>NW_027149903.1:0-331987 GCF_031143425.1 Pleurodeles waltl
TCTACTCAAAAGGCCTCTGACGGATAAAATCTTGACAATTTAAAAAACTCCATTTAAGAAGGTTTTGCAATTCTGTCAATGTAATATCTTGTTCATCATGCAATAGAAACTAAAAGAGTACTTCTTCTTAAACATAGCACCCCGCCTGCACAGGGACGTGAACCCTGGACCCTCAGATTAAAAGTCTGATGCTCTACCGACTGAGCTATCCAGGCTCTGCTTACTCTAATCTTCAAATCACATTAAAACAATTTGGAAGGATACCAACCTTACATTTACTGACAATCATTTATTATTATCATTACATATATTGATAATCAATATGTAGAGTTTTATCATGAATTGATATTTCAAGCTTTTGACATCTCAGCATTATATTTTATCTCTTTAAGTCCTGAAATTTGTACCATCTCATTTTCTGCTGATTCGGAATTCATGCTTCTTCATTGACAATACACAATTAAGAAAGGACCAAAAACTCTTACTGCCTAATACATTATATTTTACTCAGTCTACCTGTCAATTTCCTCTTATATGTAGATTATACAATATTTTCTATTCAAGTGGTGTCGGTTGAAAAAAGGGCTTCTTTCAAAGGCCATTTTGGTGAATGATTTCAGAGCAAGAAGAAGCTGCATTATTTATTGCAATTTCAATTCATTATAAAAGAAATGTAGGACAACATTGCCTCTGGTGGGATTCAAAACCACAACTTTTGAATGCCTTCTTTACATTACTCTTGAAAGCCAAAGCACTATCCATTGTGCCACAGAGCCAATCTTTTTAGGAGGTCGGACAGAAATGATCAAATAAAATAATGAGCTAGCAGCTGCTCATCAACTTTATGAAGTTGTTAGGAATCTATGATCCTGGATTTATGTTGAGCATTGAATAGCAAAAATGATATTCAACATGTCAAACCATACAATGCAGTTGGTTAAGTGTTAAGTCGACTCAAAAGGCATAGCACAGATAAAACAGCAAGGAGTTTAACAACTCCATATAAGAAGGTTTTGCAATTCCCTTAATGTAATATCTTATTCATCAAGCAGTGGAAACTTCAAGAGTGCATCTTCTTAAACATAACACACTGCCTGAACAGGAACTTCAAACCTGGACACTCATATTAAAAGTCTGCTGTGCCACTCACTGAACTATCCAGTGTCTACTAACTTTCATCTTCAATTCATCTTAAAACAATGTGGAAGGATTCCAACCGACACTATATTTATGAATATGATTGCATATATTGACAAGCATTATGTAGCGTTTGATAGTGAACTGATATTTCAAACTTTTGAAACCTCAGCATTAAATGTCATCTATTTTAAGTCCTGAAATATGTACTATCTCATTTTCTGCTGACTTAGAATTCATGCTTCTTCAGTGACAGTATACAATTGAGAAAGGGCCGAAACTCCTACTATCTAGTAAATTATATTTTCATCAGTACACCTGACAATTTCCTCTTGCATATTGATTATACAATGTTTTCTATTCAAGCACTCTTTGTTTAAAGCAGGCCTTCTTTCAAAGGCTATTTTGGTAAATGATTTTGGGTGAAGCTGAAGCTGCATTGTTTATTGCTATTTCAATTCGTTATGAAAGAAATTGAGCAATAATATTGACTCTGGTGGGATTCGAACCCACAGCCTTTGAATGCCTTTTTTAACATTTTCCTAGAAGCCCAATGCGCTATCCATTGCGCCACAGAGCCAACCTGCACCAAGAAACTTTTCAGAAATTCTGAAATAAAATAATGAGCAAGCAACTGATGATCAACTTTACAAAGTTGATAGGATACTATAATCATGGTTACATGTTGAGCATTGCATGGGGAAAAAGATATTCAACATGCCAAACTACATGATACAGTTGGATAAGTCTACTCAAAAGGCCTCTGACGGATAAAATCTTGACAATTTAAAAAACTCCATTTAAGAAGGTTTTGCAATTCTGTCAATGTAATATCTTGTTCATCATGCAATAGAAACTAAAAGAGTACTTCTTCTTAAACATAGCACCCCGCCTGCACAGGGACGTGAACCCTGGACCCTCAGATTAAAAGTCTGATGCTCTACCGACTGAGCTATCCAGGCTCTGCTTACTCTAATCTTCAAATCACATTAAAACAATTTGGAAGGATACCAACCTTACATTTACTGACAATCATTTATTATTATCATTACATATATTGATAATCAATATGTAGAGTTTTATCATGAATTGATATTTCAAGCTTTTGACATCTCAGCATTATATTTTATCTCTTTAAGTCCTGAAATTTGTACCATCTCATTTTCTGCTGATTCGGAATTCATGCTTCTTCATTGACAATACACAATTAAGAAAGGACCAAAAACTCTTACTGCCTAATACATTATATTTTACTCAGTCTACCTGTCAATTTCCTCTTATATGTAGATTATACAATATTTTCTATTCAAGTGGTGTCGGTTGAAAAAAGGGCTTCTTTCAAAGGCCATTTTGGTGAATGATTTCAGAGCAAGAAGAAGCTGCATTATTTATTGCAATTTCAATTCATTATAAAAGAAATGTAGGACAACATTGCCTCTGGTGGGATTCAAAACCACAACTTTTGAATGCCTTCTTTACATTACTCTTGAAAGCCAAAGCACTATCCATTGTGCCACAGAGCCAATCTTTTTAGGAGGTCGGACAGAAATGATCAAATAAAATAATGAGCTAGCAGCTGCTCATCAACTTTATGAAGTTGGTAGGAATCTATGATCCTGGATTTATGTTGAGCATTGAATAGCAAAAATGATATTCAACATGTCAAACCATACAATGCAGTTGGTTAAGTGTTAAGTCGACTCAAAAGGCATAGCACAGATAAAACAGCAAGGAGTTTAACAACTCCATATAAGAAGGTTTTGCAATTCCCTTAATGTAATATCTTATTCATCAAGCAGTGGAAACTTCAAGAGTGCATCTTCTTAAACATAACACACTGCTTGAACAGGAACTTCAAACCTGGACACTCATATTAAAAGTCTGCTGTGCCACTCACTGAACTATCCAGTGTCTACTAACTTTCATCTTCAATTCATCTTAAAACAATGTGGAAGGATACCAACCGACACTATATTTATGAATATGATTGCATATATTGACAAGCATTATGTAGCGTTTGATAGTGAACTGATATTTCAAACTTTTGAAACCTCAGCATTAAATGTCATCTATTTTAAGTCCTGAAATATGTACTATCTCATTTTCTGCTGACTTAGAATTCATGCTTCTTCAGTGACAGTATACAATTGAGAAAGGGCCGAAACTCCTACTATCTAGTAAATTATATTTTCATCAGTACACCTGACAATTTCCTCTTGCATATTGATTATACAATGTTTTCTATTCAAGCACTCTTTGTTTAAAACAGGCCTTCTTTCAAAGGCTATTTTGGTAAATGATTTTGGGTGAAGCTGAAGCTGCATTGTTTATTGCTATTTCAATTCGTTATGAAAGAAATTGAGCAATAATATTGACTCTGGTGGGATTCGAACCCACAGCCTTTGAATGCCTTTTTTAACATTTTCCTAGAAGTCCAATGCGCTATCCATTGCGCCACAGAGCCAACCTGCACCAAGAAACTTTTCAGAAATTCTGAAATAAAATAATGAGCAAGCAACTGATGATCAACTTTACAAAGTTGATAGGATACTATAATCATGGTTACATGTTGAGCATTGCATGGGGAAAAAGATATTCAACATGCCAAACTACATGATACAGTTGGATAAGTCTACTCAAAAGGCCTCTGACGGATAAAATCTTGACAATTTAAAAAACTCCATTTAAGAAGGTTTTGCAATTCTGTCAATGTAATATCTTGTTCATCATGCAATAGAAACTAAAAGAGTACTTCTTCTTAAACATAGCACCCCGCCTGCACAGGGACGTGAACCCTGGACCCTCAGATTAAAAGTCTGATGCTCTACCGACTGAGCTATCCAGGCTCTGCTTACTCTAATCTTCAAATCACATTAAAACAATTTGGAAGGATACCAACCTTACATTTACTGACAATCATTTATTATTATCATTACATATATTGATAATCAATATGTAGAGTTTTATCATGAATTGATATTTCAAGCTTTTGACATCTCAGCATTATATTTTATCTCTTTAAGTCCTGAAATTTGTACCATCTCATTTTCTGCTGATTCGGAATTCATGCTTCTTCATTGACAATACACAATTAAGAAAGGACCAAAAACTCTTACTGCCTAATACATTATATTTTACTCAGTCTACCTGTCAATTTCCTCTTATATGTAGATTATACAATATTTTCTATTCAAGTGGTGTCGGTTGAAAAAAGGGCTTCTTTCAAAGGCCATTTTGGTGAATGATTTCAGAGCAAGAAGAAGCTGCATTATTTATTGCAATTTCAATTCATTATAAAAGAAATGTAGGACAACATTGCCTCTGGTGGGATTCAAAACCACAACTTTTGAATGCCTTCTTTACATTACTCTTGAAAGCCAAAGCACTATCCATTGTGCCACAGAGCCAATCTTTTTAGGAGGTCGGACAGAAATGATCAAATAAAATAATGAGCTAGCAGCTGCTCATCAACTTTATGAAGTTGTTAGGAATCTATGATCCTGGATTTATGTTGAGCATTGAATAGCAAAAATGATATTCAACATGTCAAACCATACAATGCAGTTGGTTAAGTGTTAAGTCGACTCAAAAGGCATAGCACAGATAAAACAGCAAGGAGTTTAACAACTCCATATAAGAAGGTTTTGCAATTCCCTTAATGTAATATCTTATTCATCAAGCAGTGGAAACTTCAAGAGTGCATCTTCTTAAACATAACACACTGCCTGAACAGGAACTTCAAACCTGGACACTCATATTAAAAGTCTGCTGTGCCACTCACTGAACTATCCAGTGTCTACTAACTTTCATCTTCAATTCATCTTAAAACAATGTGGAAGGATTCCAACCGACACTATATTTATGAATATGATTGCATATATTGACAAGCATTATGTAGCGTTTGATAGTGAACTGATATTTCAAACTTTTGAAACCTCAGCATTAAATGTCATCTATTTTAAGTCCTGAAATATGTACTATCTCATTTTCTGCTGACTTAGAATTCATGCTTCTTCAGTGACAGTATACAATTGAGAAAGGGCCGAAACTCCTACTATCTAGTAAATTATATTTTCATCAGTACACCTGACAATTTCCTCTTGCATATTGATTATACAATGTTTTCTATTCAAGCACTCTTTGTTTAAAACAGGCCTTCTTTCAAAGGCTATTTTGGTAAATGATTTTGGGTGAAGCTGAAGCTGCATTGTTTATTGCTATTTCAATTCGTTATGAAAGAAATTGAGCAATAATATTGACTCTGGTGGGATTCGAACCCACAGCCTTTGAATGCCTTTTTTAACATTTTCCTAGAAGTCCAATGCGCTATCCATTGCGCCACAGAGCCAACCTGCACCAAGAAACTTTTCAGAAATTCTGAAATAAAATAATGAGCAAGCAACTGATGATCAACTTTACAAAGTTGATAGGATACTATAATCATGGTTACATGTTGAGCATTGCATGGGGAAAAAGATATTCAACATGCCAAACTACATGATACAGTTGGATAAGTCTACTCAAAAGGCCTCTGACGGATAAAATCTTGACAATTTAAAAAACTCCATTTAAGAAGGTTTTGCAATTCTGTCAATGTAATATCTTGTTCATCATGCAATAGAAACTAAAAGAGTACTTCTTCTTAAACATAGCACCCCGCCTGCACAGGGACGTGAACCCTGGACCCTCAGATTAAAAGTCTGATGCTCTACCGACTGAGCTATCCAGGCTCTGCTTACTCTAATCTTCAAATCACATTAAAACAATTTGGAAGGATACCAACCTTACATTTACTGACAATCATTTATTATTATCATTACATATATTGATAATCAATATGTAGAGTTTTATCATGAATTGATATTTCAAGCTTTTGACATCTCAGCATTATATTTTATCTCTTTAAGTCCTGAAATTTGTACCATCTCATTTTCTGCTGATTCGGAATTCATGCTTCTTCATTGACAATACACAATTAAGAAAGGACCAAAAACTCTTACTGCCTAATACATTATATTTTACTCAGTCTACCTGTCAATTTCCTCTTATATGTAGATTATACAATATTTTCTATTCAAGTGGTGTCGGTTGAAAAAAGGGCTTCTTTCAAAGGCCATTTTGGTGAATGATTTCAGAGCAAGAAGAAGCTGCATTATTTATTGCAATTTCAATTCATTATAAAAGAAATGTAGGACAACATTGCCTCTGGTGGGATTCAAAACCACAACTTTTGAATGCCTTCTTTACATTACTCTTGAAAGCCAAAGCACTATCCATTGTGCCACAGAGCCAATCTTTTTAGGAGGTCGGACAGAAATGATCAAATAAAATAATGAGCTAGCAGCTGCTCATCAACTTTATGAAGTTGGTAGGAATCTATGATCCTGGATTTATGTTGAGCATTGAATAGCAAAAATGATATTCAACATGTCAAACCATACAATGCAGTTGGTTAAGTGTTAAGTCGACTCAAAAGGCATAGCACAGATAAAACAGCAAGGAGTTTAACAACTCCATATAAGAAGGTTTTGCAATTCCCTTAATGTAATATCTTATTCATCAAGCAGTGGAAACTTCAAGAGTGCATCTTCTTAAACATAACACACTGCCTGAACAGGAACTTCAAACCTGGACACTCATATTAAAAGTCTGCTGTGCCACTCACTGAACTATCCAGTGTCTACTAACTTTCATCTTCAATTCATCTTAAAACAATGTGGAAGGATACCAACCGACACTATATTTATGAATATGATTGCATATATTGACAAGCATTATGTAGCGTTTGATAGTGAACTGATATTTCAAACTTTTGAAACCTCAGCATTAAATGTCATCTATTTTAAGTCCTGAAATATGTACTATCTCATTTTCTGCTGACTTAGAATTCATGCTTCTTCAGTGACAGTATACAATTGAGAAAGGGCCGAAACTCCTACTATCTAGTAAATTATATTTTCATCAGTACACCTGACAATTTCCTCTTGCATATTGATTATACAATGTTTTCTATTCAAGCACTCTTTGTTTAAAACAGGCCTTCTTTCAAAGGCTATTTTGGTAAATGATTTTGGGTGAAGCTGAAGCTGCATTGTTTATTGCTATTTCAATTCGTTATGAAAGAAATTGAGCAATAATATTGACTCTGGTGGGATTCGAACCCACAGCCTTTGAATGCCTTTTTTAACATTTTCCTAGAAGTCCAATGCGCTATCCATTGCGCCACAGAGCCAACCTGCACCAAGAAACTTTTCAGAAATTCTGAAATAAAATAATGAGCAAGCAACTGATGATCAACTTTACAAAGTTGATAGGATACTATAATCATGGTTACATGTTGAGCATTGCATGGGGAAAAAGATATTCAACATGCCAAACTACATGATACAGTTGGATAAGTCTACTCAAAAGGCCTCTGACGGATAAAATCTTGACAATTTAAAAAACTCCATTTAAGAAGGTTTTGCAATTCTGTCAATGTAATATCTTGTTCATCATGCAATAGAAACTAAAAGAGTACTTCTTCTTAAACATAGCACCCCGCCTGCACAGGGACGTGAACCCTGGACCCTCAGATTAAAAGTCTGATGCTCTACCGACTGAGCTATCCAGGCTCTGCTTACTCTAATCTTCAAATCACATTAAAACAATTTGGAAGGATACCAACCTTACATTTACTGACAATCATTTATTATTATCATTACATATATTGATAATCAATATGTAGAGTTTTATCATGAATTGATATTTCAAGCTTTTGACATCTCAGCATTATATTTTATCTCTTTAAGTCCTGAAATTTGTACCATCTCATTTTCTGCTGATTCGGAATTCATGCTTCTTCATTGACAATACACAATTAAGAAAGGACCAAAAACTCTTACTGCCTAATACATTATATTTTACTCAGTCTACCTGTCAATTTCCTCTTATATGTAGATTATACAATATTTTCTATTCAAGTGGTGTCGGTTGAAAAAAGGGCTTCTTTCAAAGGCCATTTTGGTGAATGATTTCAGAGCAAGAAGAAGCTGCATTATTTATTGCAATTTCAATTCATTATAAAAGAAATGTAGGACAACATTGCCTCTGGTGGGATTCAAAACCACAACTTTTGAATGCCTTCTTTACATTACTCTTGAAAGCCAAAGCACTATCCATTGTGCCACAGAGCCAATCTTTTTAGGAGGTCGGACAGAAATGATCAAATAAAATAATGAGCTAGCAGCTGCTCATCAACTTTATGAAGTTGGTAGGAATCTATGATCCTGGATTTATGTTGAGCATTGAATAGCAAAAATGATATTCAACATGTCAAACCATACAATGCAGTTGGTTAAGTGTTAAGTCGACTCAAAAGGCATAGCACAGATAAAACAGCAAGGAGTTTAACAACTCCATATAAGAAGGTTTTGCAATTCCCTTAATGTAATATCTTATTCATCAAGCAGTGGAAACTTCAAGAGTGCATCTTCTTAAACATAACACACTGCCTGAACAGGAACTTCAAACCTGGACACTCATATTAAAAGTCTGCTGTGCCACTCACTGAACTATCCAGTGTCTACTAACTTTCATCTTCAATTCATCTTAAAACAATGTGGAAGGATACCAACCGACACTATATTTATGAATATGATTGCATATATTGACAAGCATTATGTAGCGTTTGATAGTGAACTGATATTTCAAACTTTTGAAACCTCAGCATTAAATGTCATCTATTTTAAGTCCTGAAATATGTACTATCTCATTTTCTGCTGACTTAGAATTCATGCTTCTTCAGTGACAGTATACAATTGAGAAAGGGCCGAAACTCCTACTATCTAGTAAATTATATTTTCATCAGTACACCTGACAATTTCCTCTTGCATATTGATTATACAATGTTTTCTATTCAAGCACTCTTTGTTTAAAACAGGCCTTCTTTCAAAGGCTATTTTGGTAAATGATTTTGGGTGAAGCTGAAGCTGCATTGTTTATTGCTATTTCAATTCGTTATGAAAGAAATTGAGCAATAATATTGACTCTGGTGGGATTCGAACCCACAGCCTTTGAATGCCTTTTTTAACATTTTCCTAGAAGTCCAATGCGCTATCCATTGCGCCACAGAGCCAACCTGCACCAAGAAACTTTTCAGAAATTCCGAAATAAAATAATGAGCAAGCAACTGATGATCAACTTTACAAAGTTGATAGGATACTATAATCATGGTTACATGTTGAGCATTGCATGGGGAAAAAGATATTCAACATGCCAAACTACATGATACAGTTGGATAAGTCTACTCAAAAGGCCTCTGACGGATAAAATCTTGACAATTTAAAAAACTCCATTTAAGAAGGTTTTGCAATTCTGTCAATGTAATATCTTGTTCATCATGCAATAGAAACTAAAAGAGTACTTCTTCTTAAACATAGCACCCCGCCTGAACAGGGACTTGAACCCTGGACCCTCAGATTAAAAGTCTGATGCTCTACCGACTGAGCTATCCAGGCTCTGCTTACTCTAATGTTCAAATCACATTAAAACAATTTGGAAGGATACCAACCTTACATTTACTGACAATCATTTATTATTATCATTACATATATTGATAATCAATATGTAGAGTTTTATCATGAATTGATATTTCAAGCTTTTGACATCTCAGCATTATATTTTATCTCTTTAAGTCCTGAAATTTGTACCATCTCATTTTCTGCTGATTCGGAATTCATGCTTCTTCATTGACAATACACAATTAAGAAAGGACCAAAAACTCTTACTGCCTAATACATTATATTTTACTCAGTCTACCTGTCAATTTCCTCTTATATGTAGATTATACAATATTTTCTATTCAAGTGGTGTCGGTTGAAAAAAGGGCTTCTTTCAAAGGCCATTTTGGTGAATGATTTCAGAGCAAGAAGAAGCTGCATTATTTATTGCAATTTCAATTCATTATAAAAGAAATGTAGGACAACATTGCCTCTGGTGGGATTCAAAACCACAACTTTTGACTGCCTTCTTTACATTACTCTTGAAAGCCAAAGCAGTATCCATTGTGCCACAGAGCCAATCTTTTTAGGATGTCGGACAGAAATGATCAAATAAAATAATGAGCTAGCAGCTGCTCATCAACTTTATAAAGTTGTTAGGAATCTATGATCCTGGATTTATGTTGAGCATTGAATAGCAAAAATGATATTCAACATGTCAAACCATACAATGCAGTTGGTTAAGTGTTAAGTCGACTCAAAAGGCATAGCACAGATAAAACAGCAAGGAGTTTAACAACTCCATATAAGAAGGTTTTGCAATTCCCTTAATGTAATATCTTATTCATCAAGCAGTGGAAACTTCAAGAGTGCATCTTCTTAAACATAACACACTGCCTGAACAGGAACTTCAAACCTGGACACTCATATTAAAAGTCTGCTGTGCCACTCACTGAACTATCCAGTGTCTACTAACTTTCATCTTCAAATCATCTTAAAACTATGTGGAAGGATACCAACCGACACTACATTTATGAATATGATTGCATATATTGACAAGCATTATGTAGCGTTTGATAGTGAACTGATATTTCAAACTTTTGAAACCTCAGCATTAAATGTCATCTATTTTAAGTCCTGAAATATGTACTATCTCATTTTCTGCTGACTTAGAATTCATGCTTCTTCAGTGACAGTATACAATTGAGAAAGGGCCGAAACTCCTACTATCTAGTAAATTATATTTTCATCAGTACACCTGACAATTTCCTCTTGCATATTGATTATACAATGTTTTCTATTCAAGCACTCTTTGTTTAAAACAGGCCTTCTTTCAAAGGCTATTTTGGTAAATGATTTTGGGTGAAGCTGAAGCTGCATTGTTTATTGCTATTTCAATTCGTTATGAAAGAAATTGAGCAATAATATTGACTCTGGTGGGATTCGAACCCACAGCCTTTGAATGCCTTTTTTAACATTTTCCTAGAAGTCCAATGCGCTATCCATTGCGCCACAGAGCCAACCTGCACCAAGAAACTTTTCAGAAATTCTGAAATAAAATAATGAGCAAGCAACTGATGATCAACTTTACAAAGTTGATAGGATACTATAATCATGGTTACATGTTGAGCATTGCATGGGGAAAAAGATATTCAACATGCCAAACTACATGATACAGTTGGATAAGTCTACTCAAAAGGCCTCTGACGGATAAAATCTTGACAATTTAAAAAACTCCATTTAAGAAGGTTTTGCAATTCTGTCAATGTAATATCTTGTTCATCATGCAATAGAAACTAAAAGAGTACTTCTTCTTAAACATAGCAACCCGCCTGCACAGGGACGTGAACCCTGGACCCTCAGATTAAAAGTCTGATGCTCTACCGACTGAGCTATCCAGGCTCTGCTTACTCTAATCTTCAAATCACATTAAAACAATTTGGAAGGATACCAACCTTACATTTACTGACAATCATTTATTATTATCATTACATATATTGATAATCAATATGTAGAGTTTTATCATGAATTGATATTTCAAGCTTTTGACATCTCAGCATTATATTTTATCTCTTTAAGTCCTGAAATTTGTACCATCTCATTTTCTGCTGATTCGGAATTCATGCTTCTTCATTGACAATACACAATTAAGAAAGGACCAAAAACTCTTACTGCCTAATACATTATATTTTACTCAGTCTACCTGTCAATTTCCTCTTATATGTAGATTATACAATATTTTCTATTCAAGTGGTGTCGGTTGAAAAAAGGGCTTCTTTCAAAGGCCATTTTGGTGAATGATTTCAGAGCAAGAAGAAGCTGCATTATTTATTGCAATTTCAATTCATTATAAAAGAAATGTAGGACAACATTGCCTCTGGTGGGATTCAAAACCACAACTTTTGAATGCCTTCTTTACATTACTCTTGAAAGCCAAAGCACTATCCATTGTGCCACAGAGCCAATCTTTTTAGGAGGTCGGACAGAAATGATCAAATAAAATAATGAGCTAGCAGCTGCTCATCAACTTTATGAAGTTGTTAGGAATCTATGATCCTGGATTTATGTTGAGCATTGAATAGCAAAAATGATATTCAACATGTCAAACCATACAATGCAGTTGGTTAAGTGTTAAGTCGACTCAAAAGGCATAGCACAGATAAAACAGCAAGGAGTTTAACAACTCCATATAAGAAGGTTTTGCAATTCCCTTAATGTAATATCTTATTCATCAAGCAGTGGAAACTTCAAGAGTGCATCTTCTTAAACATAACACACTGCCTGAACAGGAACTTCAAACCTGGACACTCATATTAAAAGTCTGCTGTGCCACTCACTGAACTATCCAGTGTCTACTAACTTTCATCTTCAATTCATCTTAAAACAATATGGAAGGATTCCAACCGACACTATATTTATGAATATGATTGCATATATTGACAAGCATTATGTAGCGTTTGATAGTGAACTGATATTTCAAACTTTTGAAACCTCAGCATTAAATGTCATCTATTTTAAGTCCTGAAATATGTACTATCTCATTTTCTGCTGACTTAGAATTCATGCTTCTTCAGTGACAGTATACAATTGAGAAAGGGCCGAAACTCCTACTATCTAGTAAATTATATTTTCATCAGTACACCTGACAATTTCCTCTTGCATATTGATTATACAATGTTTTCTATTCAAGCACTCTTTGTTTAAAACAGGCCTTCTTTCAAAGGCTATTTTGGTAAATGATTTTGGGTGAAGCTGAAGCTGCATTGTTTATTGCTATTTCAATTCGTTATGAAAGAAATTGAGCAATAATATTGACTCTGGTGGGATTCGAACCCACAGCCTTTGAATGCCTTTTTTAACATTTTCCTAGAAGTCCAATGCGCTATCCATTGCGCCACAGAGCCAACCTGCACCAAGAAACTTTTCAGAAATTCTGAAATAAAATAATGAGCAAGCAACTGATGATCAACTTTACAAAGTTGATAGGATACTATAATCATGGTTACATGTTGAGCATTGCATGGGGAAAAAGATATTCAACATGCCAAACTACATGATACAGTTGGATAAGTCTACTCAAAAGGCCTCTGACGGATAAAATCTTGACAATTTAAAAAACTCCATTTAAGAAGGTTTTGCAATTCTGTCAATGTAATATCTTGTTCATCATGCAATAGAAACTAAAAGAGTACTTCTTCTTAAACATAGCACCCCGCCTGCACAGGGACGTGAACCCTGGACCCTCAGATTAAAAGTCTGATGCTCTACCGACTGAGCTATCCAGGCTCTGCTTACTCTAATCTTCAAATCACATTAAAACAATTTGGAAGGATACCAACCTTACATTTACTGACAATCATTTATTATTATCATTACATATATTGATAATCAATATGTAGAGTTTTATCATGAATTGATATTTCAAGCTTTTGACATCTCAGCATTATATTTTATCTCTTTAAGTCCTGAAATTTGTACCATCTCATTTTCTGCTGATTCGGAATTCATGCTTCTTCATTGACAATACACAATTAAGAAAGGACCAAAAACTCTTACTGCCTAATACATTATATTTTACTCAGTCTACCTGTCAATTTCCTCTTATATGTAGATTATACAATATTTTCTATTCAAGTGGTGTCGGTTGAAAAAAGGGCTTCTTTCAAAGGCCATTTTGGTGAATGATTTCAGAGCAAGAAGAAGCTGCATTATTTATTGCAATTTCAATTCATTATAAAAGAAATGTAGGACAACATTGCCTCTGGTGGGATTCAAAACCACAACTTTTGAATGCCTTCTTTACATTACTCTTGAAAGCCAAAGCACTATCCATTGTGCCACAGAGCCAATCTTTTTAGGAGGTCGGACAGAAATGATCAAATAAAATAATGAGCTAGCAGCTGCTCATCAACTTTATGAAGTTGGTAGGAATCTATGATCCTGGATTTATGTTGAGCATTGAATAGCAAAAATGATATTCAACATGTCAAACCATACAATGCAGTTGGTTAAGTGTTAAGTCGACTCAAAAGGCATAGCACAGATAAAACAGCAAGGAGTTTAACAACTCCATATAAGAAGGTTTTGCAATTCCCTTAATGTAATATCTTATTCATCAAGCAGTGGAAACTTCAAGAGTGCATCTTCTTAAACATAACACACTGCCTGAACAGGAACTTCAAACCTGGACACTCATATTAAAAGTCTGCTGTGCCACTCACTGAACTATCCAGTGTCTACTAACTTTCATCTTCAATTCATCTTAAAACAATGTGGAAGGATACCAACCGACACTATATTTATGAATATGATTGCATATATTGACAAGCATTATGTAGCGTTTGATAGTGAACTGATATTTCAAACTTTTGAAACCTCAGCATTAAATGTCATCTATTTTAAGTCCTGAAATATGTACTATCTCATTTTCTGCTGACTTAGAATTCATGCTTCTTCAGTGACAGTATACAATTGAGAAAGGGCCGAAACTCCTACTATCTAGTAAATTATATTTTCATCAGTACACCTGACAATTTCCTCTTGCATATTGATTATACAATGTTTTCTATTCAAGCACTCTTTGTTTAAAACAGGCCTTCTTTCAAAGGCTATTTTGGTAAATGATTTTGGGTGAAGCTGAAGCTGCATTGTTTATTGCTATTTCAATTCGTTATGAAAGAAATTGAGCAATAATATTGACTCTGGTGGGATTCGAACCCACAGCCTTTGAATGCCTTTTTTAACATTTTCCTAGAAGTCCAATGCGCTATCCATTGCGCCACAGAGCCAACCTGCACCAAGAAACTTTTCAGAAATTCTGAAATAAAATAATGAGCAAGCAACTGATGATCAACTTTACAAAGTTGATAGGATACTATAATCATGGTTACATGTTGAGCATTGCATGGGGAAAAAGATATTCAACATGCCAAACTACATGATACAGTTGGATAAGTCTACTCAAAAGGCCTCTGACGGATAAAATCTTGACAATTTAAAAAACTCCATTTAAGAAGGTTTTGCAATTCTGTCAATGTAATATCTTGTTCATCATGCAATAGAAACTAAAAGAGTACTTCTTCTTAAACATAGCACCCCGCCTGCACAGGGACGTGAACCCTGGACCCTCAGATTAAAAGTCTGATGCTCTACCGACTGAGCTATCCAGGCTCTGCTTACTCTAATCTTCAAATCACATTAAAACAATTTGGAAGGATACCAACCTTACATTTACTGACAATCATTTATTATTATCATTACATATATTGATAATCAATATGTAGAGTTTTATCATGAATTGATATTTCAAGCTTTTGACATCTCAGCATTATATTTTATCTCTTTAAGTCCTGAAATTTGTACCATCTCATTTTCTGCTGATTCGGAATTCATGCTTCTTCATTGACAATACACAATTAAGAAAGGACCAAAAACTCTTACTGCCTAATACATTATATTTTACTCAGTCTACCTGTCAATTTCCTCTTATATGTAGATTATACAATATTTTCTATTCAAGTGGTGTCGGTTGAAAAAAGGGCTTCTTTCAAAGGCCATTTTGGTGAATGATTTCAGAGCAAGAAGAAGCTGCATTATTTATTGCAATTTCAATTCATTATAAAAGAAATGTAGGACAACATTGCCTCTGGTGGGATTCAAAACCACAACTTTTGAATGCCTTCTTTACATTACTCTTGAAAGCCAAAGCACTATCCATTGTGCCACAGAGCCAATCTTTTTAGGAGGTCGGACAGAAATGATCAAATAAAATAATGAGCTAGCAGCTGCTCATCAACTTTATGAAGTTGGTAGGAATCTATGATCCTGGATTTATGTTGAGCATTGAATAGCAAAAATGATATTCAACATGTCAAACCATACAATGCAGTTGGTTAAGTGTTAAGTCGACTCAAAAGGCATAGCACAGATAAAACAGCAAGGAGTTTAACAACTCCATATAAGAAGGTTTTGCAATTCCCTTAATGTAATATCTTATTCATCAAGCAGTGGAAACTTCAAGAGTGCATCTTCTTAAACATAACACACTGCCTGAACAGGAACTTCAAACCTGGACACTCATATTAAAAGTCTGCTGTGCCACTCACTGAACTATCCAGTGTCTACTAACTTTCATCTTCAATTCATCTTAAAACAATGTGGAAGGATACCAACCGACACTATATTTATGAATATGATTGCATATATTGACAAGCATTATGTAGCGTTTGATAGTGAACTGATATTTCAAACTTTTGAAACCTCAGCATTAAATGTCATCTATTTTAAGTCCTGAAATATGTACTATCTCATTTTCTGCTGACTTAGAATTCATGCTTCTTCAGTGACAGTATACAATTGAGAAAGGGCCGAAACTCCTACTATCTAGTAAATTATATTTTCATCAGTACACCTGACAATTTCCTCTTGCATATTGATTATACAATGTTTTCTATTCAAGCACTCTTTGTTTAAAACAGGCCTTCTTTCAAAGGCTATTTTGGTAAATGATTTTGGGTGAAGCTGAAGCTGCATTGTTTATTGCTATTTCAATTCGTTATGAAAGAAATTGAGCAATAATATTGACTCTGGTGGGATTCGAACCCACAGCCTTTGAATGCCTTTTTTAACATTTTCCTAGAAGTCCAATGCGCTATCCATTGCGCCACAGAGCCAACCTGCACCAAGAAACTTTTCAGAAATTCTGAAATAAAATAATGAGCAAGCAACTGATGATCAACTTTACAAAGTTGATAGGATACTATAATCATGGTTACATGTTGAGCATTGCATGGGGAAAAAGATATTCAACATGCCAAACTACATGATACAGTTGGATAAGTCTACTCAAAAGGCCTCTGACGGATAAAATCTTGACAATTTAAAAAACTCCATTTAAGAAGGTTTTGCAATTCTGTCAATGTAATATCTTGTTCATCATGCAATAGAAACTAAAAGAGTACTTCTTCTTAAACATAGCACCCCGCCTGCACAGGGACGTGAACCCTGGACCCTCAGATTAAAAGTCTGATGCTCTACCGACTGAGCTATCCAGGCTCTGCTTACTCTAATCTTCAAATCACATTAAAACAATTTGGAAGGATACCAACCTTACATTTACTGACAATCATTTATTATTATCATTACATATATTGATAATCAATATGTAGAGTTTTATCATGAATTGATATTTCAAGCTTTTGACATCTCAGCATTATATTTTATCTCTTTAAGTCCTGAAATTTGTACCATCTCATTTTCTGCTGATTCGGAATTCATGCTTCTTCATTGACAATACACAATTAAGAAAGGACCAAAAACTCTTACTGCCTAATACATTATATTTTACTCAGTCTACCTGTCAATTTCCTCTTATATGTAGATTATACAATATTTTCTATTCAAGTGGTGTCGGTTGAAAAAAGGGCTTCTTTCAAAGGCCATTTTGGTGAATGATTTCAGAGCAAGAAGAAGCTGCATTATTTATTGCAATTTCAATTCATTATAAAAGAAATGTAGGACAACATTGCCTCTGGTGGGATTCAAAACCACAACTTTTGAATGCCTTCTTTACATTACTCTTGAAAGCCAAAGCACTATCCATTGTGCCACAGAGCCAATCTTTTTAGGAGGTCGGACAGAAATGATCAAATAAAATAATGAGCTAGCAGCTGCTCATCAACTTTATGAAGTTGGTAGGAATCTATGATCCTGGATTTATGTTGAGCATTGAATAGCAAAAATGATATTCAACATGTCAAACCATACAATGCAGTTGGTTAAGTGTTAAGTCGACTCAAAAGGCATAGCACAGATAAAACAGCAAGGAGTTTAACAACTCCATATAAGAAGGTTTTGCAATTCCCTTAATGTAATATCTTATTCATCAAGCAGTGGAAACTTCAAGAGTGCATCTTCTTAAACATAACACACTGCCTGAACAGGAACTTCAAACCTGGACACTCATATTAAAAGTCTGCTGTGCCACTCACTGAACTATCCAGTGTCTACTAACTTTCATCTTCAATTCATCTTAAAACAATGTGGAAGGATACCAACCGACACTATATTTATGAATATGATTGCATATATTGACAAGCATTATGTAGCGTTTGATAGTGAACTGATATTTCAAACTTTTGAAACCTCAGCATTAAATGTCATCTATTTTAAGTCCTGAAATATGTACTATCTCATTTTCTGCTGACTTAGAATTCATGCTTCTTCAGTGACAGTATACAATTGAGAAAGGGCCGAAACTCCTACTATCTAGTAAATTATATTTTCATCAGTACACCTGACAATTTCCTCTTGCATATTGATTATACAATGTTTTCTATTCAAGCACTCTTTGTTTAAAACAGGCCTTCTTTCAAAGGCTATTTTGGTAAATGATTTTGGGTGAAGCTGAAGCTGCATTGTTTATTGCTATTTCAATTCGTTATGAAAGAAATTGAGCAATAATATTGACTCTGGTGGGATTCGAACCCACAGCCTTTGAATGCCTTTTTTAACATTTTCCTAGAAGTCCAATGCGCTATCCATTGCGCCACAGAGCCAACCTGCACCAAGAAACTTTTCAGAAATTCCGAAATAAAATAATGAGCAAGCAACTGATGATCAACTTTACAAAGTTGATAGGATACTATAATCATGGTTACATGTTGAGCATTGCATGGGGAAAAAGATATTCAACATGCCAAACTACATGATACAGTTGGATAAGTCTACTCAAAAGGCCTCTGACGGATAAAATCTTGACAATTTAAAAAACTCCATTTAAGAAGGTTTTGCAATTCTGTCAATGTAATATCTTGTTCATCATGCAATAGAAACTAAAAGAGTACTTCTTCTTAAACATAGCACCCCGCCTGAACAGGGACTTGAACCCTGGACCCTCAGATTAAAAGTCTGATGCTCTACCGACTGAGCTATCCAGGCTCTGCTTACTCTAATGTTCAAATCACATTAAAACAATTTGGAAGGATACCAACCTTACATTTACTGACAATCATTTATTATTATCATTACATATATTGATAATCAATATGTAGAGTTTTATCATGAATTGATATTTCAAGCTTTTGACATCTCAGCATTATATTTTATCTCTTTAAGTCCTGAAATTTGTACCATCTCATTTTCTGCTGATTCGGAATTCATGCTTCTTCATTGACAATACACAATTAAGAAAGGACCAAAAACTCTTACTGCCTAATACATTATATTTTACTCAGTCTACCTGTCAATTTCCTCTTATATGTAGATTATACAATATTTTCTATTCAAGTGGTGTCGGTTGAAAAAAGGGCTTCTTTCAAAGGCCATTTTGGTGAATGATTTCAGAGCAAGAAGAAGCTGCATTATTTATTGCAATTTCAATTCATTATAAAAGAAATGTAGGACAACATTGCCTCTGGTGGGATTCAAAACCACAACTTTTGACTGCCTTCTTTACATTACTCTTGAAAGCCAAAGCAGTATCCATTGTGCCACAGAGCCAATCTTTTTAGGATGTCGGACAGAAATGATCAAATAAAATAATGAGCTAGCAGCTGCTCATCAACTTTATAAAGTTGTTAGGAATCTATGATCCTGGATTTATGTTGAGCATTGAATAGCAAAAATGATATTCAACATGTCAAACCATACAATGCAGTTGGTTAAGTGTTAAGTCGACTCAAAAGGCATAGCACAGATAAAACAGCAAGGAGTTTAACAACTCCATATAAGAAGGTTTTGCAATTCCCTTAATGTAATATCTTATTCATCAAGCAGTGGAAACTTCAAGAGTGCATCTTCTTAAACATAACACACTGCCTGAACAGGAACTTCAAACCTGGACACTCATATTAAAAGTCTGCTGTGCCACTCACTGAACTATCCAGTGTCTACTAACTTTCATCTTCAAATCATCTTAAAACTATGTGGAAGGATACCAACCGACACTACATTTATGAATATGATTGCATATATTGACAAGCATTATGTAGCGTTTGATAGTGAACTGATATTTCAAACTTTTGAAACCTCAGCATTAAATGTCATCTATTTTAAGTCCTGAAATATGTACTATCTCATTTTCTGCTGACTTAGAATTCATGCTTCTTCAGTGACAGTATACAATTGAGAAAGGGCCGAAACTCCTACTATCTAGTAAATTATATTTTCATCAGTACACCTGACAATTTCCTCTTGCATATTGATTATACAATGTTTTCTATTCAAGCACTCTTTGTTTAAAACAGGCCTTCTTTCAAAGGCTATTTTGGTAAATGATTTTGGGTGAAGCTGAAGCTGCATTGTTTATTGCTATTTCAATTCGTTATGAAAGAAATTGAGCAATAATATTGACTCTGGTGGGATTCGAACCCACAGCCTTTGAATGCCTTTTTTAACATTTTCCTAGAAGTCCAATGCGCTATCCATTGCGCCACAGAGCCAACCTGCACCAAGAAACTTTTCAGAAATTCTGAAATAAAATAATGAGCAAGCAACTGATGATCAACTTTACAAAGTTGATAGGATACTATAATCATGGTTACATGTTGAGCATTGCATGGGGAAAAAGATATTCAACATGCCAAACTACATGATACAGTTGGATAAGTCTACTCAAAAGGCCTCTGACGGATAAAATCTTGACAATTTAAAAAACTCCATTTAAGAAGGTTTTGCAATTCTGTCAATGTAATATCTTGTTCATCATGCAATAGAAACTAAAAGAGTACTTCTTCTTAAACATAGCACCCCGCCTGCACAGGGACGTGAACCCTGGACCCTCAGATTAAAAGTCTGATGCTCTACCGACTGAGCTATCCAGGCTCTGCTTACTCTAATCTTCAAATCACATTAAAACAATTTGGAAGGATACCAACCTTACATTTACTGACAATCATTTATTATTATCATTACATATATTGATAATCAATATGTAGAGTTTTATCATGAATTGATATTTCAAGCTTTTGACATCTCAGCATTATATTTTATCTCTTTAAGTCCTGAAATTTGTACCATCTCATTTTCTGCTGATTCGGAATTCATGCTTCTTCATTGACAATACACAATTAAGAAAGGACCAAAAACTCTTACTGCCTAATACATTATATTTTACTCAGTCTACCTGTCAATTTCCTCTTATATGTAGATTATACAATATTTTCTATTCAAGTGGTGTCGGTTGAAAAAAGGGCTTCTTTCAAAGGCCATTTTGGTGAATGATTTCAGAGCAAGAAGAAGCTGCATTATTTATTGCAATTTCAATTCATTATAAAAGAAATGTAGGACAACATTGCCTCTGGTGGGATTCAAAACCACAACTTTTGAATGCCTTCTTTACATTACTCTTGAAAGCCAAAGCACTATCCATTGTGCCACAGAGCCAATCTTTTTAGGAGGTCGGACAGAAATGATCAAATAAAATAATGAGCTAGCAGCTGCTCATCAACTTTATGAAGTTGTTAGGAATCTATGATCCTGGATTTATGTTGAGCATTGAATAGCAAAAATGATATTCAACATGTCAAACCATACAATGCAGTTGGTTAAGTGTTAAGTCGACTCAAAAGGCATAGCACAGATAAAACAGCAAGGAGTTTAACAACTCCATATAAGAAGGTTTTGCAATTCCCTTAATGTAATATCTTATTCATCAAGCAGTGGAAACTTCAAGAGTGCATCTTCTTAAACATAACACACTGCCTGAACAGGAACTTCAAACCTGGACACTCATATTAAAAGTCTGCTGTGCCACTCACTGAACTATCCAGTGTCTACTAACTTTCATCTTCAATTCATCTTAAAACAATGTGGAAGGATTCCAACCGACACTATATTTATGAATATGATTGCATATATTGACAAGCATTATGTAGCGTTTGATAGTGAACTGATATTTCAAACTTTTGAAACCTCAGCATTAAATGTCATCTATTTTAAGTCCTGAAATATGTACTATCTCATTTTCTGCTGACTTAGAATTCATGCTTCTTCAGTGACAGTATACAATTGAGAAAGGGCCGAAACTCCTACTATCTAGTAAATTATATTTTCATCAGTACACCTGACAATTTCCTCTTGCATATTGATTATACAATGTTTTCTATTCAAGCACTCTTTGTTTAAAGCAGGCCTTCTTTCAAAGGCTATTTTGGTAAATGATTTTGGGTGAAGCTGAAGCTGCATTGTTTATTGCTATTTCAATTCGTTATGAAAGAAATTGAGCAATAATATTGACTCTGGTGGGATTCGAACCCACAGCCTTTGAATGCCTTTTTTAACATTTTCCTAGAAGCCCAATGCGCTATCCATTGCGCCACAGAGCCAACCTGCACCAAGAAACTTTTCAGAAATTCTGAAATAAAATAATGAGCAAGCAACTGATGATCAACTTTACAAAGTTGATAGGATACTATAATCATGGTTACATGTTGAGCATTGCATGGGGAAAAAGATATTCAACATGCCAAACTACATGATACAGTTGGATAAGTCTACTCAAAAGGCCTCTGACGGATAAAATCTTGACAATTTAAAAAACTCCATTTAAGAAGGTTTTGCAATTCTGTCAATGTAATATCTTGTTCATCATGCAATAGAAACTAAAAGAGTACTTCTTCTTAAACATAGCACCCCGCCTGCACAGGGACGTGAACCCTGGACCCTCAGATTAAAAGTCTGATGCTCTACCGACTGAGCTATCCAGGCTCTGCTTACTCTAATCTTCAAATCACATTAAAACAATTTGGAAGGATACCAACCTTACATTTACTGACAATCATTTATTATTATCATTACATATATTGATAATCAATATGTAGAGTTTTATCATGAATTGATATTTCAAGCTTTTGACATCTCAGCATTATATTTTATCTCTTTAAGTCCTGAAATTTGTACCATCTCATTTTCTGCTGATTCGGAATTCATGCTTCTTCATTGACAATACACAATTAAGAAAGGACCAAAAACTCTTACTGCCTAATACATTATATTTTACTCAGTCTACCTGTCAATTTCCTCTTATATGTAGATTATACAATATTTTCTATTCAAGTGGTGTCGGTTGAAAAAAGGGCTTCTTTCAAAGGCCATTTTGGTGAATGATTTCAGAGCAAGAAGAAGCTGCATTATTTATTGCAATTTCAATTCATTATAAAAGAAATGTAGGACAACATTGCCTCTGGTGGGATTCAAAACCACAACTTTTGAATGCCTTCTTTACATTACTCTTGAAAGCCAAAGCACTATCCATTGTGCCACAGAGCCAATCTTTTTAGGAGGTCGGACAGAAATGATCAAATAAAATAATGAGCTAGCAGCTGCTCATCAACTTTATGAAGTTGGTAGGAATCTATGATCCTGGATTTATGTTGAGCATTGAATAGCAAAAATGATATTCAACATGTCAAACCATACAATGCAGTTGGTTAAGTGTTAAGTCGACTCAAAAGGCATAGCACAGATAAAACAGCAAGGAGTTTAACAACTCCATATAAGAAGGTTTTGCAATTCCCTTAATGTAATATCTTATTCATCAAGCAGTGGAAACTTCAAGAGTGCATCTTCTTAAACATAACACACTGCTTGAACAGGAACTTCAAACCTGGACACTCATATTAAAAGTCTGCTGTGCCACTCACTGAACTATCCAGTGTCTACTAACTTTCATCTTCAATTCATCTTAAAACAATGTGGAAGGATACCAACCGACACTATATTTATGAATATGATTGCATATATTGACAAGCATTATGTAGCGTTTGATAGTGAACTGATATTTCAAACTTTTGAAACCTCAGCATTAAATGTCATCTATTTTAAGTCCTGAAATATGTACTATCTCATTTTCTGCTGACTTAGAATTCATGCTTCTTCAGTGACAGTATACAATTGAGAAAGGGCCGAAACTCCTACTATCTAGTAAATTATATTTTCATCAGTACACCTGACAATTTCCTCTTGCATATTGATTATACAATGTTTTCTATTCAAGCACTCTTTGTTTAAAACAGGCCTTCTTTCAAAGGCTATTTTGGTAAATGATTTTGGGTGAAGCTGAAGCTGCATTGTTTATTGCTATTTCAATTCGTTATGAAAGAAATTGAGCAATAATATTGACTCTGGTGGGATTCGAACCCACAGCCTTTGAATGCCTTTTTTAACATTTTCCTAGAAGTCCAATGCGCTATCCATTGCGCCACAGAGCCAACCTGCACCAAGAAACTTTTCAGAAATTCTGAAATAAAATAATGAGCAAGCAACTGATGATCAACTTTACAAAGTTGATAGGATACTATAATCATGGTTACATGTTGAGCATTGCATGGGGAAAAAGATATTCAACATGCCAAACTACATGATACAGTTGGATAAGTCTACTCAAAAGGCCTCTGACGGATAAAATCTTGACAATTTAAAAAACTCCATTTAAGAAGGTTTTGCAATTCTGTCAATGTAATATCTTGTTCATCATGCAATAGAAACTAAAAGAGTACTTCTTCTTAAACATAGCACCCCGCCTGCACAGGGACGTGAACCCTGGACCCTCAGATTAAAAGTCTGATGCTCTACCGACTGAGCTATCCAGGCTCTGCTTACTCTAATCTTCAAATCACATTAAAACAATTTGGAAGGATACCAACCTTACATTTACTGACAATCATTTATTATTATCATTACATATATTGATAATCAATATGTAGAGTTTTATCATGAATTGATATTTCAAGCTTTTGACATCTCAGCATTATATTTTATCTCTTTAAGTCCTGAAATTTGTACCATCTCATTTTCTGCTGATTCGGAATTCATGCTTCTTCATTGACAATACACAATTAAGAAAGGACCAAAAACTCTTACTGCCTAATACATTATATTTTACTCAGTCTACCTGTCAATTTCCTCTTATATGTAGATTATACAATATTTTCTATTCAAGTGGTGTCGGTTGAAAAAAGGGCTTCTTTCAAAGGCCATTTTGGTGAATGATTTCAGAGCAAGAAGAAGCTGCATTATTTATTGCAATTTCAATTCATTATAAAAGAAATGTAGGACAACATTGCCTCTGGTGGGATTCAAAACCACAACTTTTGAATGCCTTCTTTACATTACTCTTGAAAGCCAAAGCACTATCCATTGTGCCACAGAGCCAATCTTTTTAGGAGGTCGGACAGAAATGATCAAATAAAATAATGAGCTAGCAGCTGCTCATCAACTTTATGAAGTTGTTAGGAATCTATGATCCTGGATTTATGTTGAGCATTGAATAGCAAAAATGATATTCAACATGTCAAACCATACAATGCAGTTGGTTAAGTGTTAAGTCGACTCAAAAGGCATAGCACAGATAAAACAGCAAGGAGTTTAACAACTCCATATAAGAAGGTTTTGCAATTCCCTTAATGTAATATCTTATTCATCAAGCAGTGGAAACTTCAAGAGTGCATCTTCTTAAACATAACACACTGCCTGAACAGGAACTTCAAACCTGGACACTCATATTAAAAGTCTGCTGTGCCACTCACTGAACTATCCAGTGTCTACTAACTTTCATCTTCAATTCATCTTAAAACAATGTGGAAGGATTCCAACCGACACTATATTTATGAATATGATTGCATATATTGACAAGCATTATGTAGCGTTTGATAGTGAACTGATATTTCAAACTTTTGAAACCTCAGCATTAAATGTCATCTATTTTAAGTCCTGAAATATGTACTATCTCATTTTCTGCTGACTTAGAATTCATGCTTCTTCAGTGACAGTATACAATTGAGAAAGGGCCGAAACTCCTACTATCTAGTAAATTATATTTTCATCAGTACACCTGACAATTTCCTCTTGCATATTGATTATACAATGTTTTCTATTCAAGCACTCTTTGTTTAAAACAGGCCTTCTTTCAAAGGCTATTTTGGTAAATGATTTTGGGTGAAGCTGAAGCTGCATTGTTTATTGCTATTTCAATTCGTTATGAAAGAAATTGAGCAATAATATTGACTCTGGTGGGATTCGAACCCACAGCCTTTGAATGCCTTTTTTAACATTTTCCTAGAAGTCCAATGCGCTATCCATTGCGCCACAGAGCCAACCTGCACCAAGAAACTTTTCAGAAATTCTGAAATAAAATAATGAGCAAGCAACTGATGATCAACTTTACAAAGTTGATAGGATACTATAATCATGGTTACATGTTGAGCATTGCATGGGGAAAAAGATATTCAACATGCCAAACTACATGATACAGTTGGATAAGTCTACTCAAAAGGCCTCTGACGGATAAAATCTTGACAATTTAAAAAACTCCATTTAAGAAGGTTTTGCAATTCTGTCAATGTAATATCTTGTTCATCATGCAATAGAAACTAAAAGAGTACTTCTTCTTAAACATAGCACCCCGCCTGCACAGGGACGTGAACCCTGGACCCTCAGATTAAAAGTCTGATGCTCTACCGACTGAGCTATCCAGGCTCTGCTTACTCTAATCTTCAAATCACATTAAAACAATTTGGAAGGATACCAACCTTACATTTACTGACAATCATTTATTATTATCATTACATATATTGATAATCAATATGTAGAGTTTTATCATGAATTGATATTTCAAGCTTTTGACATCTCAGCATTATATTTTATCTCTTTAAGTCCTGAAATTTGTACCATCTCATTTTCTGCTGATTCGGAATTCATGCTTCTTCATTGACAATACACAATTAAGAAAGGACCAAAAACTCTTACTGCCTAATACATTATATTTTACTCAGTCTACCTGTCAATTTCCTCTTATATGTAGATTATACAATATTTTCTATTCAAGTGGTGTCGGTTGAAAAAAGGGCTTCTTTCAAAGGCCATTTTGGTGAATGATTTCAGAGCAAGAAGAAGCTGCATTATTTATTGCAATTTCAATTCATTATAAAAGAAATGTAGGACAACATTGCCTCTGGTGGGATTCAAAACCACAACTTTTGAATGCCTTCTTTACATTACTCTTGAAAGCCAAAGCACTATCCATTGTGCCACAGAGCCAATCTTTTTAGGAGGTCGGACAGAAATGATCAAATAAAATAATGAGCTAGCAGCTGCTCATCAACTTTATGAAGTTGGTAGGAATCTATGATCCTGGATTTATGTTGAGCATTGAATAGCAAAAATGATATTCAACATGTCAAACCATACAATGCAGTTGGTTAAGTGTTAAGTCGACTCAAAAGGCATAGCACAGATAAAACAGCAAGGAGTTTAACAACTCCATATAAGAAGGTTTTGCAATTCCCTTAATGTAATATCTTATTCATCAAGCAGTGGAAACTTCAAGAGTGCATCTTCTTAAACATAACACACTGCCTGAACAGGAACTTCAAACCTGGACACTCATATTAAAAGTCTGCTGTGCCACTCACTGAACTATCCAGTGTCTACTAACTTTCATCTTCAATTCATCTTAAAACAATGTGGAAGGATACCAACCGACACTATATTTATGAATATGATTGCATATATTGACAAGCATTATGTAGCGTTTGATAGTGAACTGATATTTCAAACTTTTGAAACCTCAGCATTAAATGTCATCTATTTTAAGTCCTGAAATATGTACTATCTCATTTTCTGCTGACTTAGAATTCATGCTTCTTCAGTGACAGTATACAATTGAGAAAGGGCCGAAACTCCTACTATCTAGTAAATTATATTTTCATCAGTACACCTGACAATTTCCTCTTGCATATTGATTATACAATGTTTTCTATTCAAGCACTCTTTGTTTAAAACAGGCCTTCTTTCAAAGGCTATTTTGGTAAATGATTTTGGGTGAAGCTGAAGCTGCATTGTTTATTGCTATTTCAATTCGTTATGAAAGAAATTGAGCAATAATATTGACTCTGGTGGGATTCGAACCCACAGCCTTTGAATGCCTTTTTTAACATTTTCCTAGAAGTCCAATGCGCTATCCATTGCGCCACAGAGCCAACCTGCACCAAGAAACTTTTCAGAAATTCTGAAATAAAATAATGAGCAAGCAACTGATGATCAACTTTACAAAGTTGATAGGATACTATAATCATGGTTACATGTTGAGCATTGCATGGGGAAAAAGATATTCAACATGCCAAACTACATGATACAGTTGGATAAGTCTACTCAAAAGGCCTCTGACGGATAAAATCTTGACAATTTAAAAAACTCCATTTAAGAAGGTTTTGCAATTCTGTCAATGTAATATCTTGTTCATCATGCAATAGAAACTAAAAGAGTACTTCTTCTTAAACATAGCACCCCGCCTGCACAGGGACGTGAACCCTGGACCCTCAGATTAAAAGTCTGATGCTCTACCGACTGAGCTATCCAGGCTCTGCTTACTCTAATCTTCAAATCACATTAAAACAATTTGGAAGGATACCAACCTTACATTTACTGACAATCATTTATTATTATCATTACATATATTGATAATCAATATGTAGAGTTTTATCATGAATTGATATTTCAAGCTTTTGACATCTCAGCATTATATTTTATCTCTTTAAGTCCTGAAATTTGTACCATCTCATTTTCTGCTGATTCGGAATTCATGCTTCTTCATTGACAATACACAATTAAGAAAGGACCAAAAACTCTTACTGCCTAATACATTATATTTTACTCAGTCTACCTGTCAATTTCCTCTTATATGTAGATTATACAATATTTTCTATTCAAGTGGTGTCGGTTGAAAAAAGGGCTTCTTTCAAAGGCCATTTTGGTGAATGATTTCAGAGCAAGAAGAAGCTGCATTATTTATTGCAATTTCAATTCATTATAAAAGAAATGTAGGACAACATTGCCTCTGGTGGGATTCAAAACCACAACTTTTGAATGCCTTCTTTACATTACTCTTGAAAGCCAAAGCACTATCCATTGTGCCACAGAGCCAATCTTTTTAGGAGGTCGGACAGAAATGATCAAATAAAATAATGAGCTAGCAGCTGCTCATCAACTTTATGAAGTTGGTAGGAATCTATGATCCTGGATTTATGTTGAGCATTGAATAGCAAAAATGATATTCAACATGTCAAACCATACAATGCAGTTGGTTAAGTGTTAAGTCGACTCAAAAGGCATAGCACAGATAAAACAGCAAGGAGTTTAACAACTCCATATAAGAAGGTTTTGCAATTCCCTTAATGTAATATCTTATTCATCAAGCAGTGGAAACTTCAAGAGTGCATCTTCTTAAACATAACACACTGCCTGAACAGGAACTTCAAACCTGGACACTCATATTAAAAGTCTGCTGTGCCACTCACTGAACTATCCAGTGTCTACTAACTTTCATCTTCAATTCATCTTAAAACAATGTGGAAGGATACCAACCGACACTATATTTATGAATATGATTGCATATATTGACAAGCATTATGTAGCGTTTGATAGTGAACTGATATTTCAAACTTTTGAAACCTCAGCATTAAATGTCATCTATTTTAAGTCCTGAAATATGTACTATCTCATTTTCTGCTGACTTAGAATTCATGCTTCTTCAGTGACAGTATACAATTGAGAAAGGGCCGAAACTCCTACTATCTAGTAAATTATATTTTCATCAGTACACCTGACAATTTCCTCTTGCATATTGATTATACAATGTTTTCTATTCAAGCACTCTTTGTTTAAAACAGGCCTTCTTTCAAAGGCTATTTTGGTAAATGATTTTGGGTGAAGCTGAAGCTGCATTGTTTATTGCTATTTCAATTCGTTATGAAAGAAATTGAGCAATAATATTGACTCTGGTGGGATTCGAACCCACAGCCTTTGAATGCCTTTTTTAACATTTTCCTAGAAGTCCAATGCGCTATCCATTGCGCCACAGAGCCAACCTGCACCAAGAAACTTTTCAGAAATTCCGAAATAAAATAATGAGCAAGCAACTGATGATCAACTTTACAAAGTTGATAGGATACTATAATCATGGTTACATGTTGAGCATTGCATGGGGAAAAAGATATTCAACATGCCAAACTACATGATACAGTTGGATAAGTCTACTCAAAAGGCCTCTGACGGATAAAATCTTGACAATTTAAAAAACTCCATTTAAGAAGGTTTTGCAATTCTGTCAATGTAATATCTTGTTCATCATGCAATAGAAACTAAAAGAGTACTTCTTCTTAAACATAGCACCCCGCCTGAACAGGGACTTGAACCCTGGACCCTCAGATTAAAAGTCTGATGCTCTACCGACTGAGCTATCCAGGCTCTGCTTACTCTAATGTTCAAATCACATTAAAACAATTTGGAAGGATACCAACCTTACATTTACTGACAATCATTTATTATTATCATTACATATATTGATAATCAATATGTAGAGTTTTATCATGAATTGATATTTCAAGCTTTTGACATCTCAGCATTATATTTTATCTCTTTAAGTCCTGAAATTTGTACCATCTCATTTTCTGCTGATTCGGAATTCATGCTTCTTCATTGACAATACACAATTAAGAAAGGACCAAAAACTCTTACTGCCTAATACATTATATTTTACTCAGTCTACCTGTCAATTTCCTCTTATATGTAGATTATACAATATTTTCTATTCAAGTGGTGTCGGTTGAAAAAAGGGCTTCTTTCAAAGGCCATTTTGGTGAATGATTTCAGAGCAAGAAGAAGCTGCATTATTTATTGCAATTTCAATTCATTATAAAAGAAATGTAGGACAACATTGCCTCTGGTGGGATTCAAAACCACAACTTTTGACTGCCTTCTTTACATTACTCTTGAAAGCCAAAGCAGTATCCATTGTGCCACAGAGCCAATCTTTTTAGGATGTCGGACAGAAATGATCAAATAAAATAATGAGCTAGCAGCTGCTCATCAACTTTATAAAGTTGTTAGGAATCTATGATCCTGGATTTATGTTGAGCATTGAATAGCAAAAATGATATTCAACATGTCAAACCATACAATGCAGTTGGTTAAGTGTTAAGTCGACTCAAAAGGCATAGCACAGATAAAACAGCAAGGAGTTTAACAACTCCATATAAGAAGGTTTTGCAATTCCCTTAATGTAATATCTTATTCATCAAGCAGTGGAAACTTCAAGAGTGCATCTTCTTAAACATAACACACTGCCTGAACAGGAACTTCAAACCTGGACACTCATATTAAAAGTCTGCTGTGCCACTCACTGAACTATCCAGTGTCTACTAACTTTCATCTTCAAATCATCTTAAAACTATGTGGAAGGATACCAACCGACACTACATTTATGAATATGATTGCATATATTGACAAGCATTATGTAGCGTTTGATAGTGAACTGATATTTCAAACTTTTGAAACCTCAGCATTAAATGTCATCTATTTTAAGTCCTGAAATATGTACTATCTCATTTTCTGCTGACTTAGAATTCATGCTTCTTCAGTGACAGTATACAATTGAGAAAGGGCCGAAACTCCTACTATCTAGTAAATTATATTTTCATCAGTACACCTGACAATTTCCTCTTGCATATTGATTATACAATGTTTTCTATTCAAGCACTCTTTGTTTAAAACAGGCCTTCTTTCAAAGGCTATTTTGGTAAATGATTTTGGGTGAAGCTGAAGCTGCATTGTTTATTGCTATTTCAATTCGTTATGAAAGAAATTGAGCAATAATATTGACTCTGGTGGGATTCGAACCCACAGCCTTTGAATGCCTTTTTTAACATTTTCCTAGAAGTCCAATGCGCTATCCATTGCGCCACAGAGCCAACCTGCACCAAGAAACTTTTCAGAAATTCTGAAATAAAATAATGAGCAAGCAACTGATGATCAACTTTACAAAGTTGATAGGATACTATAATCATGGTTACATGTTGAGCATTGCATGGGGAAAAAGATATTCAACATGCCAAACTACATGATACAGTTGGATAAGTCTACTCAAAAGGCCTCTGACGGATAAAATCTTGACAATTTAAAAAACTCCATTTAAGAAGGTTTTGCAATTCTGTCAATGTAATATCTTGTTCATCATGCAATAGAAACTAAAAGAGTACTTCTTCTTAAACATAGCAACCCGCCTGCACAGGGACGTGAACCCTGGACCCTCAGATTAAAAGTCTGATGCTCTACCGACTGAGCTATCCAGGCTCTGCTTACTCTAATCTTCAAATCACATTAAAACAATTTGGAAGGATACCAACCTTACATTTACTGACAATCATTTATTATTATCATTACATATATTGATAATCAATATGTAGAGTTTTATCATGAATTGATATTTCAAGCTTTTGACATCTCAGCATTATATTTTATCTCTTTAAGTCCTGAAATTTGTACCATCTCATTTTCTGCTGATTCGGAATTCATGCTTCTTCATTGACAATACACAATTAAGAAAGGACCAAAAACTCTTACTGCCTAATACATTATATTTTACTCAGTCTACCTGTCAATTTCCTCTTATATGTAGATTATACAATATTTTCTATTCAAGTGGTGTCGGTTGAAAAAAGGGCTTCTTTCAAAGGCCATTTTGGTGAATGATTTCAGAGCAAGAAGAAGCTGCATTATTTATTGCAATTTCAATTCATTATAAAAGAAATGTAGGACAACATTGCCTCTGGTGGGATTCAAAACCACAACTTTTGAATGCCTTCTTTACATTACTCTTGAAAGCCAAAGCACTATCCATTGTGCCACAGAGCCAATCTTTTTAGGAGGTCGGACAGAAATGATCAAATAAAATAATGAGCTAGCAGCTGCTCATCAACTTTATGAAGTTGTTAGGAATCTATGATCCTGGATTTATGTTGAGCATTGAATAGCAAAAATGATATTCAACATGTCAAACCATACAATGCAGTTGGTTAAGTGTTAAGTCGACTCAAAAGGCATAGCACAGATAAAACAGCAAGGAGTTTAACAACTCCATATAAGAAGGTTTTGCAATTCCCTTAATGTAATATCTTATTCATCAAGCAGTGGAAACTTCAAGAGTGCATCTTCTTAAACATAACACACTGCCTGAACAGGAACTTCAAACCTGGACACTCATATTAAAAGTCTGCTGTGCCACTCACTGAACTATCCAGTGTCTACTAACTTTCATCTTCAATTCATCTTAAAACAATATGGAAGGATTCCAACCGACACTATATTTATGAATATGATTGCATATATTGACAAGCATTATGTAGCGTTTGATAGTGAACTGATATTTCAAACTTTTGAAACCTCAGCATTAAATGTCATCTATTTTAAGTCCTGAAATATGTACTATCTCATTTTCTGCTGACTTAGAATTCATGCTTCTTCAGTGACAGTATACAATTGAGAAAGGGCCGAAACTCCTACTATCTAGTAAATTATATTTTCATCAGTACACCTGACAATTTCCTCTTGCATATTGATTATACAATGTTTTCTATTCAAGCACTCTTTGTTTAAAACAGGCCTTCTTTCAAAGGCTATTTTGGTAAATGATTTTGGGTGAAGCTGAAGCTGCATTGTTTATTGCTATTTCAATTCGTTATGAAAGAAATTGAGCAATAATATTGACTCTGGTGGGATTCGAACCCACAGCCTTTGAATGCCTTTTTTAACATTTTCCTAGAAGTCCAATGCGCTATCCATTGCGCCACAGAGCCAACCTGCACCAAGAAACTTTTCAGAAATTCTGAAATAAAATAATGAGCAAGCAACTGATGATCAACTTTACAAAGTTGATAGGATACTATAATCATGGTTACATGTTGAGCATTGCATGGGGAAAAAGATATTCAACATGCCAAACTACATGATACAGTTGGATAAGTCTACTCAAAAGGCCTCTGACGGATAAAATCTTGACAATTTAAAAAACTCCATTTAAGAAGGTTTTGCAATTCTGTCAATGTAATATCTTGTTCATCATGCAATAGAAACTAAAAGAGTACTTCTTCTTAAACATAGCACCCCGCCTGCACAGGGACGTGAACCCTGGACCCTCAGATTAAAAGTCTGATGCTCTACCGACTGAGCTATCCAGGCTCTGCTTACTCTAATCTTCAAATCACATTAAAACAATTTGGAAGGATACCAACCTTACATTTACTGACAATCATTTATTATTATCATTACATATATTGATAATCAATATGTAGAGTTTTATCATGAATTGATATTTCAAGCTTTTGACATCTCAGCATTATATTTTATCTCTTTAAGTCCTGAAATTTGTACCATCTCATTTTCTGCTGATTCGGAATTCATGCTTCTTCATTGACAATACACAATTAAGAAAGGACCAAAAACTCTTACTGCCTAATACATTATATTTTACTCAGTCTACCTGTCAATTTCCTCTTATATGTAGATTATACAATATTTTCTATTCAAGTGGTGTCGGTTGAAAAAAGGGCTTCTTTCAAAGGCCATTTTGGTGAATGATTTCAGAGCAAGAAGAAGCTGCATTATTTATTGCAATTTCAATTCATTATAAAAGAAATGTAGGACAACATTGCCTCTGGTGGGATTCAAAACCACAACTTTTGAATGCCTTCTTTACATTACTCTTGAAAGCCAAAGCACTATCCATTGTGCCACAGAGCCAATCTTTTTAGGAGGTCGGACAGAAATGATCAAATAAAATAATGAGCTAGCAGCTGCTCATCAACTTTATGAAGTTGGTAGGAATCTATGATCCTGGATTTATGTTGAGCATTGAATAGCAAAAATGATATTCAACATGTCAAACCATACAATGCAGTTGGTTAAGTGTTAAGTCGACTCAAAAGGCATAGCACAGATAAAACAGCAAGGAGTTTAACAACTCCATATAAGAAGGTTTTGCAATTCCCTTAATGTAATATCTTATTCATCAAGCAGTGGAAACTTCAAGAGTGCATCTTCTTAAACATAACACACTGCCTGAACAGGAACTTCAAACCTGGACACTCATATTAAAAGTCTGCTGTGCCACTCACTGAACTATCCAGTGTCTACTAACTTTCATCTTCAATTCATCTTAAAACAATGTGGAAGGATACCAACCGACACTATATTTATGAATATGATTGCATATATTGACAAGCATTATGTAGCGTTTGATAGTGAACTGATATTTCAAACTTTTGAAACCTCAGCATTAAATGTCATCTATTTTAAGTCCTGAAATATGTACTATCTCATTTTCTGCTGACTTAGAATTCATGCTTCTTCAGTGACAGTATACAATTGAGAAAGGGCCGAAACTCCTACTATCTAGTAAATTATATTTTCATCAGTACACCTGACAATTTCCTCTTGCATATTGATTATACAATGTTTTCTATTCAAGCACTCTTTGTTTAAAACAGGCCTTCTTTCAAAGGCTATTTTGGTAAATGATTTTGGGTGAAGCTGAAGCTGCATTGTTTATTGCTATTTCAATTCGTTATGAAAGAAATTGAGCAATAATATTGACTCTGGTGGGATTCGAACCCACAGCCTTTGAATGCCTTTTTTAACATTTTCCTAGAAGTCCAATGCGCTATCCATTGCGCCACAGAGCCAACCTGCACCAAGAAACTTTTCAGAAATTCTGAAATAAAATAATGAGCAAGCAACTGATGATCAACTTTACAAAGTTGATAGGATACTATAATCATGGTTACATGTTGAGCATTGCATGGGGAAAAAGATATTCAACATGCCAAACTACATGATACAGTTGGATAAGTCTACTCAAAAGGCCTCTGACGGATAAAATCTTGACAATTTAAAAAACTCCATTTAAGAAGGTTTTGCAATTCTGTCAATGTAATATCTTGTTCATCATGCAATAGAAACTAAAAGAGTACTTCTTCTTAAACATAGCACCCCGCCTGCACAGGGACGTGAACCCTGGACCCTCAGATTAAAAGTCTGATGCTCTACCGACTGAGCTATCCAGGCTCTGCTTACTCTAATCTTCAAATCACATTAAAACAATTTGGAAGGATACCAACCTTACATTTACTGACAATCATTTATTATTATCATTACATATATTGATAATCAATATGTAGAGTTTTATCATGAATTGATATTTCAAGCTTTTGACATCTCAGCATTATATTTTATCTCTTTAAGTCCTGAAATTTGTACCATCTCATTTTCTGCTGATTCGGAATTCATGCTTCTTCATTGACAATACACAATTAAGAAAGGACCAAAAACTCTTACTGCCTAATACATTATATTTTACTCAGTCTACCTGTCAATTTCCTCTTATATGTAGATTATACAATATTTTCTATTCAAGTGGTGTCGGTTGAAAAAAGGGCTTCTTTCAAAGGCCATTTTGGTGAATGATTTCAGAGCAAGAAGAAGCTGCATTATTTATTGCAATTTCAATTCATTATAAAAGAAATGTAGGACAACATTGCCTCTGGTGGGATTCAAAACCACAACTTTTGAATGCCTTCTTTACATTACTCTTGAAAGCCAAAGCACTATCCATTGTGCCACAGAGCCAATCTTTTTAGGAGGTCGGACAGAAATGATCAAATAAAATAATGAGCTAGCAGCTGCTCATCAACTTTATGAAGTTGGTAGGAATCTATGATCCTGGATTTATGTTGAGCATTGAATAGCAAAAATGATATTCAACATGTCAAACCATACAATGCAGTTGGTTAAGTGTTAAGTCGACTCAAAAGGCATAGCACAGATAAAACAGCAAGGAGTTTAACAACTCCATATAAGAAGGTTTTGCAATTCCCTTAATGTAATATCTTATTCATCAAGCAGTGGAAACTTCAAGAGTGCATCTTCTTAAACATAACACACTGCCTGAACAGGAACTTCAAACCTGGACACTCATATTAAAAGTCTGCTGTGCCACTCACTGAACTATCCAGTGTCTACTAACTTTCATCTTCAATTCATCTTAAAACAATGTGGAAGGATACCAACCGACACTATATTTATGAATATGATTGCATATATTGACAAGCATTATGTAGCGTTTGATAGTGAACTGATATTTCAAACTTTTGAAACCTCAGCATTAAATGTCATCTATTTTAAGTCCTGAAATATGTACTATCTCATTTTCTGCTGACTTAGAATTCATGCTTCTTCAGTGACAGTATACAATTGAGAAAGGGCCGAAACTCCTACTATCTAGTAAATTATATTTTCATCAGTACACCTGACAATTTCCTCTTGCATATTGATTATACAATGTTTTCTATTCAAGCACTCTTTGTTTAAAACAGGCCTTCTTTCAAAGGCTATTTTGGTAAATGATTTTGGGTGAAGCTGAAGCTGCATTGTTTATTGCTATTTCAATTCGTTATGAAAGAAATTGAGCAATAATATTGACTCTGGTGGGATTCGAACCCACAGCCTTTGAATGCCTTTTTTAACATTTTCCTAGAAGTCCAATGCGCTATCCATTGCGCCACAGAGCCAACCTGCACCAAGAAACTTTTCAGAAATTCTGAAATAAAATAATGAGCAAGCAACTGATGATCAACTTTACAAAGTTGATAGGATACTATAATCATGGTTACATGTTGAGCATTGCATGGGGAAAAAGATATTCAACATGCCAAACTACATGATACAGTTGGATAAGTCTACTCAAAAGGCCTCTGACGGATAAAATCTTGACAATTTAAAAAACTCCATTTAAGAAGGTTTTGCAATTCTGTCAATGTAATATCTTGTTCATCATGCAATAGAAACTAAAAGAGTACTTCTTCTTAAACATAGCACCCCGCCTGCACAGGGACGTGAACCCTGGACCCTCAGATTAAAAGTCTGATGCTCTACCGACTGAGCTATCCAGGCTCTGCTTACTCTAATCTTCAAATCACATTAAAACAATTTGGAAGGATACCAACCTTACATTTACTGACAATCATTTATTATTATCATTACATATATTGATAATCAATATGTAGAGTTTTATCATGAATTGATATTTCAAGCTTTTGACATCTCAGCATTATATTTTATCTCTTTAAGTCCTGAAATTTGTACCATCTCATTTTCTGCTGATTCGGAATTCATGCTTCTTCATTGACAATACACAATTAAGAAAGGACCAAAAACTCTTACTGCCTAATACATTATATTTTACTCAGTCTACCTGTCAATTTCCTCTTATATGTAGATTATACAATATTTTCTATTCAAGTGGTGTCGGTTGAAAAAAGGGCTTCTTTCAAAGGCCATTTTGGTGAATGATTTCAGAGCAAGAAGAAGCTGCATTATTTATTGCAATTTCAATTCATTATAAAAGAAATGTAGGACAACATTGCCTCTGGTGGGATTCAAAACCACAACTTTTGAATGCCTTCTTTACATTACTCTTGAAAGCCAAAGCACTATCCATTGTGCCACAGAGCCAATCTTTTTAGGAGGTCGGACAGAAATGATCAAATAAAATAATGAGCTAGCAGCTGCTCATCAACTTTATGAAGTTGGTAGGAATCTATGATCCTGGATTTATGTTGAGCATTGAATAGCAAAAATGATATTCAACATGTCAAACCATACAATGCAGTTGGTTAAGTGTTAAGTCGACTCAAAAGGCATAGCACAGATAAAACAGCAAGGAGTTTAACAACTCCATATAAGAAGGTTTTGCAATTCCCTTAATGTAATATCTTATTCATCAAGCAGTGGAAACTTCAAGAGTGCATCTTCTTAAACATAACACACTGCCTGAACAGGAACTTCAAACCTGGACACTCATATTAAAAGTCTGCTGTGCCACTCACTGAACTATCCAGTGTCTACTAACTTTCATCTTCAATTCATCTTAAAACAATGTGGAAGGATACCAACCGACACTATATTTATGAATATGATTGCATATATTGACAAGCATTATGTAGCGTTTGATAGTGAACTGATATTTCAAACTTTTGAAACCTCAGCATTAAATGTCATCTATTTTAAGTCCTGAAATATGTACTATCTCATTTTCTGCTGACTTAGAATTCATGCTTCTTCAGTGACAGTATACAATTGAGAAAGGGCCGAAACTCCTACTATCTAGTAAATTATATTTTCATCAGTACACCTGACAATTTCCTCTTGCATATTGATTATACAATGTTTTCTATTCAAGCACTCTTTGTTTAAAACAGGCCTTCTTTCAAAGGCTATTTTGGTAAATGATTTTGGGTGAAGCTGAAGCTGCATTGTTTATTGCTATTTCAATTCGTTATGAAAGAAATTGAGCAATAATATTGACTCTGGTGGGATTCGAACCCACAGCCTTTGAATGCCTTTTTTAACATTTTCCTAGAAGTCCAATGCGCTATCCATTGCGCCACAGAGCCAACCTGCACCAAGAAACTTTTCAGAAATTCCGAAATAAAATAATGAGCAAGCAACTGATGATCAACTTTACAAAGTTGATAGGATACTATAATCATGGTTACATGTTGAGCATTGCATGGGGAAAAAGATATTCAACATGCCAAACTACATGATACAGTTGGATAAGTCTACTCAAAAGGCCTCTGACGGATAAAATCTTGACAATTTAAAAAACTCCATTTAAGAAGGTTTTGCAATTCTGTCAATGTAATATCTTGTTCATCATGCAATAGAAACTAAAAGAGTACTTCTTCTTAAACATAGCACCCCGCCTGAACAGGGACTTGAACCCTGGACCCTCAGATTAAAAGTCTGATGCTCTACCGACTGAGCTATCCAGGCTCTGCTTACTCTAATGTTCAAATCACATTAAAACAATTTGGAAGGATACCAACCTTACATTTACTGACAATCATTTATTATTATCATTACATATATTGATAATCAATATGTAGAGTTTTATCATGAATTGATATTTCAAGCTTTTGACATCTCAGCATTATATTTTATCTCTTTAAGTCCTGAAATTTGTACCATCTCATTTTCTGCTGATTCGGAATTCATGCTTCTTCATTGACAATACACAATTAAGAAAGGACCAAAAACTCTTACTGCCTAATACATTATATTTTACTCAGTCTACCTGTCAATTTCCTCTTATATGTAGATTATACAATATTTTCTATTCAAGTGGTGTCGGTTGAAAAAAGGGCTTCTTTCAAAGGCCATTTTGGTGAATGATTTCAGAGCAAGAAGAAGCTGCATTATTTATTGCAATTTCAATTCATTATAAAAGAAATGTAGGACAACATTGCCTCTGGTGGGATTCAAAACCACAACTTTTGACTGCCTTCTTTACATTACTCTTGAAAGCCAAAGCAGTATCCATTGTGCCACAGAGCCAATCTTTTTAGGATGTCGGACAGAAATGATCAAATAAAATAATGAGCTAGCAGCTGCTCATCAACTTTATAAAGTTGTTAGGAATCTATGATCCTGGATTTATGTTGAGCATTGAATAGCAAAAATGATATTCAACATGTCAAACCATACAATGCAGTTGGTTAAGTGTTAAGTCGACTCAAAAGGCATAGCACAGATAAAACAGCAAGGAGTTTAACAACTCCATATAAGAAGGTTTTGCAATTCCCTTAATGTAATATCTTATTCATCAAGCAGTGGAAACTTCAAGAGTGCATCTTCTTAAACATAACACACTGCCTGAACAGGAACTTCAAACCTGGACACTCATATTAAAAGTCTGCTGTGCCACTCACTGAACTATCCAGTGTCTACTAACTTTCATCTTCAAATCATCTTAAAACTATGTGGAAGGATACCAACCGACACTACATTTATGAATATGATTGCATATATTGACAAGCATTATGTAGCGTTTGATAGTGAACTGATATTTCAAACTTTTGAAACCTCAGCATTAAATGTCATCTATTTTAAGTCCTGAAATATGTACTATCTCATTTTCTGCTGACTTAGAATTCATGCTTCTTCAGTGACAGTATACAATTGAGAAAGGGCCGAAACTCCTACTATCTAGTAAATTATATTTTCATCAGTACACCTGACAATTTCCTCTTGCATATTGATTATACAATGTTTTCTATTCAAGCACTCTTTGTTTAAAACAGGCCTTCTTTCAAAGGCTATTTTGGTAAATGATTTTGGGTGAAGCTGAAGCTGCATTGTTTATTGCTATTTCAATTCGTTATGAAAGAAATTGAGCAATAATATTGACTCTGGTGGGATTCGAACCCACAGCCTTTGAATGCCTTTTTTAACATTTTCCTAGAAGTCCAATGCGCTATCCATTGCGCCACAGAGCCAACCTGCACCAAGAAACTTTTCAGAAATTCTGAAATAAAATAATGAGCAAGCAACTGATGATCAACTTTACAAAGTTGATAGGATACTATAATCATGGTTACATGTTGAGCATTGCATGGGGAAAAAGATATTCAACATGCCAAACTACATGATACAGTTGGATAAGTCTACTCAAAAGGCCTCTGACGGATAAAATCTTGACAATTTAAAAAACTCCATTTAAGAAGGTTTTGCAATTCTGTCAATGTAATATCTTGTTCATCATGCAATAGAAACTAAAAGAGTACTTCTTCTTAAACATAGCAACCCGCCTGCACAGGGACGTGAACCCTGGACCCTCAGATTAAAAGTCTGATGCTCTACCGACTGAGCTATCCAGGCTCTGCTTACTCTAATCTTCAAATCACATTAAAACAATTTGGAAGGATACCAACCTTACATTTACTGACAATCATTTATTATTATCATTACATATATTGATAATCAATATGTAGAGTTTTATCATGAATTGATATTTCAAGCTTTTGACATCTCAGCATTATATTTTATCTCTTTAAGTCCTGAAATTTGTACCATCTCATTTTCTGCTGATTCGGAATTCATGCTTCTTCATTGACAATACACAATTAAGAAAGGACCAAAAACTCTTACTGCCTAATACATTATATTTTACTCAGTCTACCTGTCAATTTCCTCTTATATGTAGATTATACAATATTTTCTATTCAAGTGGTGTCGGTTGAAAAAAGGGCTTCTTTCAAAGGCCATTTTGGTGAATGATTTCAGAGCAAGAAGAAGCTGCATTATTTATTGCAATTTCAATTCATTATAAAAGAAATGTAGGACAACATTGCCTCTGGTGGGATTCAAAACCACAACTTTTGAATGCCTTCTTTACATTACTCTTGAAAGCCAAAGCACTATCCATTGTGCCACAGAGCCAATCTTTTTAGGAGGTCGGACAGAAATGATCAAATAAAATAATGAGCTAGCAGCTGCTCATCAACTTTATGAAGTTGTTAGGAATCTATGATCCTGGATTTATGTTGAGCATTGAATAGCAAAAATGATATTCAACATGTCAAACCATACAATGCAGTTGGTTAAGTGTTAAGTCGACTCAAAAGGCATAGCACAGATAAAACAGCAAGGAGTTTAACAACTCCATATAAGAAGGTTTTGCAATTCCCTTAATGTAATATCTTATTCATCAAGCAGTGGAAACTTCAAGAGTGCATCTTCTTAAACATAACACACTGCCTGAACAGGAACTTCAAACCTGGACACTCATATTAAAAGTCTGCTGTGCCACTCACTGAACTATCCAGTGTCTACTAACTTTCATCTTCAATTCATCTTAAAACAATATGGAAGGATTCCAACCGACACTATATTTATGAATATGATTGCATATATTGACAAGCATTATGTAGCGTTTGATAGTGAACTGATATTTCAAACTTTTGAAACCTCAGCATTAAATGTCATCTATTTTAAGTCCTGAAATATGTACTATCTCATTTTCTGCTGACTTAGAATTCATGCTTCTTCAGTGACAGTATACAATTGAGAAAGGGCCGAAACTCCTACTATCTAGTAAATTATATTTTCATCAGTACACCTGACAATTTCCTCTTGCATATTGATTATACAATGTTTTCTATTCAAGCACTCTTTGTTTAAAACAGGCCTTCTTTCAAAGGCTATTTTGGTAAATGATTTTGGGTGAAGCTGAAGCTGCATTGTTTATTGCTATTTCAATTCGTTATGAAAGAAATTGAGCAATAATATTGACTCTGGTGGGATTCGAACCCACAGCCTTTGAATGCCTTTTTTAACATTTTCCTAGAAGTCCAATGCGCTATCCATTGCGCCACAGAGCCAACCTGCACCAAGAAACTTTTCAGAAATTCTGAAATAAAATAATGAGCAAGCAACTGATGATCAACTTTACAAAGTTGATAGGATACTATAATCATGGTTACATGTTGAGCATTGCATGGGGAAAAAGATATTCAACATGCCAAACTACATGATACAGTTGGATAAGTCTACTCAAAAGGCCTCTGACGGATAAAATCTTGACAATTTAAAAAACTCCATTTAAGAAGGTTTTGCAATTCTGTCAATGTAATATCTTGTTCATCATGCAATAGAAACTAAAAGAGTACTTCTTCTTAAACATAGCACCCCGCCTGCACAGGGACGTGAACCCTGGACCCTCAGATTAAAAGTCTGATGCTCTACCGACTGAGCTATCCAGGCTCTGCTTACTCTAATCTTCAAATCACATTAAAACAATTTGGAAGGATACCAACCTTACATTTACTGACAATCATTTATTATTATCATTACATATATTGATAATCAATATGTAGAGTTTTATCATGAATTGATATTTCAAGCTTTTGACATCTCAGCATTATATTTTATCTCTTTAAGTCCTGAAATTTGTACCATCTCATTTTCTGCTGATTCGGAATTCATGCTTCTTCATTGACAATACACAATTAAGAAAGGACCAAAAACTCTTACTGCCTAATACATTATATTTTACTCAGTCTACCTGTCAATTTCCTCTTATATGTAGATTATACAATATTTTCTATTCAAGTGGTGTCGGTTGAAAAAAGGGCTTCTTTCAAAGGCCATTTTGGTGAATGATTTCAGAGCAAGAAGAAGCTGCATTATTTATTGCAATTTCAATTCATTATAAAAGAAATGTAGGACAACATTGCCTCTGGTGGGATTCAAAACCACAACTTTTGAATGCCTTCTTTACATTACTCTTGAAAGCCAAAGCACTATCCATTGTGCCACAGAGCCAATCTTTTTAGGAGGTCGGACAGAAATGATCAAATAAAATAATGAGCTAGCAGCTGCTCATCAACTTTATGAAGTTGGTAGGAATCTATGATCCTGGATTTATGTTGAGCATTGAATAGCAAAAATGATATTCAACATGTCAAACCATACAATGCAGTTGGTTAAGTGTTAAGTCGACTCAAAAGGCATAGCACAGATAAAACAGCAAGGAGTTTAACAACTCCATATAAGAAGGTTTTGCAATTCCCTTAATGTAATATCTTATTCATCAAGCAGTGGAAACTTCAAGAGTGCATCTTCTTAAACATAACACACTGCCTGAACAGGAACTTCAAACCTGGACACTCATATTAAAAGTCTGCTGTGCCACTCACTGAACTATCCAGTGTCTACTAACTTTCATCTTCAATTCATCTTAAAACAATGTGGAAGGATACCAACCGACACTATATTTATGAATATGATTGCATATATTGACAAGCATTATGTAGCGTTTGATAGTGAACTGATATTTCAAACTTTTGAAACCTCAGCATTAAATGTCATCTATTTTAAGTCCTGAAATATGTACTATCTCATTTTCTGCTGACTTAGAATTCATGCTTCTTCAGTGACAGTATACAATTGAGAAAGGGCCGAAACTCCTACTATCTAGTAAATTATATTTTCATCAGTACACCTGACAATTTCCTCTTGCATATTGATTATACAATGTTTTCTATTCAAGCACTCTTTGTTTAAAACAGGCCTTCTTTCAAAGGCTATTTTGGTAAATGATTTTGGGTGAAGCTGAAGCTGCATTGTTTATTGCTATTTCAATTCGTTATGAAAGAAATTGAGCAATAATATTGACTCTGGTGGGATTCGAACCCACAGCCTTTGAATGCCTTTTTTAACATTTTCCTAGAAGTCCAATGCGCTATCCATTGCGCCACAGAGCCAACCTGCACCAAGAAACTTTTCAGAAATTCTGAAATAAAATAATGAGCAAGCAACTGATGATCAACTTTACAAAGTTGATAGGATACTATAATCATGGTTACATGTTGAGCATTGCATGGGGAAAAAGATATTCAACATGCCAAACTACATGATACAGTTGGATAAGTCTACTCAAAAGGCCTCTGACGGATAAAATCTTGACAATTTAAAAAACTCCATTTAAGAAGGTTTTGCAATTCTGTCAATGTAATATCTTGTTCATCATGCAATAGAAACTAAAAGAGTACTTCTTCTTAAACATAGCACCCCGCCTGCACAGGGACGTGAACCCTGGACCCTCAGATTAAAAGTCTGATGCTCTACCGACTGAGCTATCCAGGCTCTGCTTACTCTAATCTTCAAATCACATTAAAACAATTTGGAAGGATACCAACCTTACATTTACTGACAATCATTTATTATTATCATTACATATATTGATAATCAATATGTAGAGTTTTATCATGAATTGATATTTCAAGCTTTTGACATCTCAGCATTATATTTTATCTCTTTAAGTCCTGAAATTTGTACCATCTCATTTTCTGCTGATTCGGAATTCATGCTTCTTCATTGACAATACACAATTAAGAAAGGACCAAAAACTCTTACTGCCTAATACATTATATTTTACTCAGTCTACCTGTCAATTTCCTCTTATATGTAGATTATACAATATTTTCTATTCAAGTGGTGTCGGTTGAAAAAAGGGCTTCTTTCAAAGGCCATTTTGGTGAATGATTTCAGAGCAAGAAGAAGCTGCATTATTTATTGCAATTTCAATTCATTATAAAAGAAATGTAGGACAACATTGCCTCTGGTGGGATTCAAAACCACAACTTTTGAATGCCTTCTTTACATTACTCTTGAAAGCCAAAGCACTATCCATTGTGCCACAGAGCCAATCTTTTTAGGAGGTCGGACAGAAATGATCAAATAAAATAATGAGCTAGCAGCTGCTCATCAACTTTATGAAGTTGGTAGGAATCTATGATCCTGGATTTATGTTGAGCATTGAATAGCAAAAATGATATTCAACATGTCAAACCATACAATGCAGTTGGTTAAGTGTTAAGTCGACTCAAAAGGCATAGCACAGATAAAACAGCAAGGAGTTTAACAACTCCATATAAGAAGGTTTTGCAATTCCCTTAATGTAATATCTTATTCATCAAGCAGTGGAAACTTCAAGAGTGCATCTTCTTAAACATAACACACTGCCTGAACAGGAACTTCAAACCTGGACACTCATATTAAAAGTCTGCTGTGCCACTCACTGAACTATCCAGTGTCTACTAACTTTCATCTTCAATTCATCTTAAAACAATGTGGAAGGATACCAACCGACACTATATTTATGAATATGATTGCATATATTGACAAGCATTATGTAGCGTTTGATAGTGAACTGATATTTCAAACTTTTGAAACCTCAGCATTAAATGTCATCTATTTTAAGTCCTGAAATATGTACTATCTCATTTTCTGCTGACTTAGAATTCATGCTTCTTCAGTGACAGTATACAATTGAGAAAGGGCCGAAACTCCTACTATCTAGTAAATTATATTTTCATCAGTACACCTGACAATTTCCTCTTGCATATTGATTATACAATGTTTTCTATTCAAGCACTCTTTGTTTAAAACAGGCCTTCTTTCAAAGGCTATTTTGGTAAATGATTTTGGGTGAAGCTGAAGCTGCATTGTTTATTGCTATTTCAATTCGTTATGAAAGAAATTGAGCAATAATATTGACTCTGGTGGGATTCGAACCCACAGCCTTTGAATGCCTTTTTTAACATTTTCCTAGAAGTCCAATGCGCTATCCATTGCGCCACAGAGCCAACCTGCACCAAGAAACTTTTCAGAAATTCCGAAATAAAATAATGAGCAAGCAACTGATGATCAACTTTACAAAGTTGATAGGATACTATAATCATGGTTACATGTTGAGCATTGCATGGGGAAAAAGATATTCAACATGCCAAACTACATGATACAGTTGGATAAGTCTACTCAAAAGGCCTCTGACGGATAAAATCTTGACAATTTAAAAAACTCCATTTAAGAAGGTTTTGCAATTCTGTCAATGTAATATCTTGTTCATCATGCAATAGAAACTAAAAGAGTACTTCTTCTTAAACATAGCACCCCGCCTGAACAGGGACTTGAACCCTGGACCCTCAGATTAAAAGTCTGATGCTCTACCGACTGAGCTATCCAGGCTCTGCTTACTCTAATGTTCAAATCACATTAAAACAATTTGGAAGGATACCAACCTTACATTTACTGACAATCATTTATTATTATCATTACATATATTGATAATCAATATGTAGAGTTTTATCATGAATTGATATTTCAAGCTTTTGACATCTCAGCATTATATTTTATCTCTTTAAGTCCTGAAATTTGTACCATCTCATTTTCTGCTGATTCGGAATTCATGCTTCTTCATTGACAATACACAATTAAGAAAGGACCAAAAACTCTTACTGCCTAATACATTATATTTTACTCAGTCTACCTGTCAATTTCCTCTTATATGTAGATTATACAATATTTTCTATTCAAGTGGTGTCGGTTGAAAAAAGGGCTTCTTTCAAAGGCCATTTTGGTGAATGATTTCAGAGCAAGAAGAAGCTGCATTATTTATTGCAATTTCAATTCATTATAAAAGAAATGTAGGACAACATTGCCTCTGGTGGGATTCAAAACCACAACTTTTGACTGCCTTCTTTACATTACTCTTGAAAGCCAAAGCAGTATCCATTGTGCCACAGAGCCAATCTTTTTAGGATGTCGGACAGAAATGATCAAATAAAATAATGAGCTAGCAGCTGCTCATCAACTTTATAAAGTTGTTAGGAATCTATGATCCTGGATTTATGTTGAGCATTGAATAGCAAAAATGATATTCAACATGTCAAACCATACAATGCAGTTGGTTAAGTGTTAAGTCGACTCAAAAGGCATAGCACAGATAAAACAGCAAGGAGTTTAACAACTCCATATAAGAAGGTTTTGCAATTCCCTTAATGTAATATCTTATTCATCAAGCAGTGGAAACTTCAAGAGTGCATCTTCTTAAACATAACACACTGCCTGAACAGGAACTTCAAACCTGGACACTCATATTAAAAGTCTGCTGTGCCACTCACTGAACTATCCAGTGTCTACTAACTTTCATCTTCAATTCATCTTAAAACAATGTGGAAGGATACCAACCGACACTACATTTATGAATATGATTGCATATATTGACAAGCATTATGTAGCGTTTGATAGTGAACTGATATTTCAAACTTTTGAAACCTCAGCATTAAATGTCATCTATTTTAAGTCCTGAAATATGTACTATCTCATTTTCTGCTGACTTAGAATTCATGCTTCTTCAGTGACAGTATACAATTGAGAAAGGGCCGAAACTCCTACTATCTAGTAAATTATATTTTCATCAGTACACCTGACAATTTCCTCTTGCATATTGATTATACAATGTTTTCTATTCAAGCACTCTTTGTTTAAAACAGGCCTTCTTTCAAAGGCTATTTTGGTAAATGATTTTGGGTGAAGCTGAAGCTGCATTGTTTATTGCTATTTCAATTCGTTATGAAAGAAATTGAGCAATAATATTGACTCTGGTGGGATTCGAACCCACAGCCTTTGAATGCCTTTTTAAACATTTTCCTAGAAGTCCAATGCGCTATCCATTGCGCCACAGAGCCAACCTGCACCAAGAAACTTTTCAGAAATTCTGAAATAAAATAATGAGCAAGCAACTGATGATCAACTTTACAAAGTTGATAGGATACTATAATCATGGTTACATGTTGAGCATTGCATGGGGAAAAAGATATTCAACATGCCAAACTACATGATACAGTTGGATAAGTCTACTCAAAAGGCCTCTGACGGATAAAATCTTGACAATTTAAAAAACTCCATTTAAGAAGGTTTTGCAATTCTGTCAATGTAATATCTTGTTCATCATGCAATAGAAACTAAAAGAGTACTTCTTCTTAAACATAGCACCCCGCCTGAACAGGGACTTGAACCCTGGACCCTCAGATTAAAAGTCTGATGCTCTACCGACTGAGCTATCCAGGCTCTGCTTACTCTAATCTTCAAATCACATTAAAACAATTTGGAAGGATACCAACCTTACATTTACTGACAATCATTTATTATTATCATTACATATATTGATAATCAATATGTAGAGTTTTATCATGAATTGATATTTCAAGCTTTTGACATCTCAGCATTATATTTTATCTCTTTAAGTCCTGAAATTTGTACCATCTCATTTTCTGCTGATTCGGAATTCATGCTTCTTCATTGACAATACACAATTAAGAAAGGACCAAAAACTCTTACTGCCTAATACATTATATTTTACTCAGTCTACCTGTCAATTTCCTCTTATATGTAGATTATACAATATTTTCTATTCAAGTGGTGTCGGTTGAAAAAAGGGCTTCTTTCAAAGGCCATTTTGGTGAATGATTTCAGAGCAAGAAGAAGCTGCATTATTTATTGCAATTTCAATTCATTATAAAAGAAATGTAGGACAACATTGCCTCTGGTGGGATTCAAAACCACAACTTTTGAATGCCTTCTTTACATTACTCTTGAAAGCCAAAGCACTATCCATTGTGCCACAGAGCCAATCTTTTTAGGAGGTCGGACAGAAATGATCAAATAAAATAATGAGCTAGCAGCTGCTCATCAACTTTATGAAGTTGGTAGGAATCTATGATCCTGGATTTATGTTGAGCATTGAATAGCAAAAATGATATTCAACATGTCAAACCATACAATGCAGTTGGTTAAGTGTTAAGTCGACTCAAAAGGCATAGCACAGATAAAACAGCAAGGAGTTTAACAACTCCATATAAGAAGGTTTTGCAATTCCCTTAATGTAATATCTTATTCATCAAGCAGTGGAAACTTCAAGAGTGCATCTTCTTAAACATAACACACTGCTTGAACAGGAACTTCAAACCTGGACACTCATATTAAAAGTCTGCTGTGCCACTCACTGAACTATCCAGTGTCTATTAACTTTCATCTTCAATTCATCTTAAAACAATGTGGAAGGATACCAACCGACACTATATTTATGAATATGATTGCATATATTGACAAGCATTATGTAGCGTTTGATAGTGAACTGATATTTCAAACTTTTGAAACCTCAGCATTAAATGTCATCTATTTTAAGTCCTGAAATATGTACTATCTCATTTTCTGCTGACTTAGAATTCATGCTTCTTCAGTGACAGTATACAATTGAGAAAGGGCCGAAACTCCTACTATCTAGTAAATTATATTTTCATCAGTACACCTGACAATTTCCTCTTGCATATTGATTATACAATGTTTTCTATTCAAGCACTCTTTGTTTAAAACAGGCCTTCTTTCAAAGGCTATTTTGGTAAATGATTTTGGGTGAAGCTGAAGCTGCATTGTTTATTGCTATTTCAATTCGTTATGAAAGAAATTGAGCAATAATATTGACTCTGGTGGGATTCGAACCCACAGCCTTTGAATGCCTTTTTTAACATTTTCCTAGAAGTCCAATGCGCTATCCATTGCGCCACAGAGCCAACCTGCACCAAGAAACTTTTCAGAAATTCTGAAATAAAATAATGAGCAAGCAACTGATGATCAACTTTACAAAGTTGATAGGATACTATAATCATGGTTACATGTTGAGCATTGCATGGGGAAAAAGATATTCAACATGCCAAACTACATGATACAGTTGGATAAGTCTACTCAAAAGGCCTCTGACGGATAAAATCTTGACAATTTAAAAAACTCCATTTAAGAAGGTTTTGCAATTCTGTCAATGTAATATCTTGTTCATCATGCAATAGAAACTAAAAGAGTACTTCTTCTTAAACATAGCACCCCGCCTGCACAGGGACGTGAACCCTGGACCCTCAGATTAAAAGTCTGATGCTCTACCGACTGAGCTATCCAGGCTCTGCTTACTCTAATCTTCAAATCACATTAAAACAATTTGGAAGGATACCAACCTTACATTTACTGACAATCATTTATTATTATCATTACATATATTGATAATCAATATGTAGAGTTTTATCATGAATTGATATTTCAAGCTTTTGACATCTCAGCATTATATTTTATCTCTTTAAGTCCTGAAATTTGTACCATCTCATTTTCTGCTGATTCGGAATTCATGCTTCTTCATTGACAATACACAATTAAGAAAGGACCAAAAACTCTTACTGCCTAATACATTATATTTTACTCAGTCTACCTGTCAATTTCCTCTTATATGTAGATTATACAATATTTTCTATTCAAGTGGTGTCGGTTGAAAAAAGGGCTTCTTTCAAAGGCCATTTTGGTGAATGATTTCAGAGCAAGAAGAAGCTGCATTATTTATTGCAATTTCAATTCATTATAAAAGAAATGTAGGACAACATTGCCTCTGGTGGGATTCAAAACCACAACTTTTGAATGCCTTCTTTACATTACTCTTGAAAGCCAAAGCACTATCCATTGTGCCACAGAGCCAATCTTTTTAGGAGGTCGGACAGAAATGATCAAATAAAATAATGAGCTAGCAGCTGCTCATCAACTTTATGAAGTTGTTAGGAATCTATGATCCTGGATTTATGTTGAGCATTGAATAGCAAAAATGATATTCAACATGTCAAACCATACAATGCAGTTGGTTAAGTGTTAAGTCGACTCAAAAGGCATAGCACAGATAAAACAGCAAGGAGTTTAACAACTCCATATAAGAAGGTTTTGCAATTCCCTTAATGTAATATCTTATTCATCAAGCAGTGGAAACTTCAAGAGTGCATCTTCTTAAACATAACACACTGCCTGAACAGGAACTTCAAACCTGGACACTCATATTAAAAGTCTGCTGTGCCACTCACTGAACTATCCAGTGTCTACTAACTTTCATCTTCAATTCATCTTAAAACAATGTGGAAGGATTCCAACCGACACTATATTTATGAATATGATTGCATATATTGACAAGCATTATGTAGCGTTTGATAGTGAACTGATATTTCAAACTTTTGAAACCTCAGCATTAAATGTCATCTATTTTAAGTCCTGAAATATGTACTATCTCATTTTCTGCTGACTTAGAATTCATGCTTCTTCAGTGACAGTATACAATTGAGAAAGGGCCGAAACTCCTACTATCTAGTAAATTATATTTTCATCAGTACACCTGACAATTTCCTCTTGCATATTGATTATACAATGTTTTCTATTCAAGCACTCTTTGTTTAAAACAGGCCTTCTTTCAAAGGCTATTTTGGTAAATGATTTTGGGTGAAGCTGAAGCTGCATTGTTTATTGCTATTTCAATTCGTTATGAAAGAAATTGAGCAATAATATTGACTCTGGTGGGATTCGAACCCACAGCCTTTGAATGCCTTTTTTAACATTTTCCTAGAAGTCCAATGCGCTATCCATTGCGCCACAGAGCCAACCTGCACCAAGAAACTTTTCAGAAATTCTGAAATAAAATAATGAGCAAGCAACTGATGATCAACTTTACAAAGTTGATAGGATACTATAATCATGGTTACATGTTGAGCATTGCATGGGGAAAAAGATATTCAACATGCCAAACTACATGATACAGTTGGATAAGTCTACTCAAAAGGCCTCTGACGGATAAAATCTTGACAATTTAAAAAACTCCATTTAAGAAGGTTTTGCAATTCTGTCAATGTAATATCTTGTTCATCATGCAATAGAAACTAAAAGAGTACTTCTTCTTAAACATAGCACCCCGCCTGCACAGGGACGTGAACCCTGGACCCTCAGATTAAAAGTCTGATGCTCTACCGACTGAGCTATCCAGGCTCTGCTTACTCTAATCTTCAAATCACATTAAAACAATTTGGAAGGATACCAACCTTACATTTACTGACAATCATTTATTATTATCATTACATATATTGATAATCAATATGTAGAGTTTTATCATGAATTGATATTTCAAGCTTTTGACATCTCAGCATTATATTTTATCTCTTTAAGTCCTGAAATTTGTACCATCTCATTTTCTGCTGATTCGGAATTCATGCTTCTTCATTGACAATACACAATTAAGAAAGGACCAAAAACTCTTACTGCCTAATACATTATATTTTACTCAGTCTACCTGTCAATTTCCTCTTATATGTAGATTATACAATATTTTCTATTCAAGTGGTGTCGGTTGAAAAAAGGGCTTCTTTCAAAGGCCATTTTGGTGAATGATTTCAGAGCAAGAAGAAGCTGCATTATTTATTGCAATTTCAATTCATTATAAAAGAAATGTAGGACAACATTGCCTCTGGTGGGATTCAAAACCACAACTTTTGAATGCCTTCTTTACATTACTCTTGAAAGCCAAAGCACTATCCATTGTGCCACAGAGCCAATCTTTTTAGGAGGTCGGACAGAAATGATCAAATAAAATAATGAGCTAGCAGCTGCTCATCAACTTTATGAAGTTGTTAGGAATCTATGATCCTGGATTTATGTTGAGCATTGAATAGCAAAAATGATATTCAACATGTCAAACCATACAATGCAGTTGGTTAAGTGTTAAGTCGACTCAAAAGGCATAGCACAGATAAAACAGCAAGGAGTTTAACAACTCCATATAAGAAGGTTTTGCAATTCCCTTAATGTAATATCTTATTCATCAAGCAGTGGAAACTTCAAGAGTGCATCTTCTTAAACATAACACACTGCCTGAACAGGAACTTCAAACCTGGACACTCATATTAAAAGTCTGCTGTGCCACTCACTGAACTATCCAGTGTCTACTAACTTTCATCTTCAATTCATCTTAAAACAATGTGGAAGGATTCCAACCGACACTATATTTATGAATATGATTGCATATATTGACAAGCATTATGTAGCGTTTGATAGTGAACTGATATTTCAAACTTTTGAAACCTCAGCATTAAATGTCATCTATTTTAAGTCCTGAAATATGTACTATCTCATTTTCTGCTGACTTAGAATTCATGCTTCTTCAGTGACAGTATACAATTGAGAAAGGGCCGAAACTCCTACTATCTAGTAAATTATATTTTCATCAGTACACCTGACAATTTCCTCTTGCATATTGATTATACAATGTTTTCTATTCAAGCACTCTTTGTTTAAAACAGGCCTTCTTTCAAAGGCTATTTTGGTAAATGATTTTGGGTGAAGCTGAAGCTGCATTGTTTATTGCTATTTCAATTCGTTATGAAAGAAATTGAGCAATAATATTGACTCTGGTGGGATTCGAACCCACAGCCTTTGAATGCCTTTTTTAACATTTTCCTAGAAGTCCAATGCGCTATCCATTGCGCCACAGAGCCAACCTGCACCAAGAAACTTTTCAGAAATTCTGAAATAAAATAATGAGCAAGCAACTGATGATCAACTTTACAAAGTTGATAGGATACTATAATCATGGTTACATGTTGAGCATTGCATGGGGAAAAAGATATTCAACATGCCAAACTACATGATACAGTTGGATAAGTCTACTCAAAAGGCCTCTGACGGATAAAATCTTGACAATTTAAAAAACTCCATTTAAGAAGGTTTTGCAATTCTGTCAATGTAATATCTTGTTCATCATGCAATAGAAACTAAAAGAGTACTTCTTCTTAAACATAGCACCCCGCCTGCACAGGGACGTGAACCCTGGACCCTCAGATTAAAAGTCTGATGCTCTACTGACTGAGCTATCCAGGCTCTGCTTACTCTAATCTTCAAATCACATTAAAACAATTTGGAAGGATACCAACCTTACATTTACTGACAATCATTTATTATTATCATTACATATATTGATAATCAATATGTAGAGTTTTATCATGAATTGATATTTCAAGCTTTTGACATCTCAGCATTATATTTTATCTCTTTAAGTCCTGAAATTTGTACCATCTCATTTTCTGCTGATTCGGAATTCATGCTTCTTCATTGACAATACACAATTAAGAAAGGACCAAAAACTCTTACTGCCTAATACATTATATTTTACTCAGTCTACCTGTCAATTTCCTCTTATATGTAGATTATACAATATTTTCTATTCAAGTGGTGTCGGTTGAAAAAAGGGCTTCTTTCAAAGGCCATTTTGGTGAATGATTTCAGAGCAAGAAGAAGCTGCATTATTTATTGCAATTTCAATTCATTATAAAAGAAATGTAGGACAACATTGCCTCTGGTGGGATTCAAAACCACAACTTTTGAATGCCTTCTTTACATTACTCTTGAAAGCCAAAGCACTATCCATTGTGCCACAGAGCCAATCTTTTTAGGAGGTCGGACAGAAATGATCAAATAAAATAATGAGCTAGCAGCTGCTCATCAACTTTATGAAGTTGTTAGGAATCTATGATCCTGGATTTATGTTGAGCATTGAATAGCAAAAATGATATTCAACATGTCAAACCATACAATGCAGTTGGTTAAGTGTTAAGTCGACTCAAAAGGCATAGCACAGATAAAACAGCAAGGAGTTTAACAACTCCATATAAGAAGGTTTTGCAATTCCCTTAATGTAATATCTTATTCATCAAGCAGTGGAAACTTCAAGAGTGCATCTTCTTAAACATAACACACTGCCTGAACAGGAACTTCAAACCTGGACACTCATATTAAAAGTCTGCTGTGCCACTCACTGAACTATCCAGTGTCTACTAACTTTCATCTTCAATTCATCTTAAAACAATGTGGAAGGATTCCAACCGACACTATATTTATGAATATGATTGCATATATTGACAAGCATTATGTAGCGTTTGATAGTGAACTGATATTTCAAACTTTTGAAACCTCAGCATTAAATGTCATCTATTTTAAGTCCTGAAATATGTACTATCTCATTTTCTGCTGACTTAGAATTCATGCTTCTTCAGTGACAGTATACAATTGAGAAAGGGCCGAAACTCCTACTATCTAGTAAATTATATTTTCATCAGTACACCTGACAATTTCCTCTTGCATATTGATTATACAATGTTTTCTATTCAAGCACTCTTTGTTTAAAACAGGCCTTCTTTCAAAGGCTATTTTGGTAAATGATTTTGGGTGAAGCTGAAGCTGCATTGTTTATTGCTATTTCAATTCGTTATGAAAGAAATTGAGCAATAATATTGACTCTGGTGGGATTCGAACCCACAGCCTTTGAATGCCTTTTTTAACATTTTCCTAGAAGTCCAATGCGCTATCCATTGCGCCACAGAGCCAACCTGCACCAAGAAACTTTTCAGAAATTCTGAAATAAAATAATGAGCAAGCAACTGATGATCAACTTTACAAAGTTGATAGGATACTATAATCATGGTTACATGTTGAGCATTGCATGGGGAAAAAGATATTCAACATGCCAAACTACATGATACAGTTGGATAAGTCTACTCAAAAGGCCTCTGACGGATAAAATCTTGACAATTTAAAAAACTCCATTTAAGAAGGTTTTGCAATTCTGTCAATGTAATATCTTGTTCATCATGCAATAGAAACTAAAAGAGTACTTCTTCTTAAACATAGCACCCCGCCTGCACAGGGACGTGAACCCTGGACCCTCAGATTAAAAGTCTGATGCTCTACCGACTGAGCTATCCAGGCTCTGCTTACTCTAATCTTCAAATCACATTAAAACAATTTGGAAGGATACCAACCTTACATTTACTGACAATCATTTATTATTATCATTACATATATTGATAATCAATATGTAGAGTTTTATCATGAATTGATATTTCAAGCTTTTGACATCTCAGCATTATATTTTATCTCTTTAAGTCCTGAAATTTGTACCATCTCATTTTCTGCTGATTCGGAATTCATGCTTCTTCATTGACAATACACAATTAAGAAAGGACCAAAAACTCTTACTGCCTAATACATTATATTTTACTCAGTCTACCTGTCAATTTCCTCTTATATGTAGATTATACAATATTTTCTATTCAAGTGGTGTCGGTTGAAAAAAGGGCTTCTTTCAAAGGCCATTTTGGTGAATGATTTCAGAGCAAGAAGAAGCTGCATTATTTATTGCAATTTCAATTCATTATAAAAGAAATGTAGGACAACATTGCCTCTGGTGGGATTCAAAACCACAACTTTTGAATGCCTTCTTTACATTACTCTTGAAAGCCAAAGCACTATCCATTGTGCCACAGAGCCAATCTTTTTAGGAGGTCGGACAGAAATGATCAAATAAAATAATGAGCTAGCAGCTGCTCATCAACTTTATGAAGTTGTTAGGAATCTATGATCCTGGATTTATGTTGAGCATTGAATAGCAAAAATGATATTCAACATGTCAAACCATACAATGCAGTTGGTTAAGTGTTAAGTCGACTCAAAAGGCATAGCACAGATAAAACAGCAAGGAGTTTAACAACTCCATATAAGAAGGTTTTGCAATTCCCTTAATGTAATATCTTATTCATCAAGCAGTGGAAACTTCAAGAGTGCATCTTCTTAAACATAACACACTGCCTGAACAGGAACTTCAAACCTGGACACTCATATTAAAAGTCTGCTGTGCCACTCACTGAACTATCCAGTGTCTACTAACTTTCATCTTCAATTCATCTTAAAACAATGTGGAAGGATTCCAACCGACACTATATTTATGAATATGATTGCATATATTGACAAGCATTATGTAGCGTTTGATAGTGAACTGATATTTCAAACTTTTGAAACCTCAGCATTAAATGTCATCTATTTTAAGTCCTGAAATATGTACTATCTCATTTTCTGCTGACTTAGAATTCATGCTTCTTCAGTGACAGTATACAATTGAGAAAGGGCCGAAACTCCTACTATCTAGTAAATTATATTTTCATCAGTACACCTGACAATTTCCTCTTGCATATTGATTATACAATGTTTTCTATTCAAGCACTCTTTGTTTAAAACAGGCCTTCTTTCAAAGGCTATTTTGGTAAATGATTTTGGGTGAAGCTGAAGCTGCATTGTTTATTGCTATTTCAATTCGTTATGAAAGAAATTGAGCAATAATATTGACTCTGGTGGGATTCGAACCCACAGCCTTTGAATGCCTTTTTTAACATTTTCCTAGAAGTCCAATGCGCTATCCATTGCGCCACAGAGCCAACCTGCACCAAGAAACTTTTCAGAAATTCTGAAATAAAATAATGAGCAAGCAACTGATGATCAACTTTACAAAGTTGATAGGATACTATAATCATGGTTACATGTTGAGCATTGCATGGGGAAAAAGATATTCAACATGCCAAACTACATGATACAGTTGGATAAGTCTACTCAAAAGGCCTCTGACGGATAAAATCTTGACAATTTAAAAAACTCCATTTAAGAAGGTTTTGCAATTCTGTCAATGTAATATCTTGTTCATCATGCAATAGAAACTAAAAGAGTACTTCTTCTTAAACATAGCACCCCGCCTGCACAGGGACGTGAACCCTGGACCCTCAGATTAAAAGTCTGATGCTCTACCGACTGAGCTATCCAGGCTCTGCTTACTCTAATCTTCAAATCACATTAAAACAATTTGGAAGGATACCAACCTTACATTTACTGACAATCATTTATTATTATCATTACATATATTGATAATCAATATGTAGAGTTTTATCATGAATTGATATTTCAAGCTTTTGACATCTCAGCATTATATTTTATCTCTTTAAGTCCTGAAATTTGTACCATCTCATTTTCTGCTGATTCGGAATTCATGCTTCTTCATTGACAATACACAATTAAGAAAGGACCAAAAACTCTTACTGCCTAATACATTATATTTTACTCAGTCTACCTGTCAATTTCCTCTTATATGTAGATTATACAATATTTTCTATTCAAGTGGTGTCGGTTGAAAAAAGGGCTTCTTTCAAAGGCCATTTTGGTGAATGATTTCAGAGCAAGAAGAAGCTGCATTATTTATTGCAATTTCAATTCATTATAAAAGAAATGTAGGACAACATTGCCTCTGGTGGGATTCAAAACCACAACTTTTGAATGCCTTCTTTACATTACTCTTGAAAGCCAAAGCACTATCCATTGTGCCACAGAGCCAATCTTTTTAGGAGGTCGGACAGAAATGATCAAATAAAATAATGAGCTAGCAGCTGCTCATCAACTTTATGAAGTTGTTAGGAATCTATGATCCTGGATTTATGTTGAGCATTGAATAGCAAAAATGATATTCAACATGTCAAACCATACAATGCAGTTGGTTAAGTGTTAAGTCGACTCAAAAGGCATAGCACAGATAAAACAGCAAGGAGTTTAACAACTCCATATAAGAAGGTTTTGCAATTCCCTTAATGTAATATCTTATTCATCAAGCAGTGGAAACTTCAAGAGTGCATCTTCTTAAACATAACACACTGCCTGAACAGGAACTTCAAACCTGGACACTCATATTAAAAGTCTGCTGTGCCACTCACTGAACTATCCAGTGTCTACTAACTTTCATCTTCAATTCATCTTAAAACAATGTGGAAGGATTCCAACCGACACTATATTTATGAATATGATTGCATATATTGACAAGCATTATGTAGCGTTTGATAGTGAACTGATATTTCAAACTTTTGAAACCTCAGCATTAAATGTCATCTATTTTAAGTCCTGAAATATGTACTATCTCATTTTCTGCTGACTTAGAATTCATGCTTCTTCAGTGACAGTATACAATTGAGAAAGGGCCGAAACTCCTACTATCTAGTAAATTATATTTTCATCAGTACACCTGACAATTTCCTCTTGCATATTGATTATACAATGTTTTCTATTCAAGCACTCTTTGTTTAAAACAGGCCTTCTTTCAAAGGCTATTTTGGTAAATGATTTTGGGTGAAGCTGAAGCTGCATTGTTTATTGCTATTTCAATTCGTTATGAAAGAAATTGAGCAATAATATTGACTCTGGTGGGATTCGAACCCACAGCCTTTGAATGCCTTTTTTAACATTTTCCTAGAAGTCCAATGCGCTATCCATTGCGCCACAGAGCCAACCTGCACCAAGAAACTTTTCAGAAATTCTGAAATAAAATAATGAGCAAGCAACTGATGATCAACTTTACAAAGTTGATAGGATACTATAATCATGGTTACATGTTGAGCATTGCATGGGGAAAAAGATATTCAACATGCCAAACTACATGATACAGTTGGATAAGTCTACTCAAAAGGCCTCTGACGGATAAAATCTTGACAATTTAAAAAACTCCATTTAAGAAGGTTTTGCAATTCTGTCAATGTAATATCTTGTTCATCATGCAATAGAAACTAAAAGAGTACTTCTTCTTAAACATAGCACCCCGCCTGCACAGGGACGTGAACCCTGGACCCTCAGATTAAAAGTCTGATGCTCTACCGACTGAGCTATCCAGGCTCTGCTTACTCTAATCTTCAAATCACATTAAAACAATTTGGAAGGATACCAACCTTACATTTACTGACAATCATTTATTATTATCATTACATATATTGATAATCAATATGTAGAGTTTTATCATGAATTGATATTTCAAGCTTTTGACATCTCAGCATTATATTTTATCTCTTTAAGTCCTGAAATTTGTACCATCTCATTTTCTGCTGATTCGGAATTCATGCTTCTTCATTGACAATACACAATTAAGAAAGGACCAAAAACTCTTACTGCCTAATACATTATATTTTACTCAGTCTACCTGTCAATTTCCTCTTATATGTAGATTATACAATATTTTCTATTCAAGTGGTGTCGGTTGAAAAAAGGGCTTCTTTCAAAGGCCATTTTGGTGAATGATTTCAGAGCAAGAAGAAGCTGCATTATTTATTGCAATTTCAATTCATTATAAAAGAAATGTAGGACAACATTGCCTCTGGTGGGATTCAAAACCACAACTTTTGAATGCCTTCTTTACATTACTCTTGAAAGCCAAAGCACTATCCATTGTGCCACAGAGCCAATCTTTTTAGGAGGTCGGACAGAAATGATCAAATAAAATAATGAGCTAGCAGCTGCTCATCAACTTTATGAAGTTGTTAGGAATCTATGATCCTGGATTTATGTTGAGCATTGAATAGCAAAAATGATATTCAACATGTCAAACCATACAATGCAGTTGGTTAAGTGTTAAGTCGACTCAAAAGGCATAGCACAGATAAAACAGCAAGGAGTTTAACAACTCCATATAAGAAGGTTTTGCAATTCCCTTAATGTAATATCTTATTCATCAAGCAGTGGAAACTTCAAGAGTGCATCTTCTTAAACATAACACACTGCCTGAACAGGAACTTCAAACCTGGACACTCATATTAAAAGTCTGCTGTGCCACTCACTGAACTATCCAGTGTCTACTAACTTTCATCTTCAATTCATCTTAAAACAATGTGGAAGGATTCCAACCGACACTATATTTATGAATATGATTGCATATATTGACAAGCATTATGTAGCGTTTGATAGTGAACTGATATTTCAAACTTTTGAAACCTCAGCATTAAATGTCATCTATTTTAAGTCCTGAAATATGTACTATCTCATTTTCTGCTGACTTAGAATTCATGCTTCTTCAGTGACAGTATACAATTGAGAAAGGGCCGAAACTCCTACTATCTAGTAAATTATATTTTCATCAGTACACCTGACAATTTCCTCTTGCATATTGATTATACAATGTTTTCTATTCAAGCACTCTTTGTTTAAAACAGGCCTTCTTTCAAAGGCTATTTTGGTAAATGATTTTGGGTGAAGCTGAAGCTGCATTGTTTATTGCTATTTCAATTCGTTATGAAAGAAATTGAGCAATAATATTGACTCTGGTGGGATTTGAACCCACAGCCTTTGAATGCCTTTTTTAACATTTTCCTAGAAGTCCAATGCGCTATCCATTGCGCCACAGAGCCAACCTGCACCAAGAAACTTTTCAGAAATTCTGAAATAAAATAATGAGCAAGCAACTGATGATCAACTTTACAAAGTTGATAGGATACTATAATCATGGTTACATGTTGAGCATTGCATGGGGAAAAAGATATTCAACATGCCAAACTACATGATACAGTTGGATAAGTCTACTCAAAAGGCCTCTGACGGATAAAATCTTGACAATTTAAAAAACTCCATTTAAGAAGGTTTTGCAATTCTGTCAATGTAATATCTTGTTCATCATGCAATAGAAACTAAAAGAGTACTTCTTCTTAAACATAGCACCCCGCCTGCACAGGGACGTGAACCCTGGACCCTCAGATTAAAAGTCTGATGCTCTACCGACTGAGCTATCCAGGCTCTGCTTACTCTAATCTTCAAATCACATTAAAACAATTTGGAAGGATACCAACCTTACATTTACTGACAATCATTTATTATTATCATTACATATATTGATAATCAATATGTAGAGTTTTATCATGAATTGATATTTCAAGCTTTTGACATCTCAGCATTATATTTTATCTCTTTAAGTCCTGAAATTTGTACCATCTCATTTTCTGCTGATTCGGAATTCATGCTTCTTCATTGACAATACACAATTAAGAAAGGACCAAAAACTCTTACTGCCTAATACATTATATTTTACTCAGTCTACCTGTCAATTTCCTCTTATATGTAGATTATACAATATTTTCTATTCAAGTGGTGTCGGTTGAAAAAAGGGCTTCTTTCAAAGGCCATTTTGGTGAATGATTTCAGAGCAAGAAGAAGCTGCATTATTTATTGCAATTTCAATTCATTATAAAAGAAATGTAGGACAACATTGCCTCTGGTGGGATTCAAAACCACAACTTTTGAATGCCTTCTTTACATTACTCTTGAAAGCCAAAGCACTATCCATTGTGCCACAGAGCCAATCTTTTTAGGAGGTCGGACAGAAATGATCAAATAAAATAATGAGCTAGCAGCTGCTCATCAACTTTATGAAGTTGGTAGGAATCTATGATCCTGGATTTATGTTGAGCATTGAATAGCAAAAATGATATTCAACATGTCAAACCATACAATGCAGTTGGTTAAGTGTTAAGTCGACTCAAAAGGCATAGCACAGATAAAACAGCAAGGAGTTTAACAACTCCATATAAGAAGGTTTTGCAATTCCCTTAATGTAATATCTTATTCATCAAGCAGTGGAAACTTCAAGAGTGCATCTTCTTAAACGTAACACACTGCTTGAACAGGAACTTCAAACCTGGACACTCATATTAAAAGTCTGCTGTGCCACTCACTGAACTATCCAGTGTCTACTAACTTTCATCTTCAATTCATCTTAAAACAATGTGGAAGGATACCAACCGACACTATATTTATGAATATGATTGCATATATTGACAAGCATTATGTAGCGTTTGATAGTGAACTGATATTTCAAACTTTTGAAACCTCAGCATTAAATGTCATCTATTTTAAGTCCTGAAATATGTACTATCTCATTTTCTGCTGACTTAGAATTCATGCTTCTTCAGTGACAGTATACAATTGAGAAAGGGCCGAAACTCCTACTATCTAGTAAATTATATTTTCATCAGTACACCTGACAATTTCCTCTTGCATATTGATTATACAATGTTTTCTATTCAAGCACTCTTTGTTTAAAACAGGCCTTCTTTCAAAGGCTATTTTGGTAAATGATTTTGGGTGAAGCTGAAGCTGCATTGTTTATTGCTATTTCAATTCGTTATGAAAGAAATTGAGCAATAATATTGACTCTGGTGGGATTCGAACCCACAGCCTTTGAATGCCTTTTTTAACATTTTCCTAGAAGTCCAATGCGCTATCCATTGCGCCACAGAGCCAACCTGCACCAAGAAACTTTTCAGAAATTCTGAAATAAAATAATGAGCAAGCAACTGATGATCAACTTTACAAAGTTGATAGGATACTATAATCATGGTTACATGTTGAGCATTGCATGGGGAAAAAGATATTCAACATGCCAAACTACATGATACAGTTGGATAAGTCTACTCAAAAGGCCTCTGACGGATAAAATCTTGACAATTTAAAAAACTCCATTTAAGAAGGTTTTGCAATTCTGTCAATGTAATATCTTGTTCATCATGCAATAGAAACTAAAAGAGTACTTCTTCTTAAACATAGCACCCCGCCTGCACAGGGACGTGAACCCTGGACCCTCAGATTAAAAGTCTGATGCTCTACCGACTGAGCTATCCAGGCTCTGCTTACTCTAATCTTCAAATCACATTAAAACAATTTGGAAGGATACCAACCTTACATTTACTGACAATCATTTATTATTATCATTACATATATTGATAATCAATATGTAGAGTTTTATCATGAATTGATATTTCAAGCTTTTGACATCTCAGCATTATATTTTATCTCTTTAAGTCCTGAAATTTGTACCATCTCATTTTCTGCTGATTCGGAATTCATGCTTCTTCATTGACAATACACAATTAAGAAAGGACCAAAAACTCTTACTGCCTAATACATTATATTTTACTCAGTCTACCTGTCAATTTCCTCTTATATGTAGATTATACAATATTTTCTATTCAAGTGGTGTCGGTTGAAAAAAGGGCTTCTTTCAAAGGCCATTTTGGTGAATGATTTCAGAGCAAGAAGAAGCTGCATTATTTATTGCAATTTCAATTCATTATAAAAGAAATGTAGGACAACATTGCCTCTGGTGGGATTCAAAACCACAACTTTTGAATGCCTTCTTTACATTACTCTTGAAAGCCAAAGCACTATCCATTGTGCCACAGAGCCAATCTTTTTAGGAGGTCGGACAGAAATGATCAAATAAAATAATGAGCTAGCAGCTGCTCATCAACTTTATGAAGTTGGTAGGAATCTATGATCCTGGATTTATGTTGAGCATTGAATAGCAAAAATGATATTCAACATGTCAAACCATACAATGCAGTTGGTTAAGTGTTAAGTCGACTCAAAAGGCATAGCACAGATAAAACAGCAAGGAGTTTAACAACTCCATATAAGAAGGTTTTGCAATTCCCTTAATGTAATATCTTATTCATCAAGCAGTGGAAACTTCAAGAGTGCATCTTCTTAAACATAACACACTGCCTGAACAGGAACTTCAAACCTGGACACTCATATTAAAAGTCTGCTGTGCCACTCACTGAACTATCCAGTGTCTACTAACTTTCATCTTCAATTCATCTTAAAACAATGTGGAAGGATTCCAACCGACACTATATTTATGAATATGATTGCATATATTGACAAGCATTATGTAGCGTTTGATAGTGAACTGATATTTCAAACTTTTGAAACCTCAGCATTAAATGTCATCTATTTTAAGTCCTGAAATATGTACTATCTCATTTTCTGCTGACTTAGAATTCATGCTTCTTCAGTGACAGTATACAATTGAGAAAGGGCCGAAACTCCTACTATCTAGTAAATTATATTTTCATCAGTACACCTGACAATTTCCTCTTGCATATTGATTATACAATGTTTTCTATTCAAGCACTCTTTGTTTAAAACAGGCCTTCTTTCAAAGGCTATTTTGGTAAATGATTTTGGGTGAAGCTGAAGCTGCATTGTTTATTGCTATTTCAATTCGTTATGAAAGAAATTGAGCAATAATATTGACTCTGGTGGGATTCGAACCCACAGCCTTTGAATGCCTTTTTTAACATTTTCCTAGAAGTCCAATGCGCTATCCATTGCGCCACAGAGCCAACCTGCACCAAGAAACTTTTCAGAAATTCTGAAATAAAATAATGAGCAAGCAACTGATGATCAACTTTACAAAGTTGATAGGATACTATAATCATGGTTACATGTTGAGCATTGCATGGGGAAAAAGATATTCAACATGCCAAACTACATGATACAGTTGGATAAGTCTACTCAAAAGGCCTCTGACGGATAAAATCTTGACAATTTAAAAAACTCCATTTAAGAAGGTTTTGCAATTCTGTCAATGTAATATCTTGTTCATCATGCAATAGAAACTAAAAGAGTACTTCTTCTTAAACATAGCACCCCGCCTGCACAGGGACGTGAACCCTGGACCCTCAGATTAAAAGTCTGATGCTCTACCGACTGAGCTATCCAGGCTCTGCTTACTCTAATCTTCAAATCACATTAAAACAATTTGGAAGGATACCAACCTTACATTTACTGACAATCATTTATTATTATCATTACATATATTGATAATCAATATGTAGAGTTTTATCATGAATTGATATTTCAAGCTTTTGACATCTCAGCATTATATTTTATCTCTTTAAGTCCTGAAATTTGTACCATCTCATTTTCTGCTGATTCGGAATTCATGCTTCTTCATTGACAATACACAATTAAGAAAGGACCAAAAACTCTTACTGCCTAATACATTATATTTTACTCAGTCTACCTGTCAATTTCCTCTTATATGTAGATTATACAATATTTTCTATTCAAGTGGTGTCGGTTGAAAAAAGGGCTTCTTTCAAAGGCCATTTTGGTGAATGATTTCAGAGCAAGAAGAAGCTGCATTATTTATTGCAATTTCAATTCATTATAAAAGAAATGTAGGACAACATTGCCTCTGGTGGGATTCAAAACCACAACTTTTGAATGCCTTCTTTACATTACTCTTGAAAGCCAAAGCACTATCCATTGTGCCACAGAGCCAATCTTTTTAGGAGGTCGGACAGAAATGATCAAATAAAATAATGAGCTAGCAGCTGCTCATCAACTTTATGAAGTTGGTAGGAATCTATGATCCTGGATTTATGTTGAGCATTGAATAGCAAAAATGATATTCAACATGTCAAACCATACAATGCAGTTGGTTAAGTGTTAAGTCGACTCAAAAGGCATAGCACAGATAAAACAGCAAGGAGTTTAACAACTCCATATAAGAAGGTTTTGCAATTCCCTTAATGTAATATCTTATTCATCAAGCAGTGGAAACTTCAAGAGTGCATCTTCTTAAACATAACACACTGCTTGAACAGGAACTTCAAACCTGGACACTCATATTAAAAGTCTGCTGTGCCACTCACTGAACTATCCAGTGTCTACTAACTTTCATCTTCAATTCATCTTAAAACAATGTGGAAGGATACCAACCGACACTATATTTATGAATATGATTGCATATATTGACAAGCATTATGTAGCGTTTGATAGTGAACTGATATTTCAAACTTTTGAAACCTCAGCATTAAATGTCATCTATTTTAAGTCCTGAAATATGTACTATCTCATTTTCTGCTGACTTAGAATTCATGCTTCTTCAGTGACAGTATACAATTGAGAAAGGGCCGAAACTCCTACTATCTAGTAAATTATATTTTCATCAGTACACCTGACAATTTCCTCTTGCATATTGATTATACAATGTTTTCTATTCAAGCACTCTTTGTTTAAAACAGGCCTTCTTTCAAAGGCTATTTTGGTAAATGATTTTGGGTGAAGCTGAAGCTGCATTGTTTATTGCTATTTCAATTCGTTATGAAAGAAATTGAGCAATAATATTGACTCTGGTGGGATTTGAACCCACAGCCTTTGAATGCCTTTTTTAACATTTTCCTAGAAGTCCAATGCGCTATCCATTGCGCCACAGAGCCAACCTGCACCAAGAAACTTTTCAGAAATTCTGAAATAAAATAATGAGCAAGCAACTGATGATCAACTTTACAAAGTTGATAGGATACTATAATCATGGTTACATGTTGAGCATTGCATGGGGAAAAAGATATTCAACATGCCAAACTACATGATACAGTTGGATAAGTCTACTCAAAAGGCCTCTGACGGATAAAATCTTGACAATTTAAAAAACTCCATTTAAGAAGGTTTTGCAATTCTGTCAATGTAATATCTTGTTCATCATGCAATAGAAACTAAAAGAGTACTTCTTCTTAAACATAGCACCCCGCCTGCACAGGGACGTGAACCCTGGACCCTCAGATTAAAAGTCTGATGCTCTACCGACTGAGCTATCCAGGCTCTGCTTACTCTAATCTTCAAATCACATTAAAACAATTTGGAAGGATACCAACCTTACATTTACTGACAATCATTTATTATTATCATTACATATATTGATAATCAATATGTAGAGTTTTATCATGAATTGATATTTCAAGCTTTTGACATCTCAGCATTATATTTTATCTCTTTAAGTCCTGAAATTTGTACCATCTCATTTTCTGCTGATTCGGAATTCATGCTTCTTCATTGACAATACACAATTAAGAAAGGACCAAAAACTCTTACTGCCTAATACATTATATTTTACTCAGTCTACCTGTCAATTTCCTCTTATATGTAGATTATACAATATTTTCTATTCAAGTGGTGTCGGTTGAAAAAAGGGCTTCTTTCAAAGGCCATTTTGGTGAATGATTTCAGAGCAAGAAGAAGCTGCATTATTTATTGCAATTTCAATTCATTATAAAAGAAATGTAGGACAACATTGCCTCTGGTGGGATTCAAAACCACAACTTTTGAATGCCTTCTTTACATTACTCTTGAAAGCCAAAGCACTATCCATTGTGCCACAGAGCCAATCTTTTTAGGAGGTCGGACAGAAATGATCAAATAAAATAATGAGCTAGCAGCTGCTCATCAACTTTATGAAGTTGGTAGGAATCTATGATCCTGGATTTATGTTGAGCATTGAATAGCAAAAATGATATTCAACATGTCAAACCATACAATGCAGTTGGTTAAGTGTTAAGTCGACTCAAAAGGCATAGCACAGATAAAACAGCAAGGAGTTTAACAACTCCATATAAGAAGGTTTTGCAATTCCCTTAATGTAATATCTTATTCATCAAGCAGTGGAAACTTCAAGAGTGCATCTTCTTAAACGTAACACACTGCTTGAACAGGAACTTCAAACCTGGACACTCATATTAAAAGTCTGCTGTGCCACTCACTGAACTATCCAGTGTCTACTAACTTTCATCTTCAATTCATCTTAAAACAATGTGGAAGGATACCAACCGACACTATATTTATGAATATGATTGCATATATTGACAAGCATTATGTAGCGTTTGATAGTGAACTGATATTTCAAACTTTTGAAACCTCAGCATTAAATGTCATCTATTTTAAGTCCTGAAATATGTACTATCTCATTTTCTGCTGACTTAGAATTCATGCTTCTTCAGTGACAGTATACAATTGAGAAAGGGCCGAAACTCCTACTATCTAGTAAATTATATTTTCATCAGTACACCTGACAATTTCCTCTTGCATATTGATTATACAATGTTTTCTATTCAAGCACTCTTTGTTTAAAACAGGCCTTCTTTCAAAGGCTATTTTGGTAAATGATTTTGGGTGAAGCTGAAGCTGCATTGTTTATTGCTATTTCAATTCGTTATGAAAGAAATTGAGCAATAATATTGACTCTGGTGGGATTCGAACCCACAGCCTTTGAATGCCTTTTTTAACATTTTCCTAGAAGTCCAATGCGCTATCCATTGCGCCACAGAGCCAACCTGCACCAAGAAACTTTTCAGAAATTCTGAAATAAAATAATGAGCAAGCAACTGATGATCAACTTTACAAAGTTGATAGGATACTATAATCATGGTTACATGTTGAGCATTGCATGGGGAAAAAGATATTCAACATGCCAAACTACATGATACAGTTGGATAAGTCTACTCAAAAGGCCTCTGACGGATAAAATCTTGACAATTTAAAAAACTCCATTTAAGAAGGTTTTGCAATTCTGTCAATGTAATATCTTGTTCATCATGCAATAGAAACTAAAAGAGTACTTCTTCTTAAACATAGCACCCCGCCTGCACAGGGACGTGAACCCTGGACCCTCAGATTAAAAGTCTGATGCTCTACCGACTGAGCTATCCAGGCTCTGCTTACTCTAATCTTCAAATCACATTAAAACAATTTGGAAGGATACCAACCTTACATTTACTGACAATCATTTATTATTATCATTACATATATTGATAATCAATATGTAGAGTTTTATCATGAATTGATATTTCAAGCTTTTGACATCTCAGCATTATATTTTATCTCTTTAAGTCCTGAAATTTGTACCATCTCATTTTCTGCTGATTCGGAATTCATGCTTCTTCATTGACAATACACAATTAAGAAAGGACCAAAAACTCTTACTGCCTAATACATTATATTTTACTCAGTCTACCTGTCAATTTCCTCTTATATGTAGATTATACAATATTTTCTATTCAAGTGGTGTCGGTTGAAAAAAGGGCTTCTTTCAAAGGCCATTTTGGTGAATGATTTCAGAGCAAGAAGAAGCTGCATTATTTATTGCAATTTCAATTCATTATAAAAGAAATGTAGGACAACATTGCCTCTGGTGGGATTCAAAACCACAACTTTTGAATGCCTTCTTTACATTACTCTTGAAAGCCAAAGCACTATCCATTGTGCCACAGAGCCAATCTTTTTAGGAGGTCGGACAGAAATGATCAAATAAAATAATGAGCTAGCAGCTGCTCATCAACTTTATGAAGTTGGTAGGAATCTATGATCCTGGATTTATGTTGAGCATTGAATAGCAAAAATGATATTCAACATGTCAAACCATACAATGCAGTTGGTTAAGTGTTAAGTCGACTCAAAAGGCATAGCACAGATAAAACAGCAAGGAGTTTAACAACTCCATATAAGAAGGTTTTGCAATTCCCTTAATGTAATATCTTATTCATCAAGCAGTGGAAACTTCAAGAGTGCATCTTCTTAAACATAACACACTGCCTGAACAGGAACTTCAAACCTGGACACTCATATTAAAAGTCTGCTGTGCCACTCACTGAACTATCCAGTGTCTACTAACTTTCATCTTCAATTCATCTTAAAACAATGTGGAAGGATTCCAACCGACACTATATTTATGAATATGATTGCATATATTGACAAGCATTATGTAGCGTTTGATAGTGAACTGATATTTCAAACTTTTGAAACCTCAGCATTAAATGTCATCTATTTTAAGTCCTGAAATATGTACTATCTCATTTTCTGCTGACTTAGAATTCATGCTTCTTCAGTGACAGTATACAATTGAGAAAGGGCCGAAACTCCTACTATCTAGTAAATTATATTTTCATCAGTACACCTGACAATTTCCTCTTGCATATTGATTATACAATGTTTTCTATTCAAGCACTCTTTGTTTAAAACAGGCCTTCTTTCAAAGGCTATTTTGGTAAATGATTTTGGGTGAAGCTGAAGCTGCATTGTTTATTGCTATTTCAATTCGTTATGAAAGAAATTGAGCAATAATATTGACTCTGGTGGGATTCGAACCCACAGCCTTTGAATGCCTTTTTTAACATTTTCCTAGAAGTCCAATGCGCTATCCATTGCGCCACAGAGCCAACCTGCACCAAGAAACTTTTCAGAAATTCTGAAATAAAATAATGAGCAAGCAACTGATGATCAACTTTACAAAGTTGATAGGATACTATAATCATGGTTACATGTTGAGCATTGCATGGGGAAAAAGATATTCAACATGCCAAACTACATGATACAGTTGGATAAGTCTACTCAAAAGGCCTCTGACGGATAAAATCTTGACAATTTAAAAAACTCCATTTAAGAAGGTTTTGCAATTCTGTCAATGTAATATCTTGTTCATCATGCAATAGAAACTAAAAGAGTACTTCTTCTTAAACATAGCACCCCGCCTGCACAGGGACGTGAACCCTGGACCCTCAGATTAAAAGTCTGATGCTCTACCGACTGAGCTATCCAGGCTCTGCTTACTCTAATCTTCAAATCACATTAAAACAATTTGGAAGGATACCAACCTTACATTTACTGACAATCATTTATTATTATCATTACATATATTGATAATCAATATGTAGAGTTTTATCATGAATTGATATTTCAAGCTTTTGACATCTCAGCATTATATTTTATCTCTTTAAGTCCTGAAATTTGTACCATCTCATTTTCTGCTGATTCGGAATTCATGCTTCTTCATTGACAATACACAATTAAGAAAGGACCAAAAACTCTTACTGCCTAATACATTATATTTTACTCAGTCTACCTGTCAATTTCCTCTTATATGTAGATTATACAATATTTTCTATTCAAGTGGTGTCGGTTGAAAAAAGGGCTTCTTTCAAAGGCCATTTTGGTGAATGATTTCAGAGCAAGAAGAAGCTGCATTATTTATTGCAATTTCAATTCATTATAAAAGAAATGTAGGACAACATTGCCTCTGGTGGGATTCAAAACCACAACTTTTGAATGCCTTCTTTACATTACTCTTGAAAGCCAAAGCACTATCCATTGTGCCACAGAGCCAATCTTTTTAGGAGGTCGGACAGAAATGATCAAATAAAATAATGAGCTAGCAGCTGCTCATCAACTTTATGAAGTTGGTAGGAATCTATGATCCTGGATTTATGTTGAGCATTGAATAGCAAAAATGATATTCAACATGTCAAACCATACAATGCAGTTGGTTAAGTGTTAAGTCGACTCAAAAGGCATAGCACAGATAAAACAGCAAGGAGTTTAACAACTCCATATAAGAAGGTTTTGCAATTCCCTTAATGTAATATCTTATTCATCAAGCAGTGGAAACTTCAAGAGTGCATCTTCTTAAACATAACACACTGCTTGAACAGGAACTTCAAACCTGGACACTCATATTAAAAGTCTGCTGTGCCACTCACTGAACTATCCAGTGTCTACTAACTTTCATCTTCAATTCATCTTAAAACAATGTGGAAGGATACCAACCGACACTATATTTATGAATATGATTGCATATATTGACAAGCATTATGTAGCGTTTGATAGTGAACTGATATTTCAAACTTTTGAAACCTCAGCATTAAATGTCATCTATTTTAAGTCCTGAAATATGTACTATCTCATTTTCTGCTGACTTAGAATTCATGCTTCTTCAGTGACAGTATACAATTGAGAAAGGGCCGAAACTCCTACTATCTAGTAAATTATATTTTCATCAGTACACCTGACAATTTCCTCTTGCATATTGATTATACAATGTTTTCTATTCAAGCACTCTTTGTTTAAAACAGGCCTTCTTTCAAAGGCTATTTTGGTAAATGATTTTGGGTGAAGCTGAAGCTGCATTGTTTATTGCTATTTCAATTCGTTATGAAAGAAATTGAGCAATAATATTGACTCTGGTGGGATTCGAACCCACAGCCTTTGAATGCCTTTTTTAACATTTTCCTAGAAGTCCAATGCGCTATCCATTGCGCCACAGAGCCAACCTGCACCAAGAAACTTTTCAGAAATTCTGAAATAAAATAATGAGCAAGCAACTGATGATCAACTTTACAAAGTTGATAGGATACTATAATCATGGTTACATGTTGAGCATTGCATGGGGAAAAAGATATTCAACATGCCAAACTACATGATACAGTTGGATAAGTCTACTCAAAAGGCCTCTGACGGATAAAATCTTGACAATTTAAAAAACTCCATTTAAGAAGGTTTTGCAATTCTGTCAATGTAATATCTTGTTCATCATGCAATAGAAACTAAAAGAGTACTTCTTCTTAAACATAGCACCCCGCCTGCACAGGGACGTGAACCCTGGACCCTCAGATTAAAAGTCTGATGCTCTACCGACTGAGCTATCCAGGCTCTGCTTACTCTAATCTTCAAATCACATTAAAACAATTTGGAAGGATACCAACCTTACATTTACTGACAATCATTTATTATTATCATTACATATATTGATAATCAATATGTAGAGTTTTATCATGAATTGATATTTCAAGCTTTTGACATCTCAGCATTATATTTTATCTCTTTAAGTCCTGAAATTTGTACCATCTCATTTTCTGCTGATTCGGAATTCATGCTTCTTCATTGACAATACACAATTAAGAAAGGACCAAAAACTCTTACTGCCTAATACATTATATTTTACTCAGTCTACCTGTCAATTTCCTCTTATATGTAGATTATACAATATTTTCTATTCAAGTGGTGTCGGTTGAAAAAAGGGCTTCTTTCAAAGGCCATTTTGGTGAATGATTTCAGAGCAAGAAGAAGCTGCATTATTTATTGCAATTTCAATTCATTATAAAAGAAATGTAGGACAACATTGCCTCTGGTGGGATTCAAAACCACAACTTTTGACTGCCTTCTTTACATTACTCTTGAAAGCCAAAGCAGTATCCATTGTGCCACAGAGCCAATCTTTTTAGGATGTCGGACAGAAATGATCAAATAAAATAATGAGCTAGCAGCTGCTCATCAACTTTATAAAGTTGTTAGGAATCTATGATCCTGGATTTATGTTGAGCATTGAATAGCAAAAATGATATTCAACATGTCAAACCATACAATGCAGTTGGTTAAGTGTTAAGTCGACTCAAAAGGCATAGCACAGATAAAACAGCAAGGAGTTTAACAACTCCATATAAGAAGGTTTTGCAATTCCCTTAATGTAATATCTTATTCATCAAGCAGTGGAAACTTCAAGAGTGCATCTTCTTAAACGTAACACACTGCCTGAACAGGAACTTCAAACTTGGACACTCATATTAAAAGTCTGCTGTGCCACTCACTGAACTATCCAGTGTCTACTAACTTTCATCTTCAATTCATCTTAAAACAATGTGGAAGGATACCAACCGACACTACATTTATGAATATGATTGCATATATTGACAAGCATTATGTAGCGTTTGATAGTGAACTGATATTTCAAACTTTTGAAACCTCAGCATTAAATGTCATCTATTTTAAGTCCTGAAATATGTACTATCTCATTTTCTGCTGACTTAGAATTCATGCTTCTTCAGTGACAGTATACAATTGAGAAAGGGCCGAAACTCCTACTATCTAGTAAATTATATTTTCATCAGTACACCTGACAATTTCCTCTTGCATATTGATTATACAATGTTTTCTATTCAAGCACTCTTTGTTTAAAACAGGCCTTCTTTCAAAGGCTATTTTGGTAAATGATTTTGGGTGAAGCTGAAGCTGCATTGTTTATTGCTATTTCAATTCGTTATGAAAGAAATTGAGCAATAATATTGACTCTGGTGGGATTCGAACCCACAGCCTTTGAATGCCTTTTTTAACATTTTCCTAGAAGTCCAATGCGCTATCCATTGCGCCACAGAGCCAACCTGCACCAAGAAACTTTTCAGAAATTCTGAAATAAAATAATGAGCAAGCAACTGATGATCAACTTTACAAAGTTGATAGGATACTATAATCATGGTTACATGTTGAGCATTGCATGGGGAAAAAGATATTCAACATGCCAAACTACATGATACAGTTGGATAAGTCTACTCAAAAGGCCTCTGACGGATAAAATCTTGACAATTTAAAAAACTCCATTTAAGAAGGTTTTGCAATTCTGTCAATGTAATATCTTGTTCATCATGCAATAGAAACTAAAAGAGTACTTCTTCTTAAACATAGCACCCCGCCTGCACAGGGACGTGAACCCTGGACCCTCAGATTAAAAGTCTGATGCTCTACCGACTGAGCTATCCAGGCTCTGCTTACTCTAATCTTCAAATCACATTAAAACAATTTGGAAGGATACCAACCTTACATTTACTGACAATCATTTATTATTATCATTACATATATTGATAATCAATATGTAGAGTTTTATCATGAATTGATATTTCAAGCTTTTGACATCTCAGCATTATATTTTATCTCTTTAAGTCCTGAAATTTGTACCATCTCATTTTCTGCTGATTCGGAATTCATGCTTCTTCATTGACAATACACAATTAAGAAAGGACCAAAAACTCTTACTGCCTAATACATTATATTTTACTCAGTCTACCTGTCAATTTCCTCTTATATGTAGATTATACAATATTTTCTATTCAAGTGGTGTCGGTTGAAAAAAGGGCTTCTTTCAAAGGCCATTTTGGTGAATGATTTCAGAGCAAGAAGAAGCTGCATTATTTATTGCAATTTCAATTCATTATAAAAGAAATGTAGGACAACATTGCCTCTGGTGGGATTCAAAACCACAACTTTTGAATGCCTTCTTTACATTACTCTTGAAAGCCAAAGCACTATCCATTGTGCCACAGAGCCAATCTTTTTAGGAGGTCGGACAGAAATGATCAAATAAAATAATGAGCTAGCAGCTGCTCATCAACTTTATGAAGTTGTTAGGAATCTATGATCCTGGATTTATGTTGAGCATTGAATAGCAAAAATGATATTCAACATGTCAAACCATACAATGCAGTTGGTTAAGTGTTAAGTCGACTCAAAAGGCATAGCACAGATAAAACAGCAAGGAGTTTAACAACTCCATATAAGAAGGTTTTGCAATTCCCTTAATGTAATATCTTATTCATCAAGCAGTGGAAACTTCAAGAGTGCATCTTCTTAAACATAACACACTGCCTGAACAGGAACTTCAAACCTGGACACTCATATTAAAAGTCTGCTGTGCCACTCACTGAACTATCCAGTGTCTACTAACTTTCATCTTCAATTCATCTTAAAACAATGTGGAAGGATTCCAACCGACACTATATTTATGAATATGATTGCATATATTGACAAGCATTATGTAGCGTTTGATAGTGAACTGATATTTCAAACTTTTGAAACCTCAGCATTAAATGTCATCTATTTTAAGTCCTGAAATATGTACTATCTCATTTTCTGCTGACTTAGAATTCATGCTTCTTCAGTGACAGTATACAATTGAGAAAGGGCCGAAACTCCTACTATCTAGTAAATTATATTTTCATCAGTACACCTGACAATTTCCTCTTGCATATTGATTATACAATGTTTTCTATTCAAGCACTCTTTGTTTAAAACAGGCCTTCTTTCAAAGGCTATTTTGGTAAATGATTTTGGGTGAAGCTGAAGCTGCATTGTTTATTGCTATTTCAATTCGTTATGAAAGAAATTGAGCAATAATATTGACTCTGGTGGGATTCGAACCCACAGCCTTTGAATGCCTTTTTTAACATTTTCCTAGAAGTCCAATGCGCTATCCATTGCGCCACAGAGCCAACCTGCACCAAGAAACTTTTCAGAAATTCTGAAATAAAATAATGAGCAAGCAACTGATGATCAACTTTACAAAGTTGATAGGATACTATAATCATGGTTACATGTTGAGCATTGCATGGGGAAAAAGATATTCAACATGCCAAACTACATGATACAGTTGGATAAGTCTACTCAAAAGGCCTCTGACGGATAAAATCTTGACAATTTAAAAAACTCCATTTAAGAAGGTTTTGCAATTCTGTCAATGTAATATCTTGTTCATCATGCAATAGAAACTAAAAGAGTACTTCTTCTTAAACATAGCAACCCGCCTGCACAGGGACGTGAACCCTGGACCCTCAGATTAAAAGTCTGATGCTCTACCGACTGAGCTATCCAGGCTCTGCTTACTCTAATCTTCAAATCACATTAAAACAATTTGGAAGGATACCAACCTTACATTTACTGACAATCATTTATTATTATCATTACATATATTGATAATCAATATGTAGAGTTTTATCATGAATTGATATTTCAAGCTTTTGACATCTCAGCATTATATTTTATCTCTTTAAGTCCTGAAATTTGTACCATCTCATTTTCTGCTGATTCGGAATTCATGCTTCTTCATTGACAATACACAATTAAGAAAGGACCAAAAACTCTTACTGCCTAATACATTATATTTTACTCAGTCTACCTGTCAATTTCCTCTTATATGTAGATTATACAATATTTTCTATTCAAGTGGTGTCGGTTGAAAAAAGGGCTTCTTTCAAAGGCCATTTTGGTGAATGATTTCAGAGCAAGAAGAAGCTGCATTATTTATTGCAATTTCAATTCATTATAAAAGAAATGTAGGACAACATTGCCTCTGGTGGGATTCAAAACCACAACTTTTGAATGCCTTCTTTACATTACTCTTGAAAGCCAAAGCACTATCCATTGTGCCACAGAGCCAATCTTTTTAGGAGGTCGGACAGAAATGATCAAATAAAATAATGAGCTAGCAGCTGCTCATCAACTTTATGAAGTTGTTAGGAATCTATGATCCTGGATTTATGTTGAGCATTGAATAGCAAAAATGATATTCAACATGTCAAACCATACAATGCAGTTGGTTAAGTGTTAAGTCGACTCAAAAGGCATAGCACAGATAAAACAGCAAGGAGTTTAACAACTCCATATAAGAAGGTTTTGCAATTCCCTTAATGTAATATCTTATTCATCAAGCAGTGGAAACTTCAAGAGTGCATCTTCTTAAACATAACACACTGCCTGAACAGGAACTTCAAACCTGGACACTCATATTAAAAGTCTGCTGTGCCACTCACTGAACTATCCAGTGTCTACTAACTTTCATCTTCAATTCATCTTAAAACAATGTGGAAGGATTCCAACCGACACTATATTTATGAATATGATTGCATATATTGACAAGCATTATGTAGCGTTTGATAGTGAACTGATATTTCAAACTTTTGAAACCTCAGCATTAAATGTCATCTATTTTAAGTCCTGAAATATGTACTATCTCATTTTCTGCTGACTTAGAATTCATGCTTCTTCAGTGACAGTATACAATTGAGAAAGGGCCGAAACTCCTACTATCTAGTAAATTATATTTTCATCAGTACACCTGACAATTTCCTCTTGCATATTGATTATACAATGTTTTCTATTCAAGCACTCTTTGTTTAAAACAGGCCTTCTTTCAAAGGCTATTTTGGTAAATGATTTTGGGTGAAGCTGAAGCTGCATTGTTTATTGCTATTTCAATTCGTTATGAAAGAAATTGAGCAATAATATTGACTCTGGTGGGATTCGAACCCACAGCCTTTGAATGCCTTTTTTAACATTTTCCTAGAAGTCCAATGCGCTATCCATTGCGCCACAGAGCCAACCTGCACCAAGAAACTTTTCAGAAATTCTGAAATAAAATAATGAGCAAGCAACTGATGATCAACTTTACAAAGTTGATAGGATACTATAATCATGGTTACATGTTGAGCATTGCATGGGGAAAAAGATATTCAACATGCCAAACTACATGATACAGTTGGATAAGTCTACTCAAAAGGCCTCTGACGGATAAAATCTTGACAATTTAAAAAACTCCATTTAAGAAGGTTTTGCAATTCTGTCAATGTAATATCTTGTTCATCATGCAATAGAAACTAAAAGAGTACTTCTTCTTAAACATAGCACCCCGCCTGCACAGGGACGTGAACCCTGGACCCTCAGATTAAAAGTCTGATGCTCTACCGACTGAGCTATCCAGGCTCTGCTTACTCTAATCTTCAAATCACATTAAAACAATTTGGAAGGATACCAACCTTACATTTACTGACAATCATTTATTATTATCATTACATATATTGATAATCAATATGTAGAGTTTTATCATGAATTGATATTTCAAGCTTTTGACATCTCAGCATTATATTTTATCTCTTTAAGTCCTGAAATTTGTACCATCTCATTTTCTGCTGATTCGGAATTCATGCTTCTTCATTGACAATACACAATTAAGAAAGGACCAAAAACTCTTACTGCCTAATACATTATATTTTACTCAGTCTACCTGTCAATTTCCTCTTATATGTAGATTATACAATATTTTCTATTCAAGTGGTGTCGGTTGAAAAAAGGGCTTCTTTCAAAGGCCATTTTGGTGAATGATTTCAGAGCAAGAAGAAGCTGCATTATTTATTGCAATTTCAATTCATTATAAAAGAAATGTAGGACAACATTGCCTCTGGTGGGATTCAAAACCACAACTTTTGAATGCCTTCTTTACATTACTCTTGAAAGCCAAAGCACTATCCATTGTGCCACAGAGCCAATCTTTTTAGGAGGTCGGACAGAAATGATCAAATAAAATAATGAGCTAGCAGCTGCTCATCAACTTTATGAAGTTGGTAGGAATCTATGATCCTGGATTTATGTTGAGCATTGAATAGCAAAAATGATATTCAACATGTCAAACCATACAATGCAGTTGGTTAAGTGTTAAGTCGACTCAAAAGGCATAGCACAGATAAAACAGCAAGGAGTTTCACAACTCCATATAAGAAGGTTTTGCAATTCCCTTAATGTAATATCTTATTCATCAAGCAGTGGAAACTTCAAGAGTGCATCTTCTTAAACATAACACACTGCTTGAACAGGAACTTCAAACCTGGACACTCATATTAAAAGTCTGCTGTGCCACTCACTGAACTATCCAGTGTCTACTAACTTTCATCTTCAATTCATCTTAAAACAATGTGGAAGGATACCAACCGACACTATATTTATGAATATGATTGCATATATTGACAAGCATTATGTAGCGTTTGATAGTGAACTGATATTTCAAACTTTTGAAACCTCAGCATTAAATGTCATCTATTTTAAGTCCTGAAATATGTACTATCTCATTTTCTGCTGACTTAGAATTCATGCTTCTTCAGTGACAGTATACAATTGAGAAAGGGCCGAAACTCCTACTATCTAGTAAATTATATTTTCATCAGTACACCTGACAATTTCCTCTTGCATATTGATTATACAATGTTTTCTATTCAAGCACTCTTTGTTTAAAACAGGCCTTCTTTCAAAGGCTATTTTGGTAAATGATTTTGGGTGAAGCTGAAGCTGCATTGTTTATTGCTATTTCAATTCGTTATGAAAGAAATTGAGCAATAATATTGACTCTGGTGGGATTCGAACCCACAGCCTTTGAATGCCTTTTTTAACATTTTCCTAGAAGTCCAATGCGCTATCCATTGCGCCACAGAGCCAACCTGCACCAAGAAACTTTTCAGAAATTCTGAAATAAAATAATGAGCAAGCAACTGATGATCAACTTTACAAAGTTGATAGGATACTATAATCATGGTTACATGTTGAGCATTGCATGGGGAAAAAGATATTCAACATGCCAAACTACATGATACAGTTGGATAAGTCTACTCAAAAGGCCTCTGACGGATAAAATCTTGACAATTTAAAAAACTCCATTTAAGAAGGTTTTGCAATTCTGTCAATGTAATATCTTGTTCATCATGCAATAGAAACTAAAAGAGTACTTCTTCTTAAACATAGCACCCCGCCTGCACAGGGACGTGAACCCTGGACCCTCAGATTAAAAGTCTGATGCTCTACTGACTGAGCTATCCAGGCTCTGCTTACTCTAATCTTCAAATCACATTAAAACAATTTGGAAGGATACCAACCTTACATTTACTGACAATCATTTATTATTATCATTACATATATTGATAATCAATATGTAGAGTTTTATCATGAATTGATATTTCAAGCTTTTGACATCTCAGCATTATATTTTATCTCTTTAAGTCCTGAAATTTGTACCATCTCATTTTCTGCTGATTCGGAATTCATGCTTCTTCATTGACAATACACAATTAAGAAAGGACCAAAAACTCTTACTGCCTAATACATTATATTTTACTCAGTCTACCTGTCAATTTCCTCTTATATGTAGATTATACAATATTTTCTATTCAAGTGGTGTCGGTTGAAAAAAGGGCTTCTTTCAAAGGCCATTTTGGTGAATGATTTCAGAGCAAGAAGAAGCTGCATTATTTATTGCAATTTCAATTCATTATAAAAGAAATGTAGGACAACATTGCCTCTGGTGGGATTCAAAACCACAACTTTTGAATGCCTTCTTTACATTACTCTTGAAAGCCAAAGCACTATCCATTGTGCCACAGAGCCAATCTTTTTAGGAGGTCGGACAGAAATGATCAAATAAAATAATGAGCTAGCAGCTGCTCATCAACTTTATGAAGTTGTTAGGAATCTATGATCCTGGATTTATGTTGAGCATTGAATAGCAAAAATGATATTCAACATGTCAAACCATACAATGCAGTTGGTTAAGTGTTAAGTCGACTCAAAAGGCATAGCACAGATAAAACAGCAAGGAGTTTAACAACTCCATATAAGAAGGTTTTGCAATTCCCTTAATGTAATATCTTATTCATCAAGCAGTGGAAACTTCAAGAGTGCATCTTCTTAAACATAACACACTGCCTGAACAGGAACTTCAAACCTGGACACTCATATTAAAAGTCTGCTGTGCCACTCACTGAACTATCCAGTGTCTACTAACTTTCATCTTCAATTCATCTTAAAACAATGTGGAAGGATTCCAACCGACACTATATTTATGAATATGATTGCATATATTGACAAGCATTATGTAGCGTTTGATAGTGAACTGATATTTCAAACTTTTGAAACCTCAGCATTAAATGTCATCTATTTTAAGTCCTGAAATATGTACTATCTCATTTTCTGCTGACTTAGAATTCATGCTTCTTCAGTGACAGTATACAATTGAGAAAGGGCCGAAACTCCTACTATCTAGTAAATTATATTTTCATCAGTACACCTGACAATTTCCTCTTGCATATTGATTATACAATGTTTTCTATTCAAGCACTCTTTGTTTAAAACAGGCCTTCTTTCAAAGGCTATTTTGGTAAATGATTTTGGGTGAAGCTGAAGCTGCATTGTTTATTGCTATTTCAATTCGTTATGAAAGAAATTGAGCAATAATATTGACTCTGGTGGGATTCGAACCCACAGCCTTTGAATGCCTTTTTTAACATTTTCCTAGAAGTCCAATGCGCTATCCATTGCGCCACAGAGCCAACCTGCACCAAGAAACTTTTCAGAAATTCTGAAATAAAATAATGAGCAAGCAACTGATGATCAACTTTACAAAGTTGATAGGATACTATAATCATGGTTACATGTTGAGCATTGCATGGGGAAAAAGATATTCAACATGCCAAACTACATGATACAGTTGGATAAGTCTACTCAAAAGGCCTCTGACGGATAAAATCTTGACAATTTAAAAAACTCCATTTAAGAAGGTTTTGCAATTCTGTCAATGTAATATCTTGTTCATCATGCAATAGAAACTAAAAGAGTACTTCTTCTTAAACATAGCACCCCGCCTGCACAGGGACGTGAACCCTGGACCCTCAGATTAAAAGTCTGATGCTCTACCGACTGAGCTATCCAGGCTCTGCTTACTCTAATCTTCAAATCACATTAAAACAATTTGGAAGGATACCAACCTTACATTTACTGACAATCATTTATTATTATCATTACATATATTGATAATCAATATGTAGAGTTTTATCATGAATTGATATTTCAAGCTTTTGACATCTCAGCATTATATTTTATCTCTTTAAGTCCTGAAATTTGTACCATCTCATTTTCTGCTGATTCGGAATTAATGCTTCTTCATTGACAATACACAATTAAGAAAGGACCAAAAACTCTTACTGCCTAATACATTATATTTTACTCAGTCTACCTGTCAATTTCCTCTTATATGTAGATTATACAATATTTTCTATTCAAGTGGTGTCGGTTGAAAAAAGGGCTTCTTTCAAAGGCCATTTTGGTGAATGATTTCAGAGCAAGAAGAAGCTGCATTATTTATTGCAATTTCAATTCATTATAAAAGAAATGTAGGACAACATTGCCTCTGGTGGGATTCAAAACCACAACTTTTGAATGCCTTCTTTACATTACTCTTGAAAGCCAAAGCACTATCCATTGTGCCACAGAGCCAATCTTTTTAGGAGGTCGGACAGAAATGATCAAATAAAATAATGAGCTAGCAGCTGCTCATCAACTTTATGAAGTTGTTAGGAATCTATGATCCTGGATTTATGTTGAGCATTGAATAGCAAAAATGATATTCAACATGTCAAACCATACAATGCAGTTGGTTAAGTGTTAAGTCGACTCAAAAGGCATAGCACAGATAAAACAGCAAGGAGTTTAACAACTCCATATAAGAAGGTTTTGCAATTCCCTTAATGTAATATCTTATTCATCAAGCAGTGGAAACTTCAAGAGTGCATCTTCTTAAACATAACACACTGCCTGAACAGGAACTTCAAACCTGGACACTCATATTAAAAGTCTGCTGTGCCACTCACTGAACTATCCAGTGTCTACTAACTTTCATCTTCAATTCATCTTAAAACAATGTGGAAGGATTCCAACCGACACTATATTTATGAATATGATTGCATATATTGACAAGCATTATGTAGCGTTTGATAGTGAACTGATATTTCAAACTTTTGAAACCTCAGCATTAAATGTCATCTATTTTAAGTCCTGAAATATGTACTATCTCATTTTCTGCTGACTTAGAATTCATGCTTCTTCAGTGACAGTATACAATTGAGAAAGGGCCGAAACTCCTACTATCTAGTAAATTATATTTTCATCAGTACACCTGACAATTTCCTCTTGCATATTGATTATACAATGTTTTCTATTCAAGCACTCTTTGTTTAAAACAGGCCTTCTTTCAAAGGCTATTTTGGTAAATGATTTTGGGTGAAGCTGAAGCTGCATTGTTTATTGCTATTTCAATTCGTTATGAAAGAAATTGAGCAATAATATTGACTCTGGTGGGATTCGAACCCACAGCCTTTGAATGCCTTTTTTAACATTTTCCTAGAAGTCCAATGCGCTATCCATTGCGCCACAGAGCCAACCTGCACCAAGAAACTTTTCAGAAATTCTGAAATAAAATAATGAGCAAGCAACTGATGATCAACTTTACAAAGTTGATAGGATACTATAATCATGGTTACATGTTGAGCATTGCATGGGGAAAAAGATATTCAACATGCCAAACTACATGATACAGTTGGATAAGTCTACTCAAAAGGCCTCTGACGGATAAAATCTTGACAATTTAAAAAACTCCATTTAAGAAGGTTTTGCAATTCTGTCAATGTAATATCTTGTTCATCATGCAATAGAAACTAAAAGAGTACTTCTTCTTAAACATAGCACCCCGCCTGCACAGGGACGTGAACCCTGGACCCTCAGATTAAAAGTCTGATGCTCTACCGACTGAGCTATCCAGGCTCTGCTTACTCTAATCTTCAAATCACATTAAAACAATTTGGAAGGATACCAACCTTACATTTACTGACAATCATTTATTATTATCATTACATATATTGATAATCAATATGTAGAGTTTTATCATGAATTGATATTTCAAGCTTTTGACATCTCAGCATTATATTTTATCTCTTTAAGTCCTGAAATTTGTACCATCTCATTTTCTGCTGATTCGGAATTCATGCTTCTTCATTGACAATACACAATTAAGAAAGGACCAAAAACTCTTACTGCCTAATACATTATATTTTACTCAGTCTACCTGTCAATTTCCTCTTATATGTAGATTATACAATATTTTCTATTCAAGTGGTGTCGGTTGAAAAAAGGGCTTCTTTCAAAGGCCATTTTGGTGAATGATTTCAGAGCAAGAAGAAGCTGCATTATTTATTGCAATTTCAATTCATTATAAAAGAAATGTAGGACAACATTGCCTCTGGTGGGATTCAAAACCACAACTTTTGAATGCCTTCTTTACATTACTCTTGAAAGCCAAAGCACTATCCATTGTGCCACAGAGCCAATCTTTTTAGGAGGTCGGACAGAAATGATCAAATAAAATAATGAGCTAGCAGCTGCTCATCAACTTTATGAAGTTGGTAGGAATCTATGATCCTGGATTTATGTTGAGCATTGAATAGCAAAAATGATATTCAACATGTCAAACCATACAATGCAGTTGGTTAAGTGTTAAGTCGACTCAAAAAGCATAGCACAGATAAAACAGCAAGGAGTTTAACAACTCCATATAAGAAGGTTTTGCAATTCCCTTAATGTAATATCTTATTCATCAAGCAGTGGAAACTTCAAGAGTGCATCTTCTTAAACGTAACACACTGCCTGAACAGGAACTTCAAACTTGGACACTCATATTAAAAGTCTGCTGTGCCACTCACTGAACTATCCAGTGTCTACTAACTTTCATCTTCAATTCATCTTAAAACAATGTGGAAGGATACCAACCGACACTACATTTATGAATATGATTGCATATATTGACAAGCATTATGTAGCGTTTGATAGTGAACTGATATTTCAAACTTTTGAAACCTCAGCATTAAATGTCATCTATTTTAAGTCCTGAAATATGTACTATCTCATTTTCTGCTGACTTAGAATTCATGCTTCTTCAGTGACAGTATACAATTGAGAAAGGGCCGAAACTCCTACTATCTAGTAAATTATATTTTCATCAGTACACCTGACAATTTCCTCTTGCATATTGATTATACAATGTTTTCTATTCAAGCACTCTTTGTTTAAAACAGGCCTTCTTTCAAAGGCTATTTTGGTAAATGATTTTGGGTGAAGCTGAAGCTGCATTGTTTATTGCTATTTCAATTCGTTATGAAAGAAATTGAGCAATAATATTGACTCTGGTGGTATTCGAACCCACAGCCTTTGAATGCCTTTTTTAACATTTTCCTAGAAGTCCAATGCGCTATCCATTGCGCCACAGAGCCAACCTGCACCAAGAAACTTTTCAGAAATTCTGAAATAAAATAATGAGCAAGCAACTGATGATCAACTTTACAAAGTTGATAGGATACTATAATCATGGTTACATGTTGAGCATTGCATGGGGAAAAAGATATTCAACATGCCAAACTACATGATACAGTTGGATAAGTCTACTCAAAAGGCCTCTGACGGATAAAATCTTGACAATTTAAAAAACTCCATTTAAGAAGGTTTTGCAATTCTGTCAATGTAATATCTTGTTCATCATGCAATAGAAACTAAAAGAGTACTTCTTCTTAAACATAGCACCCCGCCTGCACAGGGACGTGAACCCTGGACCCTCAGATTAAAAGTCTGATGCTCTACCGACTGAGCTATCCAGGCTCTGCTTACTCTAATCTTCAAATCACATTAAAACAATTTGGAAGGATACCAACCTTACATTTACTGACAATCATTTATTATTATCATTACATATATTGATAATCAATATGTAGAGTTTTATCATGAATTGATATTTCAAGCTTTTGACATCTCAGCATTATATTTTATCTCTTTAAGTCCTGAAATTTGTACCATCTCATTTTCTGCTGATTCGGAATTCATGCTTCTTCATTGACAATACACAATTAAGAAAGGACCAAAAACTCTTACTGCCTAATACATTATATTTTACTCAGTCTACCTGTCAATTTCCTCTTATATGTAGATTATACAATATTTTCTATTCAAGTGGTGTCGGTTGAAAAAAGGGCTTCTTTCAAAGGCCATTTTGGTGAATGATTTCAGAGCAAGAAGAAGCTGCATTATTTATTGCAATTTCAATTCATTATAAAAGAAATGTAGGACAACATTGCCTCTGGTGGGATTCAAAACCACAACTTTTGAATGCCTTCTTTACATTACTCTTGAAAGCCAAAGCACTATCCATTGTGCCACAGAGCCAATCTTTTTAGGAGGTCGGACAGAAATGATCAAATAAAATAATGAGCTAGCAGCTGCTCATCAACTTTATGAAGTTGTTAGGAATCTATGATCCTGGATTTATGTTGAGCATTGAATAGCAAAAATGATATTCAACATGTCAAACCATACAATGCAGTTGGTTAAGTGTTAAGTCGACTCAAAAGGCATAGCACAGATAAAACAGCAAGGAGTTTAACAACTCCATATAAGAAGGTTTTGCAATTCCCTTAATGTAATATCTTATTCATCAAGCAGTGGAAACTTCAAGAGTGCATCTTCTTAAACATAACACACTGCCTGAACAGGAACTTCAAACCTGGACACTCATATTAAAAGTCTGCTGTGCCACTCACTGAACTATCCAGTGTCTACTAACTTTCATCTTCAATTCATCTTAAAACAATGTGGAAGGATTCCAACCGACACTATATTTATGAATATGATTGCATATATTGACAAGCATTATGTAGCGTTTGATAGTGAACTGATATTTCAAACTTTTGAAACCTCAGCATTAAATGTCATCTATTTTAAGTCCTGAAATATGTACTATCTCATTTTCTGCTGACTTAGAATTCATGCTTCTTCAGTGACAGTATACAATTGAGAAAGGGCCGAAACTCCTACTATCTAGTAAATTATATTTTCATCAGTACACCTGACAATTTCCTCTTGCATATTGATTATACAATGTTTTCTATTCAAGCACTCTTTGTTTAAAACAGGCCTTCTTTCAAAGGCTATTTTGGTAAATGATTTTGGGTGAAGCTGAAGCTGCATTGTTTATTGCTATTTCAATTCGTTATGAAAGAAATTGAGCAATAATATTGACTCTGGTGGGATTCGAACCCACAGCCTTTGAATGCCTTTTTTAACATTTTCCTAGAAGTCCAATGCGCTATCCATTGCGCCACAGAGCCAACCTGCACCAAGAAACTTTTCAGAAATTCTGAAATAAAATAATGAGCAAGCAACTGATGATCAACTTTACAAAGTTGATAGGATACTATAATCATGGTTACATGTTGAGCATTGCATGGGGAAAAAGATATTCAACATGCCAAACTACATGATACAGTTGGATAAGTCTACTCAAAAGGCCTCTGACGGATAAAATCTTGACAATTTAAAAAACTCCATTTAAGAAGGTTTTGCAATTCTGTCAATGTAATATCTTGTTCATCATGCAATAGAAACTAAAAGAGTACTTCTTCTTAAACATAGCACCCCGCCTGCACAGGGACGTGAACCCTGGACCCTCAGATTAAAAGTCTGATGCTCTACCGACTGAGCTATCCAGGCTCTGCTTACTCTAATCTTCAAATCACATTAAAACAATTTGGAAGGATACCAACCTTACATTTACTGACAATCATTTATTATTATCATTACATATATTGATAATCAATATGTAGAGTTTTATCATGAATTGATATTTCAAGCTTTTGACATCTCAGCATTATATTTTATCTCTTTAAGTCCTGAAATTTGTACCATCTCATTTTCTGCTGATTCGGAATTCATGCTTCTTCATTGACAATACACAATTAAGAAAGGACCAAAAACTCTTACTGCCTAATACATTATATTTTACTCAGTCTACCTGTCAATTTCCTCTTATATGTAGATTATACAATATTTTCTATTCAAGTGGTGTCGGTTGAAAAAAGGGCTTCTTTCAAAGGCCATTTTGGTGAATGATTTCAGAGCAAGAAGAAGCTGCATTATTTATTGCAATTTCAATTCATTATAAAAGAAATGTAGGACAACATTGCCTCTGGTGGGATTCAAAACCACAACTTTTGAATGCCTTCTTTACATTACTCTTGAAAGCCAAAGCACTATCCATTGTGCCACAGAGCCAATCTTTTTAGGAGGTCGGACAGAAATGATCAAATAAAATAATGAGCTAGCAGCTGCTCATCAACTTTATGAAGTTGGTAGGAATCTATGATCCTGGATTTATGTTGAGCATTGAATAGCAAAAATGATATTCAACATGTCAAACCATACAATGCAGTTGGTTAAGTGTTAAGTCGACTCAAAAGGCATAGCACAGATAAAACAGCAAGGAGTTTAACAACTCCATATAAGAAGGTTTTGCAATTCCCTTAATGTAATATCTTATTCATCAAGCAGTGGAAACTTCAAGAGTGCATCTTCTTAAACATAACACACTGCTTGAACAGGAACTTCAAACCTGGACACTCATATTAAAAGTCTGCTGTGCCACTCACTGAACTATCCAGTGTCTACTAACTTTCATCTTCAATTCATCTTAAAACAATGTGGAAGGATACCAACCGACACTATATTTATGAATATGATTGCATATATTGACAAGCATTATGTAGCGTTTGATAGTGAACTGATATTTCAAACTTTTGAAACCTCAGCATTAAATGTCATCTATTTTAAGTCCTGAAATATGTACTATCTCATTTTCTGCTGACTTAGAATTCATGCTTCTTCAGTGACAGTATACAATTGAGAAAGGGCCGAAACTCCTACTATCTAGTAAATTATATTTTCATCAGTACACCTGACAATTTCCTCTTGCATATTGATTATACAATGTTTTCTATTCAAGCACTCTTTGTTTAAAACAGGCCTTCTTTCAAAGGCTATTTTGGTAAATGATTTTGGGTGAAGCTGAAGCTGCATTGTTTATTGCTATTTCAATTCGTTATGAAAGAAATTGAGCAATAATATTGACTCTGGTGGGATTCGAACCCACAGCCTTTGAATGCCTTTTTTAACATTTTCCTAGAAGTCCAATGCGCTATCCATTGCGCCACAGAGCCAACCTGCACCAAGAAACTTTTCAGAAATTCTGAAATAAAATAATGAGCAAGCAACTGATGATCAACTTTACAAAGTTGATAGGATACTATAATCATGGTTACATGTTGAGCATTGCATGGGGAAAAAGATATTCAACATGCCAAACTACATGATACAGTTGGATAAGTCTACTCAAAAGGCCTCTGACGGATAAAATCTTGACAATTTAAAAAACTCCATTTAAGAAGGTTTTGCAATTCTGTCAATGTAATATCTTGTTCATCATGCAATAGAAACTAAAAGAGTACTTCTTCTTAAACATAGCACCCCGCCTGCACAGGGACGTGAACCCTGGACCCTCAGATTAAAAGTCTGATGCTCTACCGACTGAGCTATCCAGGCTCTGCTTACTCTAATCTTCAAATCACATTAAAACAATTTGGAAGGATACCAACCTTACATTTACTGACAATCATTTATTATTATCATTACATATATTGATAATCAATATGTAGAGTTTTATCATGAATTGATATTTCAAGCTTTTGACATCTCAGCATTATATTTTATCTCTTTAAGTCCTGAAATTTGTACCATCTCATTTTCTGCTGATTCGGAATTCATGCTTCTTCATTGACAATACACAATTAAGAAAGGACCAAAAACTCTTACTGCCTAATACATTATATTTTACTCAGTCTACCTGTCAATTTCCTCTTATATGTAGATTATACAATATTTTCTATTCAAGTGGTGTCGGTTGAAAAAAGGGCTTCTTTCAAAGGCCATTTTGGTGAATGATTTCAGAGCAAGAAGAAGCTGCATTATTTATTGCAATTTCAATTCATTATAAAAGAAATGTAGGACAACATTGCCTCTGGTGGGATTCAAAACCACAACTTTTGACTGCCTTCTTTACATTACTCTTGAAAGCCAAAGCAGTATCCATTGTGCCACAGAGCCAATCTTTTTAGGATGTCGGACAGAAATGATCAAATAAAATAATGAGCTAGCAGCTGCTCATCAACTTTATAAAGTTGTTAGGAATCTATGATCCTGGATTTATGTTGAGCATTGAATAGCAAAAATGATATTCAACATGTCAAACCATACAATGCAGTTGGTTAAGTGTTAAGTCGACTCAAAAGGCATAGCACAGATAAAACAGCAAGGAGTTTAACAACTCCATATAAGAAGGTTTTGCAATTCCCTTAATGTAATATCTTATTCATCAAGCAGTGGAAACTTCAAGAGTGCATCTTCTTAAACGTAACACACTGCCTGAACAGGAACTTCAAACTTGGACACTCATATTAAAAGTCTGCTGTGCCACTCACTGAACTATCCAGTGTCTACTAACTTTCATCTTCAATTCATCTTAAAACAATGTGGAAGGATACCAACCGACACTACATTTATGAATATGATTGCATATATTGACAAGCATTATGTAGCGTTTGATAGTGAACTGATATTTCAAACTTTTGAAACCTCAGCATTAAATGTCATCTATTTTAAGTCCTGAAATATGTACTATCTCATTTTCTGCTGACTTAGAATTCATGCTTCTTCAGTGACAGTATACAATTGAGAAAGGGCCGAAACTCCTACTATCTAGTAAATTATATTTTCATCAGTACACCTGACAATTTCCTCTTGCATATTGATTATACAATGTTTTCTATTCAAGCACTCTTTGTTTAAAACAGGCCTTCTTTCAAAGGCTATTTTGGTAAATGATTTTGGGTGAAGCTGAAGCTGCATTGTTTATTGCTATTTCAATTCGTTATGAAAGAAATTGAGCAATAATATTGACTCTGGTGGGATTCGAACCCACAGCCTTTGAATGCCTTTTTTAACATTTTCCTAGAAGTCCAATGCGCTATCCATTGCGCCACAGAGCCAACCTGCACCAAGAAACTTTTCAGAAATTCTGAAATAAAATAATGAGCAAGCAACTGATGATCAACTTTACAAAGTTGATAGGATACTATAATCATGGTTACATGTTGAGCATTGCATGGGGAAAAAGATATTCAACATGCCAAACTACATGATACAGTTGGATAAGTCTACTCAAAAGGCCTCTGACGGATAAAATCTTGACAATTTAAAAAACTCCATTTAAGAAGGTTTTGCAATTCTGTCAATGTAATATCTTGTTCATCATGCAATAGAAACTAAAAGAGTACTTCTTCTTAAACATAGCACCCCGCCTGCACAGGGACGTGAACCCTGGACCCTCAGATTAAAAGTCTGATGCTCTACCGACTGAGCTATCCAGGCTCTGCTTACTCTAATCTTCAAATCACATTAAAACAATTTGGAAGGATACCAACCTTACATTTACTGACAATCATTTATTATTATCATTACATATATTGATAATCAATATGTAGAGTTTTATCATGAATTGATATTTCAAGCTTTTGACATCTCAGCATTATATTTTATCTCTTTAAGTCCTGAAATTTGTACCATCTCATTTTCTGCTGATTCGGAATTCATGCTTCTTCATTGACAATACACAATTAAGAAAGGACCAAAAACTCTTACTGCCTAATACATTATATTTTACTCAGTCTACCTGTCAATTTCCTCTTATATGTAGATTATACAATATTTTCTATTCAAGTGGTGTCGGTTGAAAAAAGGGCTTCTTTCAAAGGCCATTTTGGTGAATGATTTCAGAGCAAGAAGAAGCTGCATTATTTATTGCAATTTCAATTCATTATAAAAGAAATGTAGGACAACATTGCCTCTGGTGGGATTCAAAACCACAACTTTTGACTGCCTTCTTTACATTACTCTTGAAAGCCAAAGCAGTATCCATTGTGCCACAGAGCCAATCTTTTTAGGATGTCGGACAGAAATGATCAAATAAAATAATGAGCTAGCAGCTGCTCATCAACTTTATAAAGTTGTTAGGAATCTATGATCCTGGATTTATGTTGAGCATTGAATAGCAAAAATGATATTCAACATGTCAAACCATACAATGCAGTTGGTTAAGTGTTAAGTCGACTCAAAAGGCATAGCACAGATAAAACAGCAAGGAGTTTAACAACTCCATATAAGAAGGTTTTGCAATTCCCTTAATGTAATATCTTATTCATCAAGCAGTGGAAACTTCAAGAGTGCATCTTCTTAAACGTAACACACTGCCTGAACAGGAACTTCAAACTTGGACACTCATATTAAAAGTCTGCTGTGCCACTCACTGAACTATCCAGTGTCTACTAACTTTCATCTTCAATTCATCTTAAAACAATGTGGAAGGATACCAACCGACACTACATTTATGAATATGATTGCATATATTGACAAGCATTATGTAGCGTTTGATAGTGAACTGATATTTCAAACTTTTGAAACCTCAGCATTAAATGTCATCTATTTTAAGTCCTGAAATATGTACTATCTCATTTTCTGCTGACTTAGAATTCATGCTTCTTCAGTGACAGTATACAATTGAGAAAGGGCCGAAACTCCTACTATCTAGTAAATTATATTTTCATCAGTACACCTGACAATTTCCTCTTGCATATTGATTATACAATGTTTTCTATTCAAGCACTCTTTGTTTAAAACAGGCCTTCTTTCAAAGGCTATTTTGGTAAATGATTTTGGGTGAAGCTGAAGCTGCATTGTTTATTGCTATTTCAATTCGTTATGAAAGAAATTGAGCAATAATATTGACTCTGGTGGGATTCGAACCCACAGCCTTTGAATGCCTTTTTTAACATTTTCCTAGAAGTCCAATGCGCTATCCATTGCGCCACAGAGCCAACCTGCACCAAGAAACTTTTCAGAAATTCTGAAATAAAATAATGAGCAAGCAACTGATGATCAACTTTACAAAGTTGATAGGATACTATAATCATGGTTACATGTTGAGCATTGCATGGGGAAAAAGATATTCAACATGCCAAACTACATGATACAGTTGGATAAGTCTACTCAAAAGGCCTCTGACGGATAAAATCTTGACAATTTAAAAAACTCCATTTAAGAAGGTTTTGCAATTCTGTCAATGTAATATCTTGTTCATCATGCAATAGAAACTAAAAGAGTACTTCTTCTTAAACATAGCACCCCGCCTGCACAGGGACGTGAACCCTGGACCCTCAGATTAAAAGTCTGATGCTCTACCGACTGAGCTATCCAGGCTCTGCTTACTCTAATCTTCAAATCACATTAAAACAATTTGGAAGGATACCAACCTTACATTTACTGACAATCATTTATTATTATCATTACATATATTGATAATCAATATGTAGAGTTTTATCATGAATTGATATTTCAAGCTTTTGACATCTCAGCATTATATTTTATCTCTTTAAGTCCTGAAATTTGTACCATCTCATTTTCTGCTGATTCGGAATTCATGCTTCTTCATTGACAATACACAATTAAGAAAGGACCAAAAACTCTTACTGCCTAATACATTATATTTTACTCAGTCTACCTGTCAATTTCCTCTTATATGTAGATTATACAATATTTTCTATTCAAGTGGTGTCGGTTGAAAAAAGGGCTTCTTTCAAAGGCCATTTTGGTGAATGATTTCAGAGCAAGAAGAAGCTGCATTATTTATTGCAATTTCAATTCATTATAAAAGAAATGTAGGACAACATTGCCTCTGGTGGGATTCAAAACCACAACTTTTGAATGCCTTCTTTACATTACTCTTGAAAGCCAAAGCACTATCCATTGTGCCACAGAGCCAATCTTTTTAGGAGGTCGGACAGAAATGATCAAATAAAATAATGAGCTAGCAGCTGCTCATCAACTTTATGAAGTTGTTAGGAATCTATGATCCTGGATTTATGTTGAGCATTGAATAGCAAAAATGATATTCAACATGTCAAACCATACAATGCAGTTGGTTAAGTGTTAAGTCGACTCAAAAGGCATAGCACAGATAAAACAGCAAGGAGTTTAACAACTCCATATAAGAAGGTTTTGCAATTCCCTTAATGTAATATCTTATTCATCAAGCAGTGGAAACTTCAAGAGTGCATCTTCTTAAACATAACACACTGCCTGAACAGGAACTTCAAACCTGGACACTCATATTAAAAGTCTGCTGTGCCACTCACTGAACTATCCAGTGTCTACTAACTTTCATCTTCAATTCATCTTAAAACAATGTGGAAGGATTCCAACCGACACTATATTTATGAATATGATTGCATATATTGACAAGCATTATGTAGCGTTTGATAGTGAACTGATATTTCAAACTTTTGAAACCTCAGCATTAAATGTCATCTATTTTAAGTCCTGAAATATGTACTATCTCATTTTCTGCTGACTTAGAATTCATGCTTCTTCAGTGACAGTATACAATTGAGAAAGGGCCGAAACTCCTACTATCTAGTAAATTATATTTTCATCAGTACACCTGACAATTTCCTCTTGCATATTGATTATACAATGTTTTCTATTCAAGCACTCTTTGTTTAAAACAGGCCTTCTTTCAAAGGCTATTTTGGTAAATGATTTTGGGTGAAGCTGAAGCTGCATTGTTTATTGCTATTTCAATTCGTTATGAAAGAAATTGAGCAATAATATTGACTCTGGTGGGATTCGAACCCACAGCCTTTGAATGCCTTTTTTAACATTTTCCTAGAAGTCCAATGCGCTATCCATTGCGCCACAGAGCCAACCTGCACCAAGAAACTTTTCAGAAATTCTGAAATAAAATAATGAGCAAGCAACTGATGATCAACTTTACAAAGTTGATAGGATACTATAATCATGGTTACATGTTGAGCATTGCATGGGGAAAAAGATATTCAACATGCCAAACTACATGATACAGTTGGATAAGTCTACTCAAAAGGCCTCTGACGGATAAAATCTTGACAATTTAAAAAACTCCATTTAAGAAGGTTTTGCAATTCTGTCAATGTAATATCTTGTTCATCATGCAATAGAAACTAAAAGAGTACTTCTTCTTAAACATAGCAACCCGCCTGCACAGGGACGTGAACCCTGGACCCTCAGATTAAAAGTCTGATGCTCTACCGACTGAGCTATCCAGGCTCTGCTTACTCTAATCTTCAAATCACATTAAAACAATTTGGAAGGATACCAACCTTACATTTACTGACAATCATTTATTATTATCATTACATATATTGATAATCAATATGTAGAGTTTTATCATGAATTGATATTTCAAGCTTTTGACATCTCAGCATTATATTTTATCTCTTTAAGTCCTGAAATTTGTACCATCTCATTTTCTGCTGATTCGGAATTCATGCTTCTTCATTGACAATACACAATTAAGAAAGGACCAAAAACTCTTACTGCCTAATACATTATATTTTACTCAGTCTACCTGTCAATTTCCTCTTATATGTAGATTATACAATATTTTCTATTCAAGTGGTGTCGGTTGAAAAAAGGGCTTCTTTCAAAGGCCATTTTGGTGAATGATTTCAGAGCAAGAAGAAGCTGCATTATTTATTGCAATTTCAATTCATTATAAAAGAAATGTAGGACAACATTGCCTCTGGTGGGATTCAAAACCACAACTTTTGAATGCCTTCTTTACATTACTCTTGAAAGCCAAAGCACTATCCATTGTGCCACAGAGCCAATCTTTTTAGGAGGTCGGACAGAAATGATCAAATAAAATAATGAGCTAGCAGCTGCTCATCAACTTTATGAAGTTGTTAGGAATCTATGATCCTGGATTTATGTTGAGCATTGAATAGCAAAAATGATATTCAACATGTCAAACCATACAATGCAGTTGGTTAAGTGTTAAGTCGACTCAAAAGGCATAGCACAGATAAAACAGCAAGGAGTTTAACAACTCCATATAAGAAGGTTTTGCAATTCCCTTAATGTAATATCTTATTCATCAAGCAGTGGAAACTTCAAGAGTGCATCTTCTTAAACATAACACACTGCCTGAACAGGAACTTCAAACCTGGACACTCATATTAAAAGTCTGCTGTGCCACTCACTGAACTATCCAGTGTCTACTAACTTTCATCTTCAATTCATCTTAAAACAATGTGGAAGGATTCCAACCGACACTATATTTATGAATATGATTGCATATATTGACAAGCATTATGTAGCGTTTGATAGTGAACTGATATTTCAAACTTTTGAAACCTCAGCATTAAATGTCATCTATTTTAAGTCCTGAAATATGTACTATCTCATTTTCTGCTGACTTAGAATTCATGCTTCTTCAGTGACAGTATACAATTGAGAAAGGGCCGAAACTCCTACTATCTAGTAAATTATATTTTCATCAGTACACCTGACAATTTCCTCTTGCATATTGATTATACAATGTTTTCTATTCAAGCACTCTTTGTTTAAAACAGGCCTTCTTTCAAAGGCTATTTTGGTAAATGATTTTGGGTGAAGCTGAAGCTGCATTGTTTATTGCTATTTCAATTCGTTATGAAAGAAATTGAGCAATAATATTGACTCTGGTGGGATTCGAACCCACAGCCTTTGAATGCCTTTTTTAACATTTTCCTAGAAGTCCAATGCGCTATCCATTGCGCCACAGAGCCAACCTGCACCAAGAAACTTTTCAGAAATTCTGAAATAAAATAATGAGCAAGCAACTGATGATCAACTTTACAAAGTTGATAGGATACTATAATCATGGTTACATGTTGAGCATTGCATGGGGAAAAAGATATTCAACATGCCAAACTACATGATACAGTTGGATAAGTCTACTCAAAAGGCCTCTGACGGATAAAATCTTGACAATTTAAAAAACTCCATTTAAGAAGGTTTTGCAATTCTGTCAATGTAATATCTTGTTCATCATGCAATAGAAACTAAAAGAGTACTTCTTCTTAAACATAGCACCCCGCCTGCACAGGGACGTGAACCCTGGACCCTCAGATTAAAAGTCTGATGCTCTACCGACTGAGCTATCCAGGCTCTGCTTACTCTAATCTTCAAATCACATTAAAACAATTTGGAAGGATACCAACCTTACATTTACTGACAATCATTTATTATTATCATTACATATATTGATAATCAATATGTAGAGTTTTATCATGAATTGATATTTCAAGCTTTTGACATCTCAGCATTATATTTTATCTCTTTAAGTCCTGAAATTTGTACCATCTCATTTTCTGCTGATTCGGAATTCATGCTTCTTCATTGACAATACACAATTAAGAAAGGACCAAAAACTCTTACTGCCTAATACATTATATTTTACTCAGTCTACCTGTCAATTTCCTCTTATATGTAGATTATACAATATTTTCTATTCAAGTGGTGTCGGTTGAAAAAAGGGCTTCTTTCAAAGGCCATTTTGGTGAATGATTTCAGAGCAAGAAGAAGCTGCATTATTTATTGCAATTTCAATTCATTATAAAAGAAATGTAGGACAACATTGCCTCTGGTGGGATTCAAAACCACAACTTTTGAATGCCTTCTTTACATTACTCTTGAAAGCCAAAGCACTATCCATTGTGCCACAGAGCCAATCTTTTTAGGAGGTCGGACAGAAATGATCAAATAAAATAATGAGCTAGCAGCTGCTCATCAACTTTATGAAGTTGTTAGGAATCTATGATCCTGGATTTATGTTGAGCATTGAATAGCAAAAATGATATTCAACATGTCAAACCATACAATGCAGTTGGTTAAGTGTTAAGTCGACTCAAAAGGCATAGCACAGATAAAACAGCAAGGAGTTTAACAACTCCATATAAGAAGGTTTTGCAATTCCCTTAATGTAATATCTTATTCATCAAGCAGTGGAAACTTCAAGAGTGCATCTTCTTAAACATAACACACTGCCTGAACAGGAACTTCAAACCTGGACACTCATATTAAAAGTCTGCTGTGCCACTCACTGAACTATCCAGTGTCTACTAACTTTCATCTTCAATTCATCTTAAAACAATGTGGAAGGATTCCAACCGACACTATATTTATGAATATGATTGCATATATTGACAAGCATTATGTAGCGTTTGATAGTGAACTGATATTTCAAACTTTTGAAACCTCAGCATTAAATGTCATCTATTTTAAGTCCTGAAATATGTACTATCTCATTTTCTGCTGACTTAGAATTCATGCTTCTTCAGTGACAGTATACAATTGAGAAAGGGCCGAAACTCCTACTATCTAGTAAATTATATTTTCATCAGTACACCTGACAATTTCCTCTTGCATATTGATTATACAATGTTTTCTATTCAAGCACTCTTTGTTTAAAACAGGCCTTCTTTCAAAGGCTATTTTGGTAAATGATTTTGGGTGAAGCTGAAGCTGCATTGTTTATTGCTATTTCAATTCGTTATGAAAGAAATTGAGCAATAATATTGACTCTGGTGGGATTCGAACCCACAGCCTTTGAATGCCTTTTTTAACATTTTCCTAGAAGTCCAATGCGCTATCCATTGCGCCACAGAGCCAACCTGCACCAAGAAACTTTTCAGAAATTCTGAAATAAAATAATGAGCAAGCAACTGATGATCAACTTTACAAAGTTGATAGGATACTATAATCATGGTTACATGTTGAGCATTGCATGGGGAAAAAGATATTCAACATGCCAAACTACATGATACAGTTGGATAAGTCTACTCAAAAGGCCTCTGACGGATAAAATCTTGACAATTTAAAAAACTCCATTTAAGAAGGTTTTGCAATTCTGTCAATGTAATATCTTGTTCATCATGCAATAGAAACTAAAAGAGTACTTCTTCTTAAACATAGCAACCCGCCTGCACAGGGACGTGAACCCTGGACCCTCAGATTAAAAGTCTGATGCTCTACCGACTGAGCTATCCAGGCTCTGCTTACTCTAATCTTCAAATCACATTAAAACAATTTGGAAGGATACCAACCTTACATTTACTGACAATCATTTATTATTATCATTACATATATTGATAATCAATATGTAGAGTTTTATCATGAATTGATATTTCAAGCTTTTGACATCTCAGCATTATATTTTATCTCTTTAAGTCCTGAAATTTGTACCATCTCATTTTCTGCTGATTCGGAATTCATGCTTCTTCATTGACAATACACAATTAAGAAAGGACCAAAAACTCTTACTGCCTAATACATTATATTTTACTCAGTCTACCTGTCAATTTCCTCTTATATGTAGATTATACAATATTTTCTATTCAAGTGGTGTCGGTTGAAAAAAGGGCTTCTTTCAAAGGCCATTTTGGTGAATGATTTCAGAGCAAGAAGAAGCTGCATTATTTATTGCAATTTCAATTCATTATAAAAGAAATGTAGGACAACATTGCCTCTGGTGGGATTCAAAACCACAACTTTTGAATGCCTTCTTTACATTACTCTTGAAAGCCAAAGCACTATCCATTGTGCCACAGAGCCAATCTTTTTAGGAGGTCGGACAGAAATGATCAAATAAAATAATGAGCTAGCAGCTGCTCATCAACTTTATGAAGTTGTTAGGAATCTATGATCCTGGATTTATGTTGAGCATTGAATAGCAAAAATGATATTCAACATGTCAAACCATACAATGCAGTTGGTTAAGTGTTAAGTCGACTCAAAAGGCATAGCACAGATAAAACAGCAAGGAGTTTAACAACTCCATATAAGAAGGTTTTGCAATTCCCTTAATGTAATATCTTATTCATCAAGCAGTGGAAACTTCAAGAGTGCATCTTCTTAAACATAACACACTGCCTGAACAGGAACTTCAAACCTGGACACTCATATTAAAAGTCTGCTGTGCCACTCACTGAACTATCCAGTGTCTACTAACTTTCATCTTCAATTCATCTTAAAACAATGTGGAAGGATTCCAACCGACACTATATTTATGAATATGATTGCATATATTGACAAGCATTATGTAGCGTTTGATAGTGAACTGATATTTCAAACTTTTGAAACCTCAGCATTAAATGTCATCTATTTTAAGTCCTGAAATATGTACTATCTCATTTTCTGCTGACTTAGAATTCATGCTTCTTCAGTGACAGTATACAATTGAGAAAGGGCCGAAACTCCTACTATCTAGTAAATTATATTTTCATCAGTACACCTGACAATTTCCTCTTGCATATTGATTATACAATGTTTTCTATTCAAGCACTCTTTGTTTAAAACAGGCCTTCTTTCAAAGGCTATTTTGGTAAATGATTTTGGGTGAAGCTGAAGCTGCATTGTTTATTGCTATTTCAATTCGTTATGAAAGAAATTGAGCAATAATATTGACTCTGGTGGGATTCGAACCCACAGCCTTTGAATGCCTTTTTTAACATTTTCCTAGAAGTCCAATGCGCTATCCATTGCGCCACAGAGCCAACCTGCACCAAGAAACTTTTCAGAAATTCTGAAATAAAATAATGAGCAAGCAACTGATGATCAACTTTACAAAGTTGATAGGATACTATAATCATGGTTACATGTTGAGCATTGCATGGGGAAAAAGATATTCAACATGCCAAACTACATGATACAGTTGGATAAGTCTACTCAAAAGGCCTCTGACGGATAAAATCTTGACAATTTAAAAAACTCCATTTAAGAAGGTTTTGCAATTCTGTCAATGTAATATCTTGTTCATCATGCAATAGAAACTAAAAGAGTACTTCTTCTTAAACATAGCACCCCGCCTGCACAGGGACGTGAACCCTGGACCCTCAGATTAAAAGTCTGATGCTCTACCGACTGAGCTATCCAGGCTCTGCTTACTCTAATCTTCAAATCACATTAAAACAATTTGGAAGGATACCAACCTTACATTTACTGACAATCATTTATTATTATCATTACATATATTGATAATCAATATGTAGAGTTTTATCATGAATTGATATTTCAAGCTTTTGACATCTCAGCATTATATTTTATCTCTTTAAGTCCTGAAATTTGTACCATCTCATTTTCTGCTGATTCGGAATTCATGCTTCTTCATTGACAATACACAATTAAGAAAGGACCAAAAACTCTTACTGCCTAATACATTATATTTTACTCAGTCTACCTGTCAATTTCCTCTTATATGTAGATTATACAATATTTTCTATTCAAGTGGTGTCGGTTGAAAAAAGGGCTTCTTTCAAAGGCCATTTTGGTGAATGATTTCAGAGCAAGAAGAAGCTGCATTATTTATTGCAATTTCAATTCATTATAAAAGAAATGTAGGACAACATTGCCTCTGGTGGGATTCAAAACCACAACTTTTGAATGCCTTCTTTACATTACTCTTGAAAGCCAAAGCACTATCCATTGTGCCACAGAGCCAATCTTTTTAGGAGGTCGGACAGAAATGATCAAATAAAATAATGAGCTAGCAGCTGCTCATCAACTTTATGAAGTTGTTAGGAATCTATGATCCTGGATTTATGTTGAGCATTGAATAGCAAAAATGATATTCAACATGTCAAACCATACAATGCAGTTGGTTAAGTGTTAAGTCGACTCAAAAGGCATAGCACAGATAAAACAGCAAGGAGTTTAACAACTCCATATAAGAAGGTTTTGCAATTCCCTTAATGTAATATCTTATTCATCAAGCAGTGGAAACTTCAAGAGTGCATCTTCTTAAACATAACACACTGCCTGAACAGGAACTTCAAACCTGGACACTCATATTAAAAGTCTGCTGTGCCACTCACTGAACTATCCAGTGTCTACTAACTTTCATCTTCAATTCATCTTAAAACAATGTGGAAGGATTCCAACCGACACTATATTTATGAATATGATTGCATATATTGACAAGCATTATGTAGCGTTTGATAGTGAACTGATATTTCAAACTTTTGAAACCTCAGCATTAAATGTCATCTATTTTAAGTCCTGAAATATGTACTATCTCATTTTCTGCTGACTTAGAATTCATGCTTCTTCAGTGACAGTATACAATTGAGAAAGGGCCGAAACTCCTACTATCTAGTAAATTATATTTTCATCAGTACACCTGACAATTTCCTCTTGCATATTGATTATACAATGTTTTCTATTCAAGCACTCTTTGTTTAAAACAGGCCTTCTTTCAAAGGCTATTTTGGTAAATGATTTTGGGTGAAGCTGAAGCTGCATTGTTTATTGCTATTTCAATTCGTTATGAAAGAAATTGAGCAATAATATTGACTCTGGTGGGATTCGAACCCACAGCCTTTGAATGCCTTTTTTAACATTTTCCTAGAAGTCCAATGCGCTATCCATTGCGCCACAGAGCCAACCTGCACCAAGAAACTTTTCAGAAATTCTGAAATAAAATAATGAGCAAGCAACTGATGATCAACTTTACAAAGTTGATAGGATACTATAATCATGGTTACATGTTGAGCATTGCATGGGGAAAAAGATATTCAACATGCCAAACTACATGATACAGTTGGATAAGTCTACTCAAAAGGCCTCTGACGGATAAAATCTTGACAATTTAAAAAACTCCATTTAAGAAGGTTTTGCAATTCTGTCAATGTAATATCTTGTTCATCATGCAATAGAAACTAAAAGAGTACTTCTTCTTAAACATAGCACCCCGCCTGCACAGGGACGTGAACCCTGGACCCTCAGATTAAAAGTCTGATGCTCTACCGACTGAGCTATCCAGGCTCTGCTTACTCTAATCTTCAAATCACATTAAAACAATTTGGAAGGATACCAACCTTACATTTACTGACAATCATTTATTATTATCATTACATATATTGATAATCAATATGTAGAGTTTTATCATGAATTGATATTTCAAGCTTTTGACATCTCAGCATTATATTTTATCTCTTTAAGTCCTGAAATTTGTACCATCTCATTTTCTGCTGATTCGGAATTCATGCTTCTTCATTGACAATACACAATTAAGAAAGGACCAAAAACTCTTACTGCCTAATACATTATATTTTACTCAGTCTACCTGTCAATTTCCTCTTATATGTAGATTATACAATATTTTCTATTCAAGTGGTGTCGGTTGAAAAAAGGGCTTCTTTCAAAGGCCATTTTGGTGAATGATTTCAGAGCAAGAAGAAGCTGCATTATTTATTGCAATTTCAATTCATTATAAAAGAAATGTAGGACAACATTGCCTCTGGTGGGATTCAAAACCACAACTTTTGAATGCCTTCTTTACATTACTCTTGAAAGCCAAAGCACTATCCATTGTGCCACAGAGCCAATCTTTTTAGGAGGTCGGACAGAAATGATCAAATAAAATAATGAGCTAGCAGCTGCTCATCAACTTTATGAAGTTGTTAGGAATCTATGATCCTGGATTTATGTTGAGCATTGAATAGCAAAAATGATATTCAACATGTCAAACCATACAATGCAGTTGGTTAAGTGTTAAGTCGACTCAAAAGGCATAGCACAGATAAAACAGCAAGGAGTTTAACAACTCCATATAAGAAGGTTTTGCAATTCCCTTAATGTAATATCTTATTCATCAAGCAGTGGAAACTTCAAGAGTGCATCTTCTTAAACATAACACACTGCCTGAACAGGAACTTCAAACCTGGACACTCATATTAAAAGTCTGCTGTGCCACTCACTGAACTATCCAGTGTCTACTAACTTTCATCTTCAATTCATCTTAAAACAATGTGGAAGGATTCCAACCGACACTATATTTATGAATATGATTGCATATATTGACAAGCATTATGTAGCGTTTGATAGTGAACTGATATTTCAAACTTTTGAAACCTCAGCATTAAATGTCATCTATTTTAAGTCCTGAAATATGTACTATCTCATTTTCTGCTGACTTAGAATTCATGCTTCTTCAGTGACAGTATACAATTGAGAAAGGGCCGAAACTCCTACTATCTAGTAAATTATATTTTCATCAGTACACCTGACAATTTCCTCTTGCATATTGATTATACAATGTTTTCTATTCAAGCACTCTTTGTTTAAAACAGGCCTTCTTTCAAAGGCTATTTTGGTAAATGATTTTGGGTGAAGCTGAAGCTGCATTGTTTATTGCTATTTCAATTCGTTATGAAAGAAATTGAGCAATAATATTGACTCTGGTGGGATTCGAACCCACAGCCTTTGAATGCCTTTTTTAACATTTTCCTAGAAGTCCAATGCGCTATCCATTGCGCCACAGAGCCAACCTGCACCAAGAAACTTTTCAGAAATTCTGAAATAAAATAATGAGCAAGCAACTGATGATCAACTTTACAAAGTTGATAGGATACTATAATCATGGTTACATGTTGAGCATTGCATGGGGAAAAAGATATTCAACATGCCAAACTACATGATACAGTTGGATAAGTCTACTCAAAAGGCCTCTGACGGATAAAATCTTGACAATTTAAAAAACTCCATTTAAGAAGGTTTTGCAATTCTGTCAATGTAATATCTTGTTCATCATGCAATAGAAACTAAAAGAGTACTTCTTCTTAAACATAGCAACCCGCCTGCACAGGGACGTGAACCCTGGACCCTCAGATTAAAAGTCTGATGCTCTACCGACTGAGCTATCCAGGCTCTGCTTACTCTAATCTTCAAATCACATTAAAACAATTTGGAAGGATACCAACCTTACATTTACTGACAATCATTTATTATTATCATTACATATATTGATAATCAATATGTAGAGTTTTATCATGAATTGATATTTCAAGCTTTTGACATCTCAGCATTATATTTTATCTCTTTAAGTCCTGAAATTTGTACCATCTCATTTTCTGCTGATTCGGAATTCATGCTTCTTCATTGACAATACACAATTAAGAAAGGACCAAAAACTCTTACTGCCTAATACATTATATTTTACTCAGTCTACCTGTCAATTTCCTCTTATATGTAGATTATACAATATTTTCTATTCAAGTGGTGTCGGTTGAAAAAAGGGCTTCTTTCAAAGGCCATTTTGGTGAATGATTTCAGAGCAAGAAGAAGCTGCATTATTTATTGCAATTTCAATTCATTATAAAAGAAATGTAGGACAACATTGCCTCTGGTGGGATTCAAAACCACAACTTTTGAATGCCTTCTTTACATTACTCTTGAAAGCCAAAGCACTATCCATTGTGCCACAGAGCCAATCTTTTTAGGAGGTCGGACAGAAATGATCAAATAAAATAATGAGCTAGCAGCTGCTCATCAACTTTATGAAGTTGTTAGGAATCTATGATCCTGGATTTATGTTGAGCATTGAATAGCAAAAATGATATTCAACATGTCAAACCATACAATGCAGTTGGTTAAGTGTTAAGTCGACTCAAAAGGCATAGCACAGATAAAACAGCAAGGAGTTTAACAACTCCATATAAGAAGGTTTTGCAATTCCCTTAATGTAATATCTTATTCATCAAGCAGTGGAAACTTCAAGAGTGCATCTTCTTAAACATAACACACTGCCTGAACAGGAACTTCAAACCTGGACACTCATATTAAAAGTCTGCTGTGCCACTCACTGAACTATCCAGTGTCTACTAACTTTCATCTTCAATTCATCTTAAAACAATGTGGAAGGATTCCAACCGACACTATATTTATGAATATGATTGCATATATTGACAAGCATTATGTAGCGTTTGATAGTGAACTGATATTTCAAACTTTTGAAACCTCAGCATTAAATGTCATCTATTTTAAGTCCTGAAATATGTACTATCTCATTTTCTGCTGACTTAGAATTCATGCTTCTTCAGTGACAGTATACAATTGAGAAAGGGCCGAAACTCCTACTATCTAGTAAATTATATTTTCATCAGTACACCTGACAATTTCCTCTTGCATATTGATTATACAATGTTTTCTATTCAAGCACTCTTTGTTTAAAACAGGCCTTCTTTCAAAGGCTATTTTGGTAAATGATTTTGGGTGAAGCTGAAGCTGCATTGTTTATTGCTATTTCAATTCGTTATGAAAGAAATTGAGCAATAATATTGACTCTGGTGGGATTCGAACCCACAGCCTTTGAATGCCTTTTTTAACATTTTCCTAGAAGTCCAATGCGCTATCCATTGCGCCACAGAGCCAACCTGCACCAAGAAACTTTTCAGAAATTCTGAAATAAAATAATGAGCAAGCAACTGATGATCAACTTTACAAAGTTGATAGGATACTATAATCATGGTTACATGTTGAGCATTGCATGGGGAAAAAGATATTCAACATGCCAAACTACATGATACAGTTGGATAAGTCTACTCAAAAGGCCTCTGACGGATAAAATCTTGACAATTTAAAAAACTCCATTTAAGAAGGTTTTGCAATTCTGTCAATGTAATATCTTGTTCATCATGCAATAGAAACTAAAAGAGTACTTCTTCTTAAACATAGCACCCCGCCTGCACAGGGACGTGAACCCTGGACCCTCAGATTAAAAGTCTGATGCTCTACCGACTGAGCTATCCAGGCTCTGCTTACTCTAATCTTCAAATCACATTAAAACAATTTGGAAGGATACCAACCTTACATTTACTGACAATCATTTATTATTATCATTACATATATTGATAATCAATATGTAGAGTTTTATCATGAATTGATATTTCAAGCTTTTGACATCTCAGCATTATATTTTATCTCTTTAAGTCCTGAAATTTGTACCATCTCATTTTCTGCTGATTCGGAATTCATGCTTCTTCATTGACAATACACAATTAAGAAAGGACCAAAAACTCTTACTGCCTAATACATTATATTTTACTCAGTCTACCTGTCAATTTCCTCTTATATGTAGATTATACAATATTTTCTATTCAAGTGGTGTCGGTTGAAAAAAGGGCTTCTTTCAAAGGCCATTTTGGTGAATGATTTCAGAGCAAGAAGAAGCTGCATTATTTATTGCAATTTCAATTCATTATAAAAGAAATGTAGGACAACATTGCCTCTGGTGGGATTCAAAACCACAACTTTTGAATGCCTTCTTTACATTACTCTTGAAAGCCAAAGCACTATCCATTGTGCCACAGAGCCAATCTTTTTAGGAGGTCGGACAGAAATGATCAAATAAAATAATGAGCTAGCAGCTGCTCATCAACTTTATGAAGTTGGTAGGAATCTATGATCCTGGATTTATGTTGAGCATTGAATAGCAAAAATGATATTCAACATGTCAAACCATACAATGCAGTTGGTTAAGTGTTAAGTCGACTCAAAAGGCATAGCACAGATAAAACAGCAAGGAGTTTAACAACTCCATATAAGAAGGTTTTGCAATTCCCTTAATGTAATATCTTATTCATCAAGCAGTGGAAACTTCAAGAGTGCATCTTCTTAAACATAACACACTGCCTGAACAGGAACTTCAAACCTGGACACTCATATTAAAAGTCTGCTGTGCCACTCACTGAACTATCCAGTGTCTACTAACTTTCATCTTCAATTCATCTTAAAACAATGTGGAAGGATACCAACCGACACTATATTTATGAATATGATTGCATATATTGACAAGCATTATGTAGCGTTTGATAGTGAACTGATATTTCAAACTTTTGAAACCTCAGCATTAAATGTCATCTATTTTAAGTCCTGAAATATGTACTATCTCATTTTCTGCTGACTTAGAATTCATGCTTCTTCAGTGACAGTATACAATTGAGAAAGGGCCGAAACTCCTACTATCTAGTAAATTATATTTTCATCAGTACACCTGACAATTTCCTCTTGCATATTGATTATACAATGTTTTCTATTCAAGCACTCTTTGTTTAAAACAGGCCTTCTTTCAAAGGCTATTTTGGTAAATGATTTTGGGTGAAGCTGAAGCTGCATTGTTTATTGCTATTTCAATTCGTTATGAAAGAAATTGAGCAATAATATTGACTCTGGTGGGATTCGAACCCACAGCCTTTGAATGCCTTTTTTAACATTTTCCTAGAAGTCCAATGCGCTATCCATTGCGCCACAGAGCCAACCTGCACCAAGAAACTTTTCAGAAATTCCGAAATAAAATAATGAGCAAGCAACTGATGATCAACTTTACAAAGTTGATAGGATACTATAATCATGGTTACATGTTGAGCATTGCATGGGGAAAAAGATATTCAACATGCCAAACTACATGATACAGTTGGATAAGTCTACTCAAAAGGCCTCTGACGGATAAAATCTTGACAATTTAAAAAACTCCATTTAAGAAGGTTTTGCAATTCTGTCAATGTAATATCTTGTTCATCATGCAATAGAAACTAAAAGAGTACTTCTTCTTAAACATAGCACCCCGCCTGAACAGGGACTTGAACCCTGGACCCTCAGATTAAAAGTCTGATGCTCTACCGACTGAGCTATCCAGGCTCTGCTTACTCTAATCTTCAAATCACATTAAAACAATTTGGAAGGATACCAACCTTACATTTACTGACAATCATTTATTATTATCATTACATATATTGATAATCAATATGTAGAGTTTTATCATGAATTGATATTTCAAGCTTTTGACATCTCAGCATTATATTTTATCTCTTTAAGTCCTGAAATTTGTACCATCTCATTTTCTGCTGATTCGGAATTCATGCTTCTTCATTGACAATACACAATTAAGAAAGGACCAAAAACTCTTACTGCCTAATACATTATATTTTACTCAGTCTACCTGTCAATTTCCTCTTATATGTAGATTATACAATATTTTCTATTCAAGTGGTGTCGGTTGAAAAAAGGGCTTCTTTCAAAGGCCATTTTGGTGAATGATTTCAGAGCAAGAAGAAGCTGCATTATTTATTGCAATTTCAATTCATTATAAAAGAAATGTAGGACAACATTGCCTCTGGTGGGATTCAAAACCACAACTTTTGACTGCCTTCTTTACATTACTCTTGAAAGCCAAAGCAGTATCCATTGTGCCACAGAGCCAATCTTTTTAGGATGTCGGACAGAAATGATCAAATAAAATAATGAGCTAGCAGCTGCTCATCAACTTTATAAAGTTGTTAGGAATCTATGATCCTGGATTTATGTTGAGCATTGAATAGCAAAAATGATATTCAACATGTCAAACCATACAATGCAGTTGGTTAAGTGTTAAGTCGACTCAAAAGGCATAGCACAGATAAAACAGCAAGGAGTTTAACAACTCCATATAAGAAGGTTTTGCAATTCCCTTAATGTAATATCTTATTCATCAAGCAGTGGAAACTTCAAGAGTGCATCTTCTTAAACATAACACACTGCCTGAACAGGAACTTCAAACCTGGACACTCATATTAAAAGTCTGCTGTGCCACTCACTGAACTATCCAGTGTCTACTAACTTTCATCTTCAATTCATCTTAAAACAATGTGGAAGGATACCAACCGACACTACATTTATGAATATGATTGCATATATTGACAAGCATTATGTAGCGTTTGATAGTGAACTGATATTTCAAACTTTTGAAACCTCAGCATTAAATGTCATCTATTTTAAGTCCTGAAATATGTACTATCTCATTTTCTGCTGACTTAGAATTCATGCTTCTTCAGTGACAGTATACAATTGAGAAAGGGCCGAAACTCCTACTATCTAGTAAATTATATTTTCATCAGTACACCTGACAATTTCCTCTTGCATATTGATTATACAATGTTTTCTATTCAAGCACTCTTTGTTTAAAACAGGCCTTCTTTCAAAGGCTATTTTGGTAAATGATTTTGGGTGAAGCTGAAGCTGCATTGTTTATTGCTATTTCAATTAGTTATGAAAGAAATTGAGCAATAATATTGACTCTGGTGGGATTCGAACCCACAGCCTTTGAATGCCTTTTTTAACATTTTCCTAGAAGTCCAATGCGCTATCCATTGCGCCACAGAGCCAACCTGCACCAAGAAACTTTTCAGAAATTCTGAAATAAAATAATGAGCAAGCAACTGATGATCAACTTTACAAAGTTGATAGGATACTATAATCATGGTTACATGTTGAGCATTGCATGGGGAAAAAGATATTCAACATGCCAAACTACATGATACAGTTGGATAAGTCTACTCAAAAGGCCTCTGACGGATAAAATCTTGACAATTTAAAAAACTCCATTTAAGAAGGTTTTGCAATTCTGTCAATGTAATATCTTGTTCATCATGCAATAGAAACTAAAAGAGTACTTCTTCTTAAACATAGCACCCCGCCTGAACAGGGACTTGAACCCTGGACCCTCAGATTAAAAGTCTGATGCTCTACCGACTGAGCTATCCAGGCTCTGCTTACTCTAATCTTCAAATCACATTAAAACAATTTGGAAGGATACCAACCTTACATTTACTGACAATCATTTATTATTATCATTACATATATTGATAATCAATATGTAGAGTTTTATCATGAATTGATATTTCAAGCTTTTGACATCTCAGCATTATATTTTATCTCTTTAAGTCCTGAAATTTGTACCATCTCATTTTCTGCTGATTCGGAATTCATGCTTCTTCATTGACAATACACAATTAAGAAAGGACCAAAAACTCTTACTGCCTAATACATTATATTTTACTCAGTCTACCTGTCAATTTCCTCTTATATGTAGATTATACAATATTTTCTATTCAAGTGGTGTCGGTTGAAAAAAGGGCTTCTTTCAAAGGCCATTTTGGTGAATGATTTCAGAGCAAGAAGAAGCTGCATTATTTATTGCAATTTCAATTCATTATAAAAGAAATGTAGGACAACATTGCCTCTGGTGGGATTCAAAACCACAACTTTTGAATGCCTTCTTTACATTACTCTTGAAAGCCAAAGCACTATCCATTGTGCCACAGAGCCAATCTTTTTAGGATGTCGGACAGAAATGATCAAATAAAATAATGAGCTAGCAGCTGCTCATCAACTTTATAAAGTTGTTAGGAATCTATGATCCTGGATTTATGTTGAGCATTGAATAGCAAAAATGATATTCAACATGTCAAACCATACAATGCAGTTGGTTAAGTGTTAAGTCGACTCAAAAGGCATAGCACAGATAAAACAGCAAGGAGTTTAACAACTCCATATAAGAAGGTTTTGCAATTCCCTTAATGTAATATCTTATTCATCAAGCAGTGGAAACTTCAAGAGTGCATCTTCTTAAACATAACACACTGCTTGAACAGGAACTTCAAACCTGGACACTCATATTAAAAGTCTGCTGTGCCACTCACTGAACTATCCAGTGTCTACTAACTTTCATCTTCAATTCATCTTAAAACAATGTGGAAGGATACCAACCGACACTACATTTATGAATATGATTGCATATATTGACAAGCATTATGTAGCGTTTGATAGTGAACTGATATTTCAAACTTTTGAAACCTCAGCATTAAATGTCATCTATTTTAAGTCCTGAAATATGTACTATCTCATTTTCTGCTGACTTAGAATTCATGCTTCTTCAGTGACAGTATACAATTGAGAAAGGGCCGAAACTCCTACTATCTAGTAAATTATATTTTCATCAGTACACCTGACAATTTCCTCTTGCATATTGATTATACAATGTTTTCTATTCAAGCACTCTTTGTTTAAAACAGGCCTTCTTTCAAAGGCTATTTTGGTAAATGATTTTGGGTGAAGCTGAAGCTGCATTGTTTATTGCTATTTCAATTCGTTATGAAAGAAATTGAGCAATAATATTGACTCTGGTGGGATTCGAACCCACAGCCTTTGAATGCCTTTTTTAACATTTTCCTAGAAGTCCAATGCGCTATCCATTGCGCCACAGAGCCAACCTGCACCAAGAAACTTTTCAGAAATTCTGAAATAAAATAATGAGCAAGCAACTGATGATCAACTTTACAAAGTTGATAGGATACTATAATCATGGTTACATGTTGAGCATTGCATGGGGAAAAAGATATTCAACATGCCAAACTACATGATACAGTTGGATAAGTCTACTCAAAAGGCCTCTGACGGATAAAATCTTGACAATTTAAAAAACTCCATTTAAGAAGGTTTTGCAATTCTGTCAATGTAATATCTTGTTCATCATGCAATAGAAACTAAAAGAGTACTTCTTCTTAAACATAGCACCCCGCCTGCACAGGGACGTGAACCCTGGACCCTCAGATTAAAAGTCTGATGCTCTACCGACTGAGCTATCCAGGCTCTGCTTACTCTAATCTTCAAATCACATTAAAACAATTTGGAAGGATACCAACCTTACATTTACTGACAATCATTTATTATTATCATTACATATATTGATAATCAATATGTAGAGTTTTATCATGAATTGATATTTCAAGCTTTTGACATCTCAGCATTATATTTTATCTCTTTAAGTCCTGAAATTTGTACCATCTCATTTTCTGCTGATTCGGAATTCATGCTTCTTCATTGACAATACACAATTAAGAAAGGACCAAAAACTCTTACTGCCTAATACATTATATTTTACTCAGTCTACCTGTCAATTTCCTCTTATATGTAGATTATACAATATTTTCTATTCAAGTGGTGTCGGTTGAAAAAAGGGCTTCTTTCAAAGGCCATTTTGGTGAATGATTTCAGAGCAAGAAGAAGCTGCATTATTTATTGCAATTTCAATTCATTATAAAAGAAATGTAGGACAACATTGCCTCTGGTGGGATTCAAAACCACAACTTTTGAATGCCTTCTTTACATTACTCTTGAAAGCCAAAGCACTATCCATTGTGCCACAGAGCCAATCTTTTTAGGAGGTCGGACAGAAATGATCAAATAAAATAATGAGCTAGCAGCTGCTCATCAACTTTATGAAGTTGTTAGGAATCTATGATCCTGGATTTATGTTGAGCATTGAATAGCAAAAATGATATTCAACATGTCAAACCATACAATGCAGTTGGTTAAGTGTTAAGTCGACTCAAAAGGCATAGCACAGATAAAACAGCAAGGAGTTTAACAACTCCATATAAGAAGGTTTTGCAATTCCCTTAATGTAATATCTTATTCATCAAGCAGTGGAAACTTCAAGAGTGCATCTTCTTAAACATAACACACTGCCTGAACAGGAACTTCAAACCTGGACACTCATATTAAAAGTCTGCTGTGCCACTCACTGAACTATCCAGTGTCTACTAACTTTCATCTTCAATTCATCTTAAAACAATGTGGAAGGATTCCAACCGACACTATATTTATGAATATGATTGCATATATTGACAAGCATTATGTAGCGTTTGATAGTGAACTGATATTTCAAACTTTTGAAACCTCAGCATTAAATGTCATCTATTTTAAGTCCTGAAATATGTACTATCTCATTTTCTGCTGACTTAGAATTCATGCTTCTTCAGTGACAGTATACAATTGAGAAAGGGCCGAAACTCCTACTATCTAGTAAATTATATTTTCATCAGTACACCTGACAATTTCCTCTTGCATATTGATTATACAATGTTTTCTATTCAAGCACTCTTTGTTTAAAACAGGCCTTCTTTCAAAGGCTATTTTGGTAAATGATTTTGGGTGAAGCTGAAGCTGCATTGTTTATTGCTATTTCAATTCGTTATGAAAGAAATTGAGCAATAATATTGACTCTGGTGGGATTCGAACCCACAGCCTTTGAATGCCTTTTTTAACATTTTCCTAGAAGTCCAATGCGCTATCCATTGCGCCACAGAGCCAACCTGCACCAAGAAACTTTTCAGAAATTCTGAAATAAAATAATGAGCAAGCAACTGATGATCAACTTTACAAAGTTGATAGGATACTATAATCATGGTTACATGTTGAGCATTGCATGGGGAAAAAGATATTCAACATGCCAAACTACATGATACAGTTGGATAAGTCTACTCAAAAGGCCTCTGACGGATAAAATCTTGACAATTTAAAAAACTCCATTTAAGAAGGTTTTGCAATTCTGTCAATGTAATATCTTGTTCATCATGCAATAGAAACTAAAAGAGTACTTCTTCTTAAACATAGCACCCCGCCTGAACAGGGACTTGAACCCTGGACCCTCAGATTAAAAGTCTGATGCTCTACCGACTGAGCTATCCAGGCTCTGCTTACTCTAATCTTCAAATCACATTAAAACAATTTGGAAGGATACCAACCTTACATTTACTGACAATCATTTATTATTATCATTACATATATTGATAATCAATATGTAGAGTTTTATCATGAATTGATATTTCAAGCTTTTGACATCTCAGCATTATATTTTATCTCTTTAAGTCCTGAAATTTGTACCATCTCATTTTCTGCTGATTCGGAATTCATGCTTCTTCATTGACAATACACAATTAAGAAAGGACCAAAAACTCTTACTGCCTAATACATTATATTTTACTCAGTCTACCTGTCAATTTCCTCTTATATGTAGATTATACAATATTTTCTATTCAAGTGGTGTCGGTTGAAAAAAGGGCTTCTTTCAAAGGCCATTTTGGTGAATGATTTCAGAGCAAGAAGAAGCTGCATTATTTATTGCAATTTCAATTCATTATAAAAGAAATGTAGGACAACATTGCCTCTGGTGGGATTCAAAACCACAACTTTTGAATGCCTTCTTTACATTACTCTTGAAAGCCAAAGCACTATCCATTGTGCCACAGAGCCAATCTTTTTAGGATGTCGGACAGAAATGATCAAATAAAATAATGAGCTAGCAGCTGCTCATCAACTTTATAAAGTTGTTAGGAATCTATGATCCTGGATTTATGTTGAGCATTGAATAGCAAAAATGATATTCAACATGTCAAACCATACAATGCAGTTGGTTAAGTGTTAAGTCGACTCAAAAGGCATAGCACAGATAAAACAGCAAGGAGTTTAACAACTCCATATAAGAAGGTTTTGCAATTCCCTTAATGTAATATCTTATTCATCAAGCAGTGGAAACTTCAAGAGTGCATCTTCTTAAACATAACACACTGCTTGAACAGGAACTTCAAACCTGGACACTCATATTAAAAGTCTGCTGTGCCACTCACTGAACTATCCAGTGTCTACTAACTTTCATCTTCAATTCATCTTAAAACAATGTGGAAGGATACCAACCGACACTATATTTATGAATATGATTGCATATATTGACAAGCATTATGTAGCGTTTGATAGTGAACTGATATTTCAAACTTTTGAAACCTCAGCATTAAATGTCATCTATTTTAAGTCCTGAAATATGTACTATCTCATTTTCTGCTGACTTAGAATTCATGCTTCTTCAGTGACAGTATACAATTGAGAAAGGGCCGAAACTCCTACTATCTAGTAAATTATATTTTCATCAGTACACCTGACAATTTCCTCTTGCATATTGATTATACAATGTTTTCTATTCAAGCACTCTTTGTTTAAAACAGGCCTTCTTTCAAAGGCTATTTTGGTAAATGATTTTGGGTGAAGCTGAAGCTGCATTGTTTATTGCTATTTCAATTCGTTATGAAAGAAATTGAGCAATAATATTGACTCTGGTGGGATTCGAACCCACAGCCTTTGAATGCCTTTTTTAACATTTTCCTAGAAGTCCAATGCGCTATCCATTGCGCCACAGAGCCAACCTGCACCAAGAAACTTTTCAGAAATTCTGAAATAAAATAATGAGCAAGCAACTGATGATCAACTTTACAAAGTTGATAGGATACTATAATCATGGTTACATGTTGAGCATTGCATGGGGAAAAAGATATTCAACATGCCAAACTACATGATACAGTTGGATAAGTCTACTCAAAAGGCCTCTGACGGATAAAATCTTGACAATTTAAAAAACTCCATTTAAGAAGGTTTTGCAATTCTGTCAATGTAATATCTTGTTCATCATGCAATAGAAACTAAAAGAGTACTTCTTCTTAAACATAGCACCCCGCCTGCACAGGGACGTGAACCCTGGACCCTCAGATTAAAAGTCTGATGCTCTACCGACTGAGCTATCCAGGCTCTGCTTACTCTAATCTTCAAATCACATTAAAACAATTTGGAAGGATACCAACCTTACATTTACTGACAATCATTTATTATTATCATTACATATATTGATAATCAATATGTAGAGTTTTATCATGAATTGATATTTCAAGCTTTTGACATCTCAGCATTATATTTTATCTCTTTAAGTCCTGAAATTTGTACCATCTCATTTTCTGCTGATTCGGAATTAATGCTTCTTCATTGACAATACACAATTAAGAAAGGACCAAAAACTCTTACTGCCTAATACATTATATTTTACTCAGTCTACCTGTCAATTTCCTCTTATATGTAGATTATACAATATTTTCTATTCAAGTGGTGTCGGTTGAAAAAAGGGCTTCTTTCAAAGGCCATTTTGGTGAATGATTTCAGAGCAAGAAGAAGCTGCATTATTTATTGCAATTTCAATTCATTATAAAAGAAATGTAGGACAACATTGCCTCTGGTGGGATTCAAAACCACAACTTTTGAATGCCTTCTTTACATTACTCTTGAAAGCCAAAGCACTATCCATTGTGCCACAGAGCCAATCTTTTTAGGAGGTCGGACAGAAATGATCAAATAAAATAATGAGCTAGCAGCTGCTCATCAACTTTATGAAGTTGTTAGGAATCTATGATCCTGGATTTATGTTGAGCATTGAATAGCAAAAATGATATTCAACATGTCAAACCATACAATGCAGTTGGTTAAGTGTTAAGTCGACTCAAAAGGCATAGCACAGATAAAACAGCAAGGAGTTTAACAACTCCATATAAGAAGGTTTTGCAATTCCCTTAATGTAATATCTTATTCATCAAGCAGTGGAAACTTCAAGAGTGCATCTTCTTAAACATAACACACTGCCTGAACAGGAACTTCAAACCTGGACACTCATATTAAAAGTCTGCTGTGCCACTCACTGAACTATCCAGTGTCTACTAACTTTCATCTTCAATTCATCTTAAAACAATGTGGAAGGATTCCAACCGACACTATATTTATGAATATGATTGCATATATTGACAAGCATTATGTAGCGTTTGATAGTGAACTGATATTTCAAACTTTTGAAACCTCAGCATTAAATGTCATCTATTTTAAGTCCTGAAATATGTACTATCTCATTTTCTGCTGACTTAGAATTCATGCTTCTTCAGTGACAGTATACAATTGAGAAAGGGCCGAAACTCCTACTATCTAGTAAATTATATTTTCATCAGTACACCTGACAATTTCCTCTTGCATATTGATTATACAATGTTTTCTATTCAAGCACTCTTTGTTTAAAACAGGCCTTCTTTCAAAGGCTATTTTGGTAAATGATTTTGGGTGAAGCTGAAGCTGCATTGTTTATTGCTATTTCAATTCGTTATGAAAGAAATTGAGCAATAATATTGACTCTGGTGGGATTCGAACCCACAGCCTTTGAATGCCTTTTTTAACATTTTCCTAGAAGTCCAATGCGCTATCCATTGCGCCACAGAGCCAACCTGCACCAAGAAACTTTTCAGAAATTCTGAAATAAAATAATGAGCAAGCAACTGATGATCAACTTTACAAAGTTGATAGGATACTATAATCATGGTTACATGTTGAGCATTGCATGGGGAAAAAGATATTCAACATGCCAAACTACATGATACAGTTGGATAAGTCTACTCAAAAGGCCTCTGACGGATAAAATCTTGACAATTTAAAAAACTCCATTTAAGAAGGTTTTGCAATTCTGTCAATGTAATATCTTGTTCATCATGCAATAGAAACTAAAAGAGTACTTCTTCTTAAACATAGCACCCCGCCTGCACAGGGACGTGAACCCTGGACCCTCAGATTAAAAGTCTGATGCTCTACCGACTGAGCTATCCAGGCTCTGCTTACTCTAATCTTCAAATCACATTAAAACAATTTGGAAGGATACCAACCTTACATTTACTGACAATCATTTATTATTATCATTACATATATTGATAATCAATATGTAGAGTTTTATCATGAATTGATATTTCAAGCTTTTGACATCTCAGCATTATATTTTATCTCTTTAAGTCCTGAAATTTGTACCATCTCATTTTCTGCTGATTCGGAATTCATGCTTCTTCATTGACAATACACAATTAAGAAAGGACCAAAAACTCTTACTGCCTAATACATTATATTTTACTCAGTCTACCTGTCAATTTCCTCTTATATGTAGATTATACAATATTTTCTATTCAAGTGGTGTCGGTTGAAAAAAGGGCTTCTTTCAAAGGCCATTTTGGTGAATGATTTCAGAGCAAGAAGAAGCTGCATTATTTATTGCAATTTCAATTCATTATAAAAGAAATGTAGGACAACATTGCCTCTGGTGGGATTCAAAACCACAACTTTTGAATGCCTTCTTTACATTACTCTTGAAAGCCAAAGCACTATCCATTGTGCCACAGAGCCAATCTTTTTAGGAGGTCGGACAGAAATGATCAAATAAAATAATGAGCTAGCAGCTGCTCATCAACTTTATGAAGTTGGTAGGAATCTATGATCCTGGATTTATGTTGAGCATTGAATAGCAAAAATGATATTCAACATGTCAAACCATACAATGCAGTTGGTTAAGTGTTAAGTCGACTCAAAAGGCATAGCACAGATAAAACAGCAAGGAGTTTAACAACTCCATATAAGAAGGTTTTGCAATTCCCTTAATGTAATATCTTATTCATCAAGCAGTGGAAACTTCAAGAGTGCATCTTCTTAAACATAACACACTGCTTGAACAGGAACTTCAAACCTGGACACTCATATTAAAAGTCTGCTGTGCCACTCACTGAACTATCCAGTGTCTACTAACTTTCATCTTCAATTCATCTTAAAACAATGTGGAAGGATACCAACCGACACTATATTTATGAATATGATTGCATATATTGACAAGCATTATGTAGCGTTTGATAGTGAACTGATATTTCAAACTTTTGAAACCTCAGCATTAAATGTCATCTATTTTAAGTCCTGAAATATGTACTATCTCATTTTCTGCTGACTTAGAATTCATGCTTCTTCAGTGACAGTATACAATTGAGAAAGGGCCGAAACTCCTACTATCTAGTAAATTATATTTTCATCAGTACACCTGACAATTTCCTCTTGCATATTGATTATACAATGTTTTCTATTCAAGCACTCTTTGTTTAAAACAGGCCTTCTTTCAAAGGCTATTTTGGTAAATGATTTTGGGTGAAGCTGAAGCTGCATTGTTTATTGCTATTTCAATTCGTTATGAAAGAAATTGAGCAATAATATTGACTCTGGTGGGATTCGAACCCACAGCCTTTGAATGCCTTTTTTAACATTTTCCTAGAAGTCCAATGCGCTATCCATTGCGCCACAGAGCCAACCTGCACCAAGAAACTTTTCAGAAATTCTGAAATAAAATAATGAGCAAGCAACTGATGATCAACTTTACAAAGTTGATAGGATACTATAATCATGGTTACATGTTGAGCATTGCATGGGGAAAAAGATATTCAACATGCCAAACTACATGATACAGTTGGATAAGTCTACTCAAAAGGCCTCTGACGGATAAAATCTTGACAATTTAAAAAACTCCATTTAAGAAGGTTTTGCAATTCTGTCAATGTAATATCTTGTTCATCATGCAATAGAAACTAAAAGAGTACTTCTTCTTAAACATAGCACCCCGCCTGCACAGGGACGTGAACCCTGGACCCTCAGATTAAAAGTCTGATGCTCTACCGACTGAGCTATCCAGGCTCTGCTTACTCTAATCTTCAAATCACATTAAAACAATTTGGAAGGATACCAACCTTACATTTACTGACAATCATTTATTATTATCATTACATATATTGATAATCAATATGTAGAGTTTTATCATGAATTGATATTTCAAGCTTTTGACATCTCAGCATTATATTTTATCTCTTTAAGTCCTGAAATTTGTACCATCTCATTTTCTGCTGATTCGGAATTCATGCTTCTTCATTGACAATACACAATTAAGAAAGGACCAAAAACTCTTACTGCCTAATACATTATATTTTACTCAGTCTACCTGTCAATTTCCTCTTATATGTAGATTATACAATATTTTCTATTCAAGTGGTGTCGGTTGAAAAAAGGGCTTCTTTCAAAGGCCATTTTGGTGAATGATTTCAGAGCAAGAAGAAGCTGCATTATTTATTGCAATTTCAATTCATTATAAAAGAAATGTAGGACAACATTGCCTCTGGTGGGATTCAAAACCACAACTTTTGAATGCCTTCTTTACATTACTCTTGAAAGCCAAAGCACTATCCATTGTGCCACAGAGCCAATCTTTTTAGGAGGTCGGACAGAAATGATCAAATAAAATAATGAGCTAGCAGCTGCTCATCAACTTTATGAAGTTGTTAGGAATCTATGATCCTGGATTTATGTTGAGCATTGAATAGCAAAAATGATATTCAACATGTCAAACCATACAATGCAGTTGGTTAAGTGTTAAGTCGACTCAAAAGGCATAGCACAGATAAAACAGCAAGGAGTTTAACAACTCCATATAAGAAGGTTTTGCAATTCCCTTAATGTAATATCTTATTCATCAAGCAGTGGAAACTTCAAGAGTGCATCTTCTTAAACATAACACACTGCCTGAACAGGAACTTCAAACCTGGACACTCATATTAAAAGTCTGCTGTGCCACTCACTGAACTATCCAGTGTCTACTAACTTTCATCTTCAATTCATCTTAAAACAATGTGGAAGGATTCCAACCGACACTATATTTATGAATATGATTGCATATATTGACAAGCATTATGTAGCGTTTGATAGTGAACTGATATTTCAAACTTTTGAAACCTCAGCATTAAATGTCATCTATTTTAAGTCCTGAAATATGTACTATCTCATTTTCTGCTGACTTAGAATTCATGCTTCTTCAGTGACAGTATACAATTGAGAAAGGGCCGAAACTCCTACTATCTAGTAAATTATATTTTCATCAGTACACCTGACAATTTCCTCTTGCATATTGATTATACAATGTTTTCTATTCAAGCACTCTTTGTTTAAAACAGGCCTTCTTTCAAAGGCTATTTTGGTAAATGATTTTGGGTGAAGCTGAAGCTGCATTGTTTATTGCTATTTCAATTCGTTATGAAAGAAATTGAGCAATAATATTGACTCTGGTGGGATTCGAACCCACAGCCTTTGAATGCCTTTTTTAACATTTTCCTAGAAGTCCAATGCGCTATCCATTGCGCCACAGAGCCAACCTGCACCAAGAAACTTTTCAGAAATTCTGAAATAAAATAATGAGCAAGCAACTGATGATCAACTTTACAAAGTTGATAGGATACTATAATCATGGTTACATGTTGAGCATTGCATGGGGAAAAAGATATTCAACATGCCAAACTACATGATACAGTTGGATAAGTCTACTCAAAAGGCCTCTGACGGATAAAATCTTGACAATTTAAAAAACTCCATTTAAGAAGGTTTTGCAATTCTGTCAATGTAATATCTTGTTCATCATGCAATAGAAACTAAAAGAGTACTTCTTCTTAAACATAGCACCCCGCCTGCACAGGGACGTGAACCCTGGACCCTCAGATTAAAAGTCTGATGCTCTACCGACTGAGCTATCCAGGCTCTGCTTACTCTAATCTTCAAATCACATTAAAACAATTTGGAAGGATACCAACCTTACATTTACTGACAATCATTTATTATTATCATTACATATATTGATAATCAATATGTAGAGTTTTATCATGAATTGATATTTCAAGCTTTTGACATCTCAGCATTATATTTTATCTCTTTAAGTCCTGAAATTTGTACCATCTCATTTTCTGCTGATTCGGAATTCATGCTTCTTCATTGACAATACACAATTAAGAAAGGACCAAAAACTCTTACTGCCTAATACATTATATTTTACTCAGTCTACCTGTCAATTTCCTCTTATATGTAGATTATACAATATTTTCTATTCAAGTGGTGTCGGTTGAAAAAAGGGCTTCTTTCAAAGGCCATTTTGGTGAATGATTTCAGAGCAAGAAGAAGCTGCATTATTTATTGCAATTTCAATTCATTATAAAAGAAATGTAGGACAACATTGCCTCTGGTGGGATTCAAAACCACAACTTTTGAATGCCTTCTTTACATTACTCTTGAAAGCCAAAGCACTATCCATTGTGCCACAGAGCCAATCTTTTTAGGAGGTCGGACAGAAATGATCAAATAAAATAATGAGCTAGCAGCTGCTCATCAACTTTATGAAGTTGGTAGGAATCTATGATCCTGGATTTATGTTGAGCATTGAATAGCAAAAATGATATTCAACATGTCAAACCATACAATGCAGTTGGTTAAGTGTTAAGTCGACTCAAAAGGCATAGCACAGATAAAACAGCAAGGAGTTTAACAACTCCATATAAGAAGGTTTTGCAATTCCCTTAATGTAATATCTTATTCATCAAGCAGTGGAAACTTCAAGAGTGCATCTTCTTAAACATAACACACTGCTTGAACAGGAACTTCAAACCTGGACACTCATATTAAAAGTCTGCTGTGCCACTCACTGAACTATCCAGTGTCTACTAACTTTCATCTTCAATTCATCTTAAAACAATGTGGAAGGATACCAACCGACACTATATTTATGAATATGATTGCATATATTGACAAGCATTATGTAGCGTTTGATAGTGAACTGATATTTCAAACTTTTGAAACCTCAGCATTAAATGTCATCTATTTTAAGTCCTGAAATATGTACTATCTCATTTTCTGCTGACTTAGAATTCATGCTTCTTCAGTGACAGTATACAATTGAGAAAGGGCCGAAACTCCTACTATCTAGTAAATTATATTTTCATCAGTACACCTGACAATTTCCTCTTGCATATTGATTATACAATGTTTTCTATTCAAGCACTCTTTGTTTAAAACAGGCCTTCTTTCAAAGGCTATTTTGGTAAATGATTTTGGGTGAAGCTGAAGCTGCATTGTTTATTGCTATTTCAATTCGTTATGAAAGAAATTGAGCAATAATATTGACTCTGGTGGGATTCGAACCCACAGCCTTTGAATGCCTTTTTTAACATTTTCCTAGAAGTCCAATGCGCTATCCATTGCGCCACAGAGCCAACCTGCACCAAGAAACTTTTCAGAAATTCTGAAATAAAATAATGAGCAAGCAACTGATGATCAACTTTACAAAGTTGATAGGATACTATAATCATGGTTACATGTTGAGCATTGCATGGGGAAAAAGATATTCAACATGCCAAACTACATGATACAGTTGGATAAGTCTACTCAAAAGGCCTCTGACGGATAAAATCTTGACAATTTAAAAAACTCCATTTAAGAAGGTTTTGCAATTCTGTCAATGTAATATCTTGTTCATCATGCAATAGAAACTAAAAGAGTACTTCTTCTTAAACATAGCACCCCGCCTGCACAGGGACGTGAACCCTGGACCCTCAGATTAAAAGTCTGATGCTCTACCGACTGAGCTATCCAGGCTCTGCTTACTCTAATCTTCAAATCACATTAAAACAATTTGGAAGGATACCAACCTTACATTTACTGACAATCATTTATTATTATCATTACATATATTGATAATCAATATGTAGAGTTTTATCATGAATTGATATTTCAAGCTTTTGACATCTCAGCATTATATTTTATCTCTTTAAGTCCTGAAATTTGTACCATCTCATTTTCTGCTGATTCGGAATTCATGCTTCTTCATTGACAATACACAATTAAGAAAGGACCAAAAACTCTTACTGCCTAATACATTATATTTTACTCAGTCTACCTGTCAATTTCCTCTTATATGTAGATTATACAATATTTTCTATTCAAGTGGTGTCGGTTGAAAAAAGGGCTTCTTTCAAAGGCCATTTTGGTGAATGATTTCAGAGCAAGAAGAAGCTGCATTATTTATTGCAATTTCAATTCATTATAAAAGAAATGTAGGACAACATTGCCTCTGGTGGGATTCAAAACCACAACTTTTGACTGCCTTCTTTACATTACTCTTGAAAGCCAAAGCAGTATCCATTGTGCCACAGAGCCAATCTTTTTAGGATGTCGGACAGAAATGATCAAATAAAATAATGAGCTAGCAGCTGCTCATCAACTTTATAAAGTTGTTAGGAATCTATGATCCTGGATTTATGTTGAGCATTGAATAGCAAAAATGATATTCAACATGTCAAACCATACAATGCAGTTGGTTAAGTGTTAAGTCGACTCAAAAGGCATAGCACAGATAAAACAGCAAGGAGTTTAACAACTCCATATAAGAAGGTTTTGCAATTCCCTTAATGTAATATCTTATTCATCAAGCAGTGGAAACTTCAAGAGTGCATCTTCTTAAACGTAACACACTGCCTGAACAGGAACTTCAAACTTGGACACTCATATTAAAAGTCTGCTGTGCCACTCACTGAACTATCCAGTGTCTACTAACTTTCATCTTCAATTCATCTTAAAACAATGTGGAAGGATACCAACCGACACTACATTTATGAATATGATTGCATATATTGACAAGCATTATGTAGCGTTTGATAGTGAACTGATATTTCAAACTTTTGAAACCTCAGCATTAAATGTCATCTATTTTAAGTCCTGAAATATGTACTATCTCATTTTCTGCTGACTTAGAATTCATGCTTCTTCAGTGACAGTATACAATTGAGAAAGGGCCGAAACTCCTACTATCTAGTAAATTATATTTTCATCAGTACACCTGACAATTTCCTCTTGCATATTGATTATACAATGTTTTCTATTCAAGCACTCTTTGTTTAAAACAGGCCTTCTTTCAAAGGCTATTTTGGTAAATGATTTTGGGTGAAGCTGAAGCTGCATTGTTTATTGCTATTTCAATTCGTTATGAAAGAAATTGAGCAATAATATTGACTCTGGTGGGATTCGAACCCACAGCCTTTGAATGCCTTTTTTAACATTTTCCTAGAAGTCCAATGCGCTATCCATTGCGCCACAGAGCCAACCTGCACCAAGAAACTTTTCAGAAATTCTGAAATAAAATAATGAGCAAGCAACTGATGATCAACTTTACAAAGTTGATAGGATACTATAATCATGGTTACATGTTGAGCATTGCATGGGGAAAAAGATATTCAACATGCCAAACTACATGATACAGTTGGATAAGTCTACTCAAAAGGCCTCTGACGGATAAAATCTTGACAATTTAAAAAACTCCATTTAAGAAGGTTTTGCAATTCTGTCAATGTAATATCTTGTTCATCATGCAATAGAAACTAAAAGAGTACTTCTTCTTAAACATAGCACCCCGCCTGCACAGGGACGTGAACCCTGGACCCTCAGATTAAAAGTCTGATGCTCTACCGACTGAGCTATCCAGGCTCTGCTTACTCTAATCTTCAAATCACATTAAAACAATTTGGAAGGATACCAACCTTACATTTACTGACAATCATTTATTATTATCATTACATATATTGATAATCAATATGTAGAGTTTTATCATGAATTGATATTTCAAGCTTTTGACATCTCAGCATTATATTTTATCTCTTTAAGTCCTGAAATTTGTACCATCTCATTTTCTGCTGATTCGGAATTCATGCTTCTTCATTGACAATACACAATTAAGAAAGGACCAAAAACTCTTACTGCCTAATACATTATATTTTACTCAGTCTACCTGTCAATTTCCTCTTATATGTAGATTATACAATATTTTCTATTCAAGTGGTGTCGGTTGAAAAAAGGGCTTCTTTCAAAGGCCATTTTGGTGAATGATTTCAGAGCAAGAAGAAGCTGCATTATTTATTGCAATTTCAATTCATTATAAAAGAAATGTAGGACAACATTGCCTCTGGTGGGATTCAAAACCACAACTTTTGAATGCCTTCTTTACATTACTCTTGAAAGCCAAAGCACTATCCATTGTGCCACAGAGCCAATCTTTTTAGGAGGTCGGACAGAAATGATCAAATAAAATAATGAGCTAGCAGCTGCTCATCAACTTTATGAAGTTGTTAGGAATCTATGATCCTGGATTTATGTTGAGCATTGAATAGCAAAAATGATATTCAACATGTCAAACCATACAATGCAGTTGGTTAAGTGTTAAGTCGACTCAAAAGGCATAGCACAGATAAAACAGCAAGGAGTTTAACAACTCCATATAAGAAGGTTTTGCAATTCCCTTAATGTAATATCTTATTCATCAAGCAGTGGAAACTTCAAGAGTGCATCTTCTTAAACATAACACACTGCCTGAACAGGAACTTCAAACCTGGACACTCATATTAAAAGTCTGCTGTGCCACTCACTGAACTATCCAGTGTCTACTAACTTTCATCTTCAATTCATCTTAAAACAATGTGGAAGGATTCCAACCGACACTATATTTATGAATATGATTGCATATATTGACAAGCATTATGTAGCGTTTGATAGTGAACTGATATTTCAAACTTTTGAAACCTCAGCATTAAATGTCATCTATTTTAAGTCCTGAAATATGTACTATCTCATTTTCTGCTGACTTAGAATTCATGCTTCTTCAGTGACAGTATACAATTGAGAAAGGGCCGAAACTCCTACTATCTAGTAAATTATATTTTCATCAGTACACCTGACAATTTCCTCTTGCATATTGATTATACAATGTTTTCTATTCAAGCACTCTTTGTTTAAAACAGGCCTTCTTTCAAAGGCTATTTTGGTAAATGATTTTGGGTGAAGCTGAAGCTGCATTGTTTATTGCTATTTCAATTCGTTATGAAAGAAATTGAGCAATAATATTGACTCTGGTGGGATTCGAACCCACAGCCTTTGAATGCCTTTTTTAACATTTTCCTAGAAGTCCAATGCGCTATCCATTGCGCCACAGAGCCAACCTGCACCAAGAAACTTTTCAGAAATTCTGAAATAAAATAATGAGCAAGCAACTGATGATCAACTTTACAAAGTTGATAGGATACTATAATCATGGTTACATGTTGAGCATTGCATGGGGAAAAAGATATTCAACATGCCAAACTACATGATACAGTTGGATAAGTCTACTCAAAAGGCCTCTGACGGATAAAATCTTGACAATTTAAAAAACTCCATTTAAGAAGGTTTTGCAATTCTGTCAATGTAATATCTTGTTCATCATGCAATAGAAACTAAAAGAGTACTTCTTCTTAAACATAGCAACCCGCCTGCACAGGGACGTGAACCCTGGACCCTCAGATTAAAAGTCTGATGCTCTACCGACTGAGCTATCCAGGCTCTGCTTACTCTAATCTTCAAATCACATTAAAACAATTTGGAAGGATACCAACCTTACATTTACTGACAATCATTTATTATTATCATTACATATATTGATAATCAATATGTAGAGTTTTATCATGAATTGATATTTCAAGCTTTTGACATCTCAGCATTATATTTTATCTCTTTAAGTCCTGAAATTTGTACCATCTCATTTTCTGCTGATTCGGAATTCATGCTTCTTCATTGACAATACACAATTAAGAAAGGACCAAAAACTCTTACTGCCTAATACATTATATTTTACTCAGTCTACCTGTCAATTTCCTCTTATATGTAGATTATACAATATTTTCTATTCAAGTGGTGTCGGTTGAAAAAAGGGCTTCTTTCAAAGGCCATTTTGGTGAATGATTTCAGAGCAAGAAGAAGCTGCATTATTTATTGCAATTTCAATTCATTATAAAAGAAATGTAGGACAACATTGCCTCTGGTGGGATTCAAAACCACAACTTTTGAATGCCTTCTTTACATTACTCTTGAAAGCCAAAGCACTATCCATTGTGCCACAGAGCCAATCTTTTTAGGAGGTCGGACAGAAATGATCAAATAAAATAATGAGCTAGCAGCTGCTCATCAACTTTATGAAGTTGTTAGGAATCTATGATCCTGGATTTATGTTGAGCATTGAATAGCAAAAATGATATTCAACATGTCAAACCATACAATGCAGTTGGTTAAGTGTTAAGTCGACTCAAAAGGCATAGCACAGATAAAACAGCAAGGAGTTTAACAACTCCATATAAGAAGGTTTTGCAATTCCCTTAATGTAATATCTTATTCATCAAGCAGTGGAAACTTCAAGAGTGCATCTTCTTAAACATAACACACTGCCTGAACAGGAACTTCAAACCTGGACACTCATATTAAAAGTCTGCTGTGCCACTCACTGAACTATCCAGTGTCTACTAACTTTCATCTTCAATTCATCTTAAAACAATGTGGAAGGATTCCAACCGACACTATATTTATGAATATGATTGCATATATTGACAAGCATTATGTAGCGTTTGATAGTGAACTGATATTTCAAACTTTTGAAACCTCAGCATTAAATGTCATCTATTTTAAGTCCTGAAATATGTACTATCTCATTTTCTGCTGACTTAGAATTCATGCTTCTTCAGTGACAGTATACAATTGAGAAAGGGCCGAAACTCCTACTATCTAGTAAATTATATTTTCATCAGTACACCTGACAATTTCCTCTTGCATATTGATTATACAATGTTTTCTATTCAAGCACTCTTTGTTTAAAACAGGCCTTCTTTCAAAGGCTATTTTGGTAAATGATTTTGGGTGAAGCTGAAGCTGCATTGTTTATTGCTATTTCAATTCGTTATGAAAGAAATTGAGCAATAATATTGACTCTGGTGGGATTCGAACCCACAGCCTTTGAATGCCTTTTTTAACATTTTCCTAGAAGTCCAATGCGCTATCCATTGCGCCACAGAGCCAACCTGCACCAAGAAACTTTTCAGAAATTCTGAAATAAAATAATGAGCAAGCAACTGATGATCAACTTTACAAAGTTGATAGGATACTATAATCATGGTTACATGTTGAGCATTGCATGGGGAAAAAGATATTCAACATGCCAAACTACATGATACAGTTGGATAAGTCTACTCAAAAGGCCTCTGACGGATAAAATCTTGACAATTTAAAAAACTCCATTTAAGAAGGTTTTGCAATTCTGTCAATGTAATATCTTGTTCATCATGCAATAGAAACTAAAAGAGTACTTCTTCTTAAACATAGCACCCCGCCTGCACAGGGACGTGAACCCTGGACCCTCAGATTAAAAGTCTGATGCTCTACCGACTGAGCTATCCAGGCTCTGCTTACTCTAATCTTCAAATCACATTAAAACAATTTGGAAGGATACCAACCTTACATTTACTGACAATCATTTATTATTATCATTACATATATTGATAATCAATATGTAGAGTTTTATCATGAATTGATATTTCAAGCTTTTGACATCTCAGCATTATATTTTATCTCTTTAAGTCCTGAAATTTGTACCATCTCATTTTCTGCTGATTCGGAATTCATGCTTCTTCATTGACAATACACAATTAAGAAAGGACCAAAAACTCTTACTGCCTAATACATTATATTTTACTCAGTCTACCTGTCAATTTCCTCTTATATGTAGATTATACAATATTTTCTATTCAAGTGGTGTCGGTTGAAAAAAGGGCTTCTTTCAAAGGCCATTTTGGTGAATGATTTCAGAGCAAGAAGAAGCTGCATTATTTATTGCAATTTCAATTCATTATAAAAGAAATGTAGGACAACATTGCCTCTGGTGGGATTCAAAACCACAACTTTTGAATGCCTTCTTTACATTACTCTTGAAAGCCAAAGCACTATCCATTGTGCCACAGAGCCAATCTTTTTAGGAGGTCGGACAGAAATGATCAAATAAAATAATGAGCTAGCAGCTGCTCATCAACTTTATGAAGTTGGTAGGAATCTATGATCCTGGATTTATGTTGAGCATTGAATAGCAAAAATGATATTCAACATGTCAAACCATACAATGCAGTTGGTTAAGTGTTAAGTCGACTCAAAAGGCATAGCACAGATAAAACAGCAAGGAGTTTAACAACTCCATATAAGAAGGTTTTGCAATTCCCTTAATGTAATATCTTATTCATCAAGCAGTGGAAACTTCAAGAGTGCATCTTCTTAAACATAACACACTGCTTGAACAGGAACTTCAAACCTGGACACTCATATTAAAAGTCTGCTGTGCCACTCACTGAACTATCCAGTGTCTACTAACTTTCATCTTCAATTCATCTTAAAACAATGTGGAAGGATACCAACCGACACTATATTTATGAATATGATTGCATATATTGACAAGCATTATGTAGCGTTTGATAGTGAACTGATATTTCAAACTTTTGAAACCTCAGCATTAAATGTCATCTATTTTAAGTCCTGAAATATGTACTATCTCATTTTCTGCTGACTTAGAATTCATGCTTCTTCAGTGACAGTATACAATTGAGAAAGGGCCGAAACTCCTACTATCTAGTAAATTATATTTTCATCAGTACACCTGACAATTTCCTCTTGCATATTGATTATACAATGTTTTCTATTCAAGCACTCTTTGTTTAAAACAGGCCTTCTTTCAAAGGCTATTTTGGTAAATGATTTTGGGTGAAGCTGAAGCTGCATTGTTTATTGCTATTTCAATTCGTTATGAAAGAAATTGAGCAATAATATTGACTCTGGTGGGATTCGAACCCACAGCCTTTGAATGCCTTTTTTAACATTTTCCTAGAAGTCCAATGCGCTATCCATTGCGCCACAGAGCCAACCTGCACCAAGAAACTTTTCAGAAATTCTGAAATAAAATAATGAGCAAGCAACTGATGATCAACTTTACAAAGTTGATAGGATACTATAATCATGGTTACATGTTGAGCATTGCATGGGGAAAAAGATATTCAACATGCCAAACTACATGATACAGTTGGATAAGTCTACTCAAAAGGCCTCTGACGGATAAAATCTTGACAATTTAAAAAACTCCATTTAAGAAGGTTTTGCAATTCTGTCAATGTAATATCTTGTTCATCATGCAATAGAAACTAAAAGAGTACTTCTTCTTAAACATAGCACCCCGCCTGCACAGGGACGTGAACCCTGGACCCTCAGATTAAAAGTCTGATGCTCTACCGACTGAGCTATCCAGGCTCTGCTTACTCTAATCTTCAAATCACATTAAAACAATTTGGAAGGATACCAACCTTACATTTACTGACAATCATTTATTATTATCATTACATATATTGATAATCAATATGTAGAGTTTTATCATGAATTGATATTTCAAGCTTTTGACATCTCAGCATTATATTTTATCTCTTTAAGTCCTGAAATTTGTACCATCTCATTTTCTGCTGATTCGGAATTCATGCTTCTTCATTGACAATACACAATTAAGAAAGGACCAAAAACTCTTACTGCCTAATACATTATATTTTACTCAGTCTACCTGTCAATTTCCTCTTATATGTAGATTATACAATATTTTCTATTCAAGTGGTGTCGGTTGAAAAAAGGGCTTCTTTCAAAGGCCATTTTGGTGAATGATTTCAGAGCAAGAAGAAGCTGCATTATTTATTGCAATTTCAATTCATTATAAAAGAAATGTAGGACAACATTGCCTCTGGTGGGATTCAAAACCACAACTTTTGACTGCCTTCTTTACATTACTCTTGAAAGCCAAAGCAGTATCCATTGTGCCACAGAGCCAATCTTTTTAGGATGTCGGACAGAAATGATCAAATAAAATAATGAGCTAGCAGCTGCTCATCAACTTTATAAAGTTGTTAGGAATCTATGATCCTGGATTTATGTTGAGCATTGAATAGCAAAAATGATATTCAACATGTCAAACCATACAATGCAGTTGGTTAAGTGTTAAGTCGACTCAAAAGGCATAGCACAGATAAAACAGCAAGGAGTTTAACAACTCCATATAAGAAGGTTTTGCAATTCCCTTAATGTAATATCTTATTCATCAAGCAGTGGAAACTTCAAGAGTGCATCTTCTTAAACGTAACACACTGCCTGAACAGGAACTTCAAACTTGGACACTCATATTAAAAGTCTGCTGTGCCACTCACTGAACTATCCAGTGTCTACTAACTTTCATCTTCAATTCATCTTAAAACAATGTGGAAGGATACCAACCGACACTACATTTATGAATATGATTGCATATATTGACAAGCATTATGTAGCGTTTGATAGTGAACTGATATTTCAAACTTTTGAAACCTCAGCATTAAATGTCATCTATTTTAAGTCCTGAAATATGTACTATCTCATTTTCTGCTGACTTAGAATTCATGCTTCTTCAGTGACAGTATACAATTGAGAAAGGGCCGAAACTCCTACTATCTAGTAAATTATATTTTCATCAGTACACCTGACAATTTCCTCTTGCATATTGATTATACAATGTTTTCTATTCAAGCACTCTTTGTTTAAAACAGGCCTTCTTTCAAAGGCTATTTTGGTAAATGATTTTGGGTGAAGCTGAAGCTGCATTGTTTATTGCTATTTCAATTCGTTATGAAAGAAATTGAGCAATAATATTGACTCTGGTGGGATTCGAACCCACAGCCTTTGAATGCCTTTTTTAACATTTTCCTAGAAGTCCAATGCGCTATCCATTGCGCCACAGAGCCAACCTGCACCAAGAAACTTTTCAGAAATTCTGAAATAAAATAATGAGCAAGCAACTGATGATCAACTTTACAAAGTTGATAGGATACTATAATCATGGTTACATGTTGAGCATTGCATGGGGAAAAAGATATTCAACATGCCAAACTACATGATACAGTTGGATAAGTCTACTCAAAAGGCCTCTGACGGATAAAATCTTGACAATTTAAAAAACTCCATTTAAGAAGGTTTTGCAATTCTGTCAATGTAATATCTTGTTCATCATGCAATAGAAACTAAAAGAGTACTTCTTCTTAAACATAGCACCCCGCCTGCACAGGGACGTGAACCCTGGACCCTCAGATTAAAAGTCTGATGCTCTACCGACTGAGCTATCCAGGCTCTGCTTACTCTAATCTTCAAATCACATTAAAACAATTTGGAAGGATACCAACCTTACATTTACTGACAATCATTTATTATTATCATTACATATATTGATAATCAATATGTAGAGTTTTATCATGAATTGATATTTCAAGCTTTTGACATCTCAGCATTATATTTTATCTCTTTAAGTCCTGAAATTTGTACCATCTCATTTTCTGCTGATTCGGAATTCATGCTTCTTCATTGACAATACACAATTAAGAAAGGACCAAAAACTCTTACTGCCTAATACATTATATTTTACTCAGTCTACCTGTCAATTTCCTCTTATATGTAGATTATACAATATTTTCTATTCAAGTGGTGTCGGTTGAAAAAAGGGCTTCTTTCAAAGGCCATTTTGGTGAATGATTTCAGAGCAAGAAGAAGCTGCATTATTTATTGCAATTTCAATTCATTATAAAAGAAATGTAGGACAACATTGCCTCTGGTGGGATTCAAAACCACAACTTTTGAATGCCTTCTTTACATTACTCTTGAAAGCCAAAGCACTATCCATTGTGCCACAGAGCCAATCTTTTTAGGAGGTCGGACAGAAATGATCAAATAAAATAATGAGCTAGCAGCTGCTCATCAACTTTATGAAGTTGTTAGGAATCTATGATCCTGGATTTATGTTGAGCATTGAATAGCAAAAATGATATTCAACATGTCAAACCATACAATGCAGTTGGTTAAGTGTTAAGTCGACTCAAAAGGCATAGCACAGATAAAACAGCAAGGAGTTTAACAACTCCATATAAGAAGGTTTTGCAATTCCCTTAATGTAATATCTTATTCATCAAGCAGTGGAAACTTCAAGAGTGCATCTTCTTAAACATAACACACTGCCTGAACAGGAACTTCAAACCTGGACACTCATATTAAAAGTCTGCTGTGCCACTCACTGAACTATCCAGTGTCTACTAACTTTCATCTTCAATTCATCTTAAAACAATGTGGAAGGATTCCAACCGACACTATATTTATGAATATGATTGCATATATTGACAAGCATTATGTAGCGTTTGATAGTGAACTGATATTTCAAACTTTTGAAACCTCAGCATTAAATGTCATCTATTTTAAGTCCTGAAATATGTACTATCTCATTTTCTGCTGACTTAGAATTCATGCTTCTTCAGTGACAGTATACAATTGAGAAAGGGCCGAAACTCCTACTATCTAGTAAATTATATTTTCATCAGTACACCTGACAATTTCCTCTTGCATATTGATTATACAATGTTTTCTATTCAAGCACTCTTTGTTTAAAACAGGCCTTCTTTCAAAGGCTATTTTGGTAAATGATTTTGGGTGAAGCTGAAGCTGCATTGTTTATTGCTATTTCAATTCGTTATGAAAGAAATTGAGCAATAATATTGACTCTGGTGGGATTCGAACCCACAGCCTTTGAATGCCTTTTTTAACATTTTCCTAGAAGTCCAATGCGCTATCCATTGCGCCACAGAGCCAACCTGCACCAAGAAACTTTTCAGAAATTCTGAAATAAAATAATGAGCAAGCAACTGATGATCAACTTTACAAAGTTGATAGGATACTATAATCATGGTTACATGTTGAGCATTGCATGGGGAAAAAGATATTCAACATGCCAAACTACATGATACAGTTGGATAAGTCTACTCAAAAGGCCTCTGACGGATAAAATCTTGACAATTTAAAAAACTCCATTTAAGAAGGTTTTGCAATTCTGTCAATGTAATATCTTGTTCATCATGCAATAGAAACTAAAAGAGTACTTCTTCTTAAACATAGCAACCCGCCTGCACAGGGACGTGAACCCTGGACCCTCAGATTAAAAGTCTGATGCTCTACCGACTGAGCTATCCAGGCTCTGCTTACTCTAATCTTCAAATCACATTAAAACAATTTGGAAGGATACCAACCTTACATTTACTGACAATCATTTATTATTATCATTACATATATTGATAATCAATATGTAGAGTTTTATCATGAATTGATATTTCAAGCTTTTGACATCTCAGCATTATATTTTATCTCTTTAAGTCCTGAAATTTGTACCATCTCATTTTCTGCTGATTCGGAATTCATGCTTCTTCATTGACAATACACAATTAAGAAAGGACCAAAAACTCTTACTGCCTAATACATTATATTTTACTCAGTCTACCTGTCAATTTCCTCTTATATGTAGATTATACAATATTTTCTATTCAAGTGGTGTCGGTTGAAAAAAGGGCTTCTTTCAAAGGCCATTTTGGTGAATGATTTCAGAGCAAGAAGAAGCTGCATTATTTATTGCAATTTCAATTCATTATAAAAGAAATGTAGGACAACATTGCCTCTGGTGGGATTCAAAACCACAACTTTTGAATGCCTTCTTTACATTACTCTTGAAAGCCAAAGCACTATCCATTGTGCCACAGAGCCAATCTTTTTAGGAGGTCGGACAGAAATGATCAAATAAAATAATGAGCTAGCAGCTGCTCATCAACTTTATGAAGTTGTTAGGAATCTATGATCCTGGATTTATGTTGAGCATTGAATAGCAAAAATGATATTCAACATGTCAAACCATACAATGCAGTTGGTTAAGTGTTAAGTCGACTCAAAAGGCATAGCACAGATAAAACAGCAAGGAGTTTAACAACTCCATATAAGAAGGTTTTGCAATTCCCTTAATGTAATATCTTATTCATCAAGCAGTGGAAACTTCAAGAGTGCATCTTCTTAAACATAACACACTGCCTGAACAGGAACTTCAAACCTGGACACTCATATTAAAAGTCTGCTGTGCCACTCACTGAACTATCCAGTGTCTACTAACTTTCATCTTCAATTCATCTTAAAACAATGTGGAAGGATTCCAACCGACACTATATTTATGAATATGATTGCATATATTGACAAGCATTATGTAGCGTTTGATAGTGAACTGATATTTCAAACTTTTGAAACCTCAGCATTAAATGTCATCTATTTTAAGTCCTGAAATATGTACTATCTCATTTTCTGCTGACTTAGAATTCATGCTTCTTCAGTGACAGTATACAATTGAGAAAGGGCCGAAACTCCTACTATCTAGTAAATTATATTTTCATCAGTACACCTGACAATTTCCTCTTGCATATTGATTATACAATGTTTTCTATTCAAGCACTCTTTGTTTAAAACAGGCCTTCTTTCAAAGGCTATTTTGGTAAATGATTTTGGGTGAAGCTGAAGCTGCATTGTTTATTGCTATTTCAATTCGTTATGAAAGAAATTGAGCAATAATATTGACTCTGGTGGGATTCGAACCCACAGCCTTTGAATGCCTTTTTTAACATTTTCCTAGAAGTCCAATGCGCTATCCATTGCGCCACAGAGCCAACCTGCACCAAGAAACTTTTCAGAAATTCTGAAATAAAATAATGAGCAAGCAACTGATGATCAACTTTACAAAGTTGATAGGATACTATAATCATGGTTACATGTTGAGCATTGCATGGGGAAAAAGATATTCAACATGCCAAACTACATGATACAGTTGGATAAGTCTACTCAAAAGGCCTCTGACGGATAAAATCTTGACAATTTAAAAAACTCCATTTAAGAAGGTTTTGCAATTCTGTCAATGTAATATCTTGTTCATCATGCAATAGAAACTAAAAGAGTACTTCTTCTTAAACATAGCACCCCGCCTGCACAGGGACGTGAACCCTGGACCCTCAGATTAAAAGTCTGATGCTCTACCGACTGAGCTATCCAGGCTCTGCTTACTCTAATCTTCAAATCACATTAAAACAATTTGGAAGGATACCAACCTTACATTTACTGACAATCATTTATTATTATCATTACATATATTGATAATCAATATGTAGAGTTTTATCATGAATTGATATTTCAAGCTTTTGACATCTCAGCATTATATTTTATCTCTTTAAGTCCTGAAATTTGTACCATCTCATTTTCTGCTGATTCGGAATTCATGCTTCTTCATTGACAATACACAATTAAGAAAGGACCAAAAACTCTTACTGCCTAATACATTATATTTTACTCAGTCTACCTGTCAATTTCCTCTTATATGTAGATTATACAATATTTTCTATTCAAGTGGTGTCGGTTGAAAAAAGGGCTTCTTTCAAAGGCCATTTTGGTGAATGATTTCAGAGCAAGAAGAAGCTGCATTATTTATTGCAATTTCAATTCATTATAAAAGAAATGTAGGACAACATTGCCTCTGGTGGGATTCAAAACCACAACTTTTGAATGCCTTCTTTACATTACTCTTGAAAGCCAAAGCACTATCCATTGTGCCACAGAGCCAATCTTTTTAGGAGGTCGGACAGAAATGATCAAATAAAATAATGAGCTAGCAGCTGCTCATCAACTTTATGAAGTTGTTAGGAATCTATGATCCTGGATTTATGTTGAGCATTGAATAGCAAAAATGATATTCAACATGTCAAACCATACAATGCAGTTGGTTAAGTGTTAAGTCGACTCAAAAGGCATAGCACAGATAAAACAGCAAGGAGTTTAACAACTCCATATAAGAAGGTTTTGCAATTCCCTTAATGTAATATCTTATTCATCAAGCAGTGGAAACTTCAAGAGTGCATCTTCTTAAACATAACACACTGCCTGAACAGGAACTTCAAACCTGGACACTCATATTAAAAGTCTGCTGTGCCACTCACTGAACTATCCAGTGTCTACTAACTTTCATCTTCAATTCATCTTAAAACAATGTGGAAGGATTCCAACCGACACTATATTTATGAATATGATTGCATATATTGACAAGCATTATGTAGCGTTTGATAGTGAACTGATATTTCAAACTTTTGAAACCTCAGCATTAAATGTCATCTATTTTAAGTCCTGAAATATGTACTATCTCATTTTCTGCTGACTTAGAATTCATGCTTCTTCAGTGACAGTATACAATTGAGAAAGGGCCGAAACTCCTACTATCTAGTAAATTATATTTTCATCAGTACACCTGACAATTTCCTCTTGCATATTGATTATACAATGTTTTCTATTCAAGCACTCTTTGTTTAAAACAGGCCTTCTTTCAAAGGCTATTTTGGTAAATGATTTTGGGTGAAGCTGAAGCTGCATTGTTTATTGCTATTTCAATTCGTTATGAAAGAAATTGAGCAATAATATTGACTCTGGTGGGATTCGAACCCACAGCCTTTGAATGCCTTTTTTAACATTTTCCTAGAAGTCCAATGCGCTATCCATTGCGCCACAGAGCCAACCTGCACCAAGAAACTTTTCAGAAATTCTGAAATAAAATAATGAGCAAGCAACTGATGATCAACTTTACAAAGTTGATAGGATACTATAATCATGGTTACATGTTGAGCATTGCATGGGGAAAAAGATATTCAACATGCCAAACTACATGATACAGTTGGATAAGTCTACTCAAAAGGCCTCTGACGGATAAAATCTTGACAATTTAAAAAACTCCATTTAAGAAGGTTTTGCAATTCTGTCAATGTAATATCTTGTTCATCATGCAATAGAAACTAAAAGAGTACTTCTTCTTAAACATAGCAACCCGCCTGCACAGGGACGTGAACCCTGGACCCTCAGATTAAAAGTCTGATGCTCTACCGACTGAGCTATCCAGGCTCTGCTTACTCTAATCTTCAAATCACATTAAAACAATTTGGAAGGATACCAACCTTACATTTACTGACAATCATTTATTATTATCATTACATATATTGATAATCAATATGTAGAGTTTTATCATGAATTGATATTTCAAGCTTTTGACATCTCAGCATTATATTTTATCTCTTTAAGTCCTGAAATTTGTACCATCTCATTTTCTGCTGATTCGGAATTCATGCTTCTTCATTGACAATACACAATTAAGAAAGGACCAAAAACTCTTACTGCCTAATACATTATATTTTACTCAGTCTACCTGTCAATTTCCTCTTATATGTAGATTATACAATATTTTCTATTCAAGTGGTGTCGGTTGAAAAAAGGGCTTCTTTCAAAGGCCATTTTGGTGAATGATTTCAGAGCAAGAAGAAGCTGCATTATTTATTGCAATTTCAATTCATTATAAAAGAAATGTAGGACAACATTGCCTCTGGTGGGATTCAAAACCACAACTTTTGAATGCCTTCTTTACATTACTCTTGAAAGCCAAAGCACTATCCATTGTGCCACAGAGCCAATCTTTTTAGGAGGTCGGACAGAAATGATCAAATAAAATAATGAGCTAGCAGCTGCTCATCAACTTTATGAAGTTGTTAGGAATCTATGATCCTGGATTTATGTTGAGCATTGAATAGCAAAAATGATATTCAACATGTCAAACCATACAATGCAGTTGGTTAAGTGTTAAGTCGACTCAAAAGGCATAGCACAGATAAAACAGCAAGGAGTTTAACAACTCCATATAAGAAGGTTTTGCAATTCCCTTAATGTAATATCTTATTCATCAAGCAGTGGAAACTTCAAGAGTGCATCTTCTTAAACATAACACACTGCCTGAACAGGAACTTCAAACCTGGACACTCATATTAAAAGTCTGCTGTGCCACTCACTGAACTATCCAGTGTCTACTAACTTTCATCTTCAATTCATCTTAAAACAATGTGGAAGGATTCCAACCGACACTATATTTATGAATATGATTGCATATATTGACAAGCATTATGTAGCGTTTGATAGTGAACTGATATTTCAAACTTTTGAAACCTCAGCATTAAATGTCATCTATTTTAAGTCCTGAAATATGTACTATCTCATTTTCTGCTGACTTAGAATTCATGCTTCTTCAGTGACAGTATACAATTGAGAAAGGGCCGAAACTCCTACTATCTAGTAAATTATATTTTCATCAGTACACCTGACAATTTCCTCTTGCATATTGATTATACAATGTTTTCTATTCAAGCACTCTTTGTTTAAAACAGGCCTTCTTTCAAAGGCTATTTTGGTAAATGATTTTGGGTGAAGCTGAAGCTGCATTGTTTATTGCTATTTCAATTCGTTATGAAAGAAATTGAGCAATAATATTGACTCTGGTGGGATTCGAACCCACAGCCTTTGAATGCCTTTTTTAACATTTTCCTAGAAGTCCAATGCGCTATCCATTGCGCCACAGAGCCAACCTGCACCAAGAAACTTTTCAGAAATTCTGAAATAAAATAATGAGCAAGCAACTGATGATCAACTTTACAAAGTTGATAGGATACTATAATCATGGTTACATGTTGAGCATTGCATGGGGAAAAAGATATTCAACATGCCAAACTACATGATACAGTTGGATAAGTCTACTCAAAAGGCCTCTGACGGATAAAATCTTGACAATTTAAAAAACTCCATTTAAGAAGGTTTTGCAATTCTGTCAATGTAATATCTTGTTCATCATGCAATAGAAACTAAAAGAGTACTTCTTCTTAAACATAGCACCCCGCCTGCACAGGGACGTGAACCCTGGACCCTCAGATTAAAAGTCTGATGCTCTACCGACTGAGCTATCCAGGCTCTGCTTACTCTAATCTTCAAATCACATTAAAACAATTTGGAAGGATACCAACCTTACATTTACTGACAATCATTTATTATTATCATTACATATATTGATAATCAATATGTAGAGTTTTATCATGAATTGATATTTCAAGCTTTTGACATCTCAGCATTATATTTTATCTCTTTAAGTCCTGAAATTTGTACCATCTCATTTTCTGCTGATTCGGAATTCATGCTTCTTCATTGACAATACACAATTAAGAAAGGACCAAAAACTCTTACTGCCTAATACATTATATTTTACTCAGTCTACCTGTCAATTTCCTCTTATATGTAGATTATACAATATTTTCTATTCAAGTGGTGTCGGTTGAAAAAAGGGCTTCTTTCAAAGGCCATTTTGGTGAATGATTTCAGAGCAAGAAGAAGCTGCATTATTTATTGCAATTTCAATTCATTATAAAAGAAATGTAGGACAACATTGCCTCTGGTGGGATTCAAAACCACAACTTTTGAATGCCTTCTTTACATTACTCTTGAAAGCCAAAGCACTATCCATTGTGCCACAGAGCCAATCTTTTTAGGAGGTCGGACAGAAATGATCAAATAAAATAATGAGCTAGCAGCTGCTCATCAACTTTATGAAGTTGGTAGGAATCTATGATCCTGGATTTATGTTGAGCATTGAATAGCAAAAATGATATTCAACATGTCAAACCATACAATGCAGTTGGTTAAGTGTTAAGTCGACTCAAAAGGCATAGCACAGATAAAACAGCAAGGAGTTTAACAACTCCATATAAGAAGGTTTTGCAATTCCCTTAATGTAATATCTTATTCATCAAGCAGTGGAAACTTCAAGAGTGCATCTTCTTAAACATAACACACTGCTTGAACAGGAACTTCAAACCTGGACACTCATATTAAAAGTCTGCTGTGCCACTCACTGAACTATCCAGTGTCTACTAACTTTCATCTTCAATTCATCTTAAAACAATGTGGAAGGATACCAACCGACACTATATTTATGAATATGATTGCATATATTGACAAGCATTATGTAGCGTTTGATAGTGAACTGATATTTCAAACTTTTGAAACCTCAGCATTAAATGTCATCTATTTTAAGTCCTGAAATATGTACTATCTCATTTTCTGCTGACTTAGAATTCATGCTTCTTCAGTGACAGTATACAATTGAGAAAGGGCCGAAACTCCTACTATCTAGTAAATTATATTTTCATCAGTACACCTGACAATTTCCTCTTGCATATTGATTATACAATGTTTTCTATTCAAGCACTCTTTGTTTAAAACAGGCCTTCTTTCAAAGGCTATTTTGGTAAATGATTTTGGGTGAAGCTGAAGCTGCATTGTTTATTGCTATTTCAATTCGTTATGAAAGAAATTGAGCAATAATATTGACTCTGGTGGGATTCGAACCCACAGCCTTTGAATGCCTTTTTTAACATTTTCCTAGAAGTCCAATGCGCTATCCATTGCGCCACAGAGCCAACCTGCACCAAGAAACTTTTCAGAAATTCTGAAATAAAATAATGAGCAAGCAACTGATGATCAACTTTACAAAGTTGATAGGATACTATAATCATGGTTACATGTTGAGCATTGCATGGGGAAAAAGATATTCAACATGCCAAACTACATGATACAGTTGGATAAGTCTACTCAAAAGGCCTCTGACGGATAAAATCTTGACAATTTAAAAAACTCCATTTAAGAAGGTTTTGCAATTCTGTCAATGTAATATCTTGTTCATCATGCAATAGAAACTAAAAGAGTACTTCTTCTTAAACATAGCACCCCGCCTGCACAGGGACGTGAACCCTGGACCCTCAGATTAAAAGTCTGATGCTCTACCGACTGAGCTATCCAGGCTCTGCTTACTCTAATCTTCAAATCACATTAAAACAATTTGGAAGGATACCAACCTTACATTTACTGACAATCATTTATTATTATCATTACATATATTGATAATCAATATGTAGAGTTTTATCATGAATTGATATTTCAAGCTTTTGACATCTCAGCATTATATTTTATCTCTTTAAGTCCTGAAATTTGTACCATCTCATTTTCTGCTGATTCGGAATTCATGCTTCTTCATTGACAATACACAATTAAGAAAGGACCAAAAACTCTTACTGCCTAATACATTATATTTTACTCAGTCTACCTGTCAATTTCCTCTTATATGTAGATTATACAATATTTTCTATTCAAGTGGTGTCGGTTGAAAAAAGGGCTTCTTTCAAAGGCCATTTTGGTGAATGATTTCAGAGCAAGAAGAAGCTGCATTATTTATTGCAATTTCAATTCATTATAAAAGAAATGTAGGACAACATTGCCTCTGGTGGGATTCAAAACCACAACTTTTGACTGCCTTCTTTACATTACTCTTGAAAGCCAAAGCAGTATCCATTGTGCCACAGAGCCAATCTTTTTAGGATGTCGGACAGAAATGATCAAATAAAATAATGAGCTAGCAGCTGCTCATCAACTTTATAAAGTTGTTAGGAATCTATGATCCTGGATTTATGTTGAGCATTGAATAGCAAAAATGATATTCAACATGTCAAACCATACAATGCAGTTGGTTAAGTGTTAAGTCGACTCAAAAGGCATAGCACAGATAAAACAGCAAGGAGTTTAACAACTCCATATAAGAAGGTTTTGCAATTCCCTTAATGTAATATCTTATTCATCAAGCAGTGGAAACTTCAAGAGTGCATCTTCTTAAACGTAACACACTGCCTGAACAGGAACTTCAAACTTGGACACTCATATTAAAAGTCTGCTGTGCCACTCACTGAACTATCCAGTGTCTACTAACTTTCATCTTCAATTCATCTTAAAACAATGTGGAAGGATACCAACCGACACTACATTTATGAATATGATTGCATATATTGACAAGCATTATGTAGCGTTTGATAGTGAACTGATATTTCAAACTTTTGAAACCTCAGCATTAAATGTCATCTATTTTAAGTCCTGAAATATGTACTATCTCATTTTCTGCTGACTTAGAATTCATGCTTCTTCAGTGACAGTATACAATTGAGAAAGGGCCGAAACTCCTACTATCTAGTAAATTATATTTTCATCAGTACACCTGACAATTTCCTCTTGCATATTGATTATACAATGTTTTCTATTCAAGCACTCTTTGTTTAAAACAGGCCTTCTTTCAAAGGCTATTTTGGTAAATGATTTTGGGTGAAGCTGAAGCTGCATTGTTTATTGCTATTTCAATTCGTTATGAAAGAAATTGAGCAATAATATTGACTCTGGTGGGATTCGAACCCACAGCCTTTGAATGCCTTTTTTAACATTTTCCTAGAAGTCCAATGCGCTATCCATTGCGCCACAGAGCCAACCTGCACCAAGAAACTTTTCAGAAATTCTGAAATAAAATAATGAGCAAGCAACTGATGATCAACTTTACAAAGTTGATAGGATACTATAATCATGGTTACATGTTGAGCATTGCATGGGGAAAAAGATATTCAACATGCCAAACTACATGATACAGTTGGATAAGTCTACTCAAAAGGCCTCTGACGGATAAAATCTTGACAATTTAAAAAACTCCATTTAAGAAGGTTTTGCAATTCTGTCAATGTAATATCTTGTTCATCATGCAATAGAAACTAAAAGAGTACTTCTTCTTAAACATAGCACCCCGCCTGCACAGGGACGTGAACCCTGGACCCTCAGATTAAAAGTCTGATGCTCTACCGACTGAGCTATCCAGGCTCTGCTTACTCTAATCTTCAAATCACATTAAAACAATTTGGAAGGATACCAACCTTACATTTACTGACAATCATTTATTATTATCATTACATATATTGATAATCAATATGTAGAGTTTTATCATGAATTGATATTTCAAGCTTTTGACATCTCAGCATTATATTTTATCTCTTTAAGTCCTGAAATTTGTACCATCTCATTTTCTGCTGATTCGGAATTCATGCTTCTTCATTGACAATACACAATTAAGAAAGGACCAAAAACTCTTACTGCCTAATACATTATATTTTACTCAGTCTACCTGTCAATTTCCTCTTATATGTAGATTATACAATATTTTCTATTCAAGTGGTGTCGGTTGAAAAAAGGGCTTCTTTCAAAGGCCATTTTGGTGAATGATTTCAGAGCAAGAAGAAGCTGCATTATTTATTGCAATTTCAATTCATTATAAAAGAAATGTAGGACAACATTGCCTCTGGTGGGATTCAAAACCACAACTTTTGAATGCCTTCTTTACATTACTCTTGAAAGCCAAAGCACTATCCATTGTGCCACAGAGCCAATCTTTTTAGGAGGTCGGACAGAAATGATCAAATAAAATAATGAGCTAGCAGCTGCTCATCAACTTTATGAAGTTGTTAGGAATCTATGATCCTGGATTTATGTTGAGCATTGAATAGCAAAAATGATATTCAACATGTCAAACCATACAATGCAGTTGGTTAAGTGTTAAGTCGACTCAAAAGGCATAGCACAGATAAAACAGCAAGGAGTTTAACAACTCCATATAAGAAGGTTTTGCAATTCCCTTAATGTAATATCTTATTCATCAAGCAGTGGAAACTTCAAGAGTGCATCTTCTTAAACATAACACACTGCCTGAACAGGAACTTCAAACCTGGACACTCATATTAAAAGTCTGCTGTGCCACTCACTGAACTATCCAGTGTCTACTAACTTTCATCTTCAATTCATCTTAAAACAATGTGGAAGGATTCCAACCGACACTATATTTATGAATATGATTGCATATATTGACAAGCATTATGTAGCGTTTGATAGTGAACTGATATTTCAAACTTTTGAAACCTCAGCATTAAATGTCATCTATTTTAAGTCCTGAAATATGTACTATCTCATTTTCTGCTGACTTAGAATTCATGCTTCTTCAGTGACAGTATACAATTGAGAAAGGGCCGAAACTCCTACTATCTAGTAAATTATATTTTCATCAGTACACCTGACAATTTCCTCTTGCATATTGATTATACAATGTTTTCTATTCAAGCACTCTTTGTTTAAAACAGGCCTTCTTTCAAAGGCTATTTTGGTAAATGATTTTGGGTGAAGCTGAAGCTGCATTGTTTATTGCTATTTCAATTCGTTATGAAAGAAATTGAGCAATAATATTGACTCTGGTGGGATTCGAACCCACAGCCTTTGAATGCCTTTTTTAACATTTTCCTAGAAGTCCAATGCGCTATCCATTGCGCCACAGAGCCAACCTGCACCAAGAAACTTTTCAGAAATTCTGAAATAAAATAATGAGCAAGCAACTGATGATCAACTTTACAAAGTTGATAGGATACTATAATCATGGTTACATGTTGAGCATTGCATGGGGAAAAAGATATTCAACATGCCAAACTACATGATACAGTTGGATAAGTCTACTCAAAAGGCCTCTGACGGATAAAATCTTGACAATTTAAAAAACTCCATTTAAGAAGGTTTTGCAATTCTGTCAATGTAATATCTTGTTCATCATGCAATAGAAACTAAAAGAGTACTTCTTCTTAAACATAGCACCCCGCCTGAACAGGGACTTGAACCCTGGACCCTCAGATTAAAAGTCTGATGCTCTACCGACTGAGCTATCCAGGCTCTGCTTACTCTAATCTTCAAATCACATTAAAACAATTTGGAAGGATACCAAGCTTACATTTACTGACAATCATTTATTATTATCATTACATATATTGATAATCAATACGTAGAGTTTTATCATGAATTGATATTTCAAGCTTTTGACATCTCAGCATTATATTTTATCTCTTTAAGTCCTGAAATTTGTACCATCTCATTTTCTGCTGATTCGGAATTCATGCTTCTTCATTGACAATACACAATCAAGAAAGGACCAAAAACTCTTACTGCCTAATACATTATATTTTACTCAGTATACCTGTCAATTTCCTCTTATATGTAGATTATACAATATTTTCTATTCAAGTGGTGTCGGTTGAAAAAAGGGCTTCTTTCAAAGGCCATTTTGGTGAATGATTTCAGAGCAAGAAGAAGCTGCATTATTTATTGCAATTTCAATTCATTATAAAAGAAATGTAGGACAACATTGCCTCTGGTGGGATTCAAAACCACAACTTTTGAATGCCTTCTTTACATTACTCTTGAAAGCCAAAGCACTATCCATTGTGCCACAGAGCCAATCTTTTTAGGAGGTCGGACAGAAATGATCAAATAAAATAATGAGCTAGCAGCTGCTCATCAACTTTATGAAGTTGTTAGGAATCTATGATCCTGGATTTATGTTGAGCATTGAATAGCAAAAATGATATTCAACATGTCAAACCATACAATGCAGTTGGTTAAGTGTTAAGTCGACTCAAAAGGCATAGCACAGATAAAACAGCAAGGAGTTTAACAACTCCATATAAGAAGGTTTTGCAATTCCCTTAATGTAATATCTTATTCATCAAGCAGTGGAAACTTCAAGAGTGCATCTTCTTAAACATAACACACTGCCTGAACAGGAACTTCAAACCTGGACACTCATATTAAAAGTCTGCTGTGCCACTCACTGAACTATCCAGTGTCTACTAACTTTCATCTTCAATTCATCTTAAAACAATGTGGAAGGATTCCAACCGACACTATATTTATGAATATGATTGCATATATTGACAAGCATTATGTAGCGTTTGATAGTGAACTGATATTTCAAACTTTTGAAACCTCAGCATTAAATGTCATCTATTTTAAGTCCTGAAATATGTACTATCTCATTTTCTGCTGACTTAGAATTCATGCTTCTTCAGTGACAGTATACAATTGAGAAAGGGCCGAAACTCCTACTATCTAGTAAATTATATTTTCATCAGTACACCTGACAATTTCCTCTTGCATATTGATTATACAATGTTTTCTATTCAAGCACTCTTTGTTTAAAACAGGCCTTCTTTCAAAGGCTATTTTGGTAAATGATTTTGGGTGAAGCTGAAGCTGCATTGTTTATTGCTATTTCAATTCGTTATGAAAGAAATTGAGCAATAATATTGACTCTGGTGGGATTCGAACCCACAGCCTTTGAATGCCTTTTTTAACATTTTCCTAGAAGTCCAATGCGCTATCCATTGCGCCACAGAGCCAACCTGCACCAAGAAACTTTTCAGAAATTCTGAAATAAAATAATGAGCAAGCAACTGATGATCAACTTTACAAAGTTGATAGGATACTATAATCATGGTTACATGTTGAGCATTGCATGGGGAAAAAGATATTCAACATGCCAAACTACATGATACAGTTGGATAAGTCTACTCAAAAGGCCTCTGACGGATAAAATCTTGACAATTTAAAAAACTCCATTTAAGAAGGTTTTGCAATTCTGTCAATGTAATATCTTGTTCATCATGCAATAGAAACTAAAAGAGTACTTCTTCTTAAACATAGCACCCCGCCTGCACAGGGACGTGAACCCTGGACCCTCAGATTAAAAGTCTGATGCTCTACCGACTGAGCTATCCAGGCTCTGCTTACTCTAATCTTCAAATCACATTAAAACAATTTGGAAGGATACCAACCTTACATTTACTGACAATCATTTATTATTATCATTACATATATTGATAATCAATATGTAGAGTTTTATCATGAATTGATATTTCAAGCTTTTGACATCTCAGCATTATATTTTATCTCTTTAAGTCCTGAAATTTGTACCATCTCATTTTCTGCTGATTCGGAATTCATGCTTCTTCATTGACAATACACAATTAAGAAAGGACCAAAAACTCTTACTGCCTAATACATTATATTTTACTCAGTCTACCTGTCAATTTCCTCTTATATGTAGATTATACAATATTTTCTATTCAAGTGGTGTCGGTTGAAAAAAGGGCTTCTTTCAAAGGCCATTTTGGTGAATGATTTCAGAGCAAGAAGAAGCTGCATTATTTATTGCAATTTCAATTCATTATAAAAGAAATGTAGGACAACATTGCCTCTGGTGGGATTCAAAACCACAACTTTTGAATGCCTTCTTTACATTACTCTTGAAAGCCAAAGCACTATCCATTGTGCCACAGAGCCAATCTTTTTAGGAGGTCGGACAGAAATGATCAAATAAAATAATGAGCTAGCAGCTGCTCATCAACTTTATGAAGTTGGTAGGAATCTATGATCCTGGATTTATGTTGAGCATTGAATAGCAAAAATGATATTCAACATGTCAAACCATACAATGCAGTTGGTTAAGTGTTAAGTCGACTCAAAAGGCATAGCACAGATAAAACAGCAAGGAGTTTCACAACTCCATATAAGAAGGTTTTGCAATTCCCTTAATGTAATATCTTATTCATCAAGCAGTGGAAACTTCAAGAGTGCATCTTCTTAAACATAACACACTGCTTGAACAGGAACTTCAAACCTGGACACTCATATTAAAAGTCTGCTGTGCCACTCACTGAACTATCCAGTGTCTACTAACTTTCATCTTCAATTCATCTTAAAACAATGTGGAAGGATACCAACCGACACTATATTTATGAATATGATTGCATATATTGACAAGCATTATGTAGCGTTTGATAGTGAACTGATATTTCAAACTTTTGAAACCTCAGCATTAAATGTCATCTATTTTAAGTCCTGAAATATGTACTATCTCATTTTCTGCTGACTTAGAATTCATGCTTCTTCAGTGACAGTATACAATTGAGAAAGGGCCGAAACTCCTACTATCTAGTAAATTATATTTTCATCAGTACACCTGACAATTTCCTCTTGCATATTGATTATACAATGTTTTCTATTCAAGCACTCTTTGTTTAAAACAGGCCTTCTTTCAAAGGCTATTTTGGTAAATGATTTTGGGTGAAGCTGAAGCTGCATTGTTTATTGCTATTTCAATTCGTTATGAAAGAAATTGAGCAATAATATTGACTCTGGTGGGATTCGAACCCACAGCCTTTGAATGCCTTTTTTAACATTTTCCTAGAAGTCCAATGCGCTATCCATTGCGCCACAGAGCCAACCTGCACCAAGAAACTTTTCAGAAATTCTGAAATAAAATAATGAGCAAGCAACTGATGATCAACTTTACAAAGTTGATAGGATACTATAATCATGGTTACATGTTGAGCATTGCATGGGGAAAAAGATATTCAACATGCCAAACTACATGATACAGTTGGATAAGTCTACTCAAAAGGCCTCTGACGGATAAAATCTTGACAATTTAAAAAACTCCATTTAAGAAGGTTTTGCAATTCTGTCAATGTAATATCTTGTTCATCATGCAATAGAAACTAAAAGAGTACTTCTTCTTAAACATAGCACCCCGCCTGCACAGGGACGTGAACCCTGGACCCTCAGATTAAAAGTCTGATGCTCTACTGACTGAGCTATCCAGGCTCTGCTTACTCTAATCTTCAAATCACATTAAAACAATTTGGAAGGATACCAACCTTACATTTACTGACAATCATTTATTATTATCATTACATATATTGATAATCAATATGTAGAGTTTTATCATGAATTGATATTTCAAGCTTTTGACATCTCAGCATTATATTTTATCTCTTTAAGTCCTGAAATTTGTACCATCTCATTTTCTGCTGATTCGGAATTCATGCTTCTTCATTGACAATACACAATTAAGAAAGGACCAAAAACTCTTACTGCCTAATACATTATATTTTACTCAGTCTACCTGTCAATTTCCTCTTATATGTAGATTATACAATATTTTCTATTCAAGTGGTGTCGGTTGAAAAAAGGGCTTCTTTCAAAGGCCATTTTGGTGAATGATTTCAGAGCAAGAAGAAGCTGCATTATTTATTGCAATTTCAATTCATTATAAAAGAAATGTAGGACAACATTGCCTCTAGTGGGATTCAAAACCACAACTTTTGAATGCCTTCTTTACATTACTCTTGAAAGCCAAAGCACTATCCATTGTGCCACAGAGCCAATCTTTTTAGGAGGTCGGACAGAAATGATCAAATAAAATAATGAGCTAGCAGCTGCTCATCAACTTTATGAAGTTGTTAGGAATCTATGATCCTGGATTTATGTTGAGCATTGAATAGCAAAAATGATATTCAACATGTCAAACCATACAATGCAGTTGGTTAAGTGTTAAGTCGACTCAAAAGGCATAGCACAGATAAAACAGCAAGGAGTTTAACAACTCCATATAAGAAGGTTTTGCAATTCCCTTAATGTAATATCTTATTCATCAAGCAGTGGAAACTTCAAGAGTGCATCTTCTTAAACATAACACACTGCCTGAACAGGAACTTCAAACCTGGACACTCATATTAAAAGTCTGCTGTGCCACTCACTGAACTATCCAGTGTCTACTAACTTTCATCTTCAATTCATCTTAAAACAATGTGGAAGGATTCCAACCGACACTATATTTATGAATATGATTGCATATATTGACAAGCATTATGTAGCGTTTGATAGTGAACTGATATTTCAAACTTTTGAAACCTCAGCATTAAATGTCATCTATTTTAAGTCCTGAAATATGTACTATCTCATTTTCTGCTGACTTAGAATTCATGCTTCTTCAGTGACAGTATACAATTGAGAAAGGGCCGAAACTCCTACTATCTAGTAAATTATATTTTCATCAGTACACCTGACAATTTCCTCTTGCATATTGATTATACAATGTTTTCTATTCAAGCACTCTTTGTTTAAAACAGGCCTTCTTTCAAAGGCTATTTTGGTAAATGATTTTGGGTGAAGCTGAAGCTGCATTGTTTATTGCTATTTCAATTCGTTATGAAAGAAATTGAGCAATAATATTGACTCTGGTGGGATTCGAACCCACAGCCTTTGAATGCCTTTTTTAACATTTTCCTAGAAGTCCAATGCGCTATCCATTGCGCCACAGAGCCAACCTGCACCAAGAAACTTTTCAGAAATTCTGAAATAAAATAATGAGCAAGCAACTGATGATCAACTTTACAAAGTTGATAGGATACTATAATCATGGTTACATGTTGAGCATTGCATGGGGAAAAAGATATTCAACATGCCAAACTACATGATACAGTTGGATAAGTCTACTCAAAAGGCCTCTGACGGATAAAATCTTGACAATTTAAAAAACTCCATTTAAGAAGGTTTTGCAATTCTGTCAATGTAATATCTTGTTCATCATGCAATAGAAACTAAAAGAGTACTTCTTCTTAAACATAGCACCCCGCCTGCACAGGGACGTGAACCCTGGACCCTCAGATTAAAAGTCTGATGCTCTACCGACTGAGCTATCCAGGCTCTGCTTACTCTAATCTTCAAATCACATTAAAACAATTTGGAAGGATACCAACCTTACATTTACTGACAATCATTTATTATTATCATTACATATATTGATAATCAATATGTAGAGTTTTATCATGAATTGATATTTCAAGCTTTTGACATCTCAGCATTATATTTTATCTCTTTAAGTCCTGAAATTTGTACCATCTCATTTTCTGCTGATTCGGAATTAATGCTTCTTCATTGACAATACACAATTAAGAAAGGACCAAAAACTCTTACTGCCTAATACATTATATTTTACTCAGTCTACCTGTCAATTTCCTCTTATATGTAGATTATACAATATTTTCTATTCAAGTGGTGTCGGTTGAAAAAAGGGCTTCTTTCAAAGGCCATTTTGGTGAATGATTTCAGAGCAAGAAGAAGCTGCATTATTTATTGCAATTTCAATTCATTATAAAAGAAATGTAGGACAACATTGCCTCTGGTGGGATTCAAAACCACAACTTTTGAATGCCTTCTTTACATTACTCTTGAAAGCCAAAGCACTATCCATTGTGCCACAGAGCCAATCTTTTTAGGAGGTCGGACAGAAATGATCAAATAAAATAATGAGCTAGCAGCTGCTCATCAACTTTATGAAGTTGTTAGGAATCTATGATCCTGGATTTATGTTGAGCATTGAATAGCAAAAATGATATTCAACATGTCAAACCATACAATGCAGTTGGTTAAGTGTTAAGTCGACTCAAAAGGCATAGCACAGATAAAACAGCAAGGAGTTTAACAACTCCATATAAGAAGGTTTTGCAATTCCCTTAATGTAATATCTTATTCATCAAGCAGTGGAAACTTCAAGAGTGCATCTTCTTAAACATAACACACTGCCTGAACAGGAACTTCAAACCTGGACACTCATATTAAAAGTCTGCTGTGCCACTCACTGAACTATCCAGTGTCTACTAACTTTCATCTTCAATTCATCTTAAAACAATGTGGAAGGATTCCAACCGACACTATATTTATGAATATGATTGCATATATTGACAAGCATTATGTAGCGTTTGATAGTGAACTGATATTTCAAACTTTTGAAACCTCAGCATTAAATGTCATCTATTTTAAGTCCTGAAATATGTACTATCTCATTTTCTGCTGACTTAGAATTCATGCTTCTTCAGTGACAGTATACAATTGAGAAAGGGCCGAAACTCCTACTATCTAGTAAATTATATTTTCATCAGTACACCTGACAATTTCCTCTTGCATATTGATTATACAATGTTTTCTATTCAAGCACTCTTTGTTTAAAACAGGCCTTCTTTCAAAGGCTATTTTGGTAAATGATTTTGGGTGAAGCTGAAGCTGCATTGTTTATTGCTATTTCAATTCGTTATGAAAGAAATTGAGCAATAATATTGACTCTGGTGGGATTCGAACCCACAGCCTTTGAATGCCTTTTTTAACATTTTCCTAGAAGTCCAATGCGCTATCCATTGCGCCACAGAGCCAACCTGCACCAAGAAACTTTTCAGAAATTCTGAAATAAAATAATGAGCAAGCAACTGATGATCAACTTTACAAAGTTGATAGGATACTATAATCATGGTTACATGTTGAGCATTGCATGGGGAAAAAGATATTCAACATGCCAAACTACATGATACAGTTGGATAAGTCTACTCAAAAGGCCTCTGACGGATAAAATCTTGACAATTTAAAAAACTCCATTTAAGAAGGTTTTGCAATTCTGTCAATGTAATATCTTGTTCATCATGCAATAGAAACTAAAAGAGTACTTCTTCTTAAACATAGCACCCCGCCTGCACAGGGACGTGAACCCTGGACCCTCAGATTAAAAGTCTGATGCTCTACCGACTGAGCTATCCAGGCTCTGCTTACTCTAATCTTCAAATCACATTAAAACAATTTGGAAGGATACCAACCTTACATTTACTGACAATCATTTATTATTATCATTACATATATTGATAATCAATATGTAGAGTTTTATCATGAATTGATATTTCAAGCTTTTGACATCTCAGCATTATATTTTATCTCTTTAAGTCCTGAAATTTGTACCATCTCATTTTCTGCTGATTCGGAATTCATGCTTCTTCATTGACAATACACAATTAAGAAAGGACCAAAAACTCTTACTGCCTAATACATTATATTTTACTCAGTCTACCTGTCAATTTCCTCTTATATGTAGATTATACAATATTTTCTATTCAAGTGGTGTCGGTTGAAAAAAGGGCTTCTTTCAAAGGCCATTTTGGTGAATGATTTCAGAGCAAGAAGAAGCTGCATTATTTATTGCAATTTCAATTCATTATAAAAGAAATGTAGGACAACATTGCCTCTGGTGGGATTCAAAACCACAACTTTTGAATGCCTTCTTTACATTACTCTTGAAAGCCAAAGCACTATCCATTGTGCCACAGAGCCAATCTTTTTAGGAGGTCGGACAGAAATGATCAAATAAAATAATGAGCTAGCAGCTGCTCATCAACTTTATGAAGTTGGTAGGAATCTATGATCCTGGATTTATGTTGAGCATTGAATAGCAAAAATGATATTCAACATGTCAAACCATACAATGCAGTTGGTTAAGTGTTAAGTCGACTCAAAAGGCATAGCACAGATAAAACAGCAAGGAGTTTAACAACTCCATATAAGAAGGTTTTGCAATTCCCTTAATGTAATATCTTATTCATCAAGCAGTGGAAACTTCAAGAGTGCATCTTCTTAAACATAACACACTGCTTGAACAGGAACTTCAAACCTGGACACTCATATTAAAAGTCTGCTGTGCCACTCACTGAACTATCCAGTGTCTACTAACTTTCATCTTCAATTCATCTTAAAACAATGTGGAAGGATACCAACCGACACTATATTTATGAATATGATTGCATATATTGACAAGCATTATGTAGCGTTTGATAGTGAACTGATATTTGAAACTTTTGAAACCTCAGCATTAAATGTCATCTATTTTAAGTCCTGAAATATGTACTATCTCATTTTCTGCTGACTTAGAATTCATGCTTCTTCAGTGACAGTATACAATTGAGAAAGGGCCGAAACTCCTACTATCTAGTAAATTATATTTTCATCAGTACACCTGACAATTTCCTCTTGCATATTGATTATACAATGTTTTCTATTCAAGCACTCTTTGTTTAAAACAGGCCTTCTTTCAAAGGCTATTTTGGTAAATGATTTTGGGTGAAGCTGAAGCTGCATTGTTTATTGCTATTTCAATTCGTTATGAAAGAAATTGAGCAATAATATTGACTCTGGTGGGATTCGAACCCACAGCCTTTGAATGCCTTTTTTAACATTTTCCTAGAAGTCCAATGCGCTATCCATTGCGCCACAGAGCCAACCTGCACCAAGAAACTTTTCAGAAATTCTGAAATAAAATAATGAGCAAGCAACTGATGATCAACTTTACAAAGTTGATAGGATACTATAATCATGGTTACATGTTGAGCATTGCATGGGGAAAAAGATATTCAACATGCCAAACTACATGATACAGTTGGATAAGTCTACTCAAAAGGCCTCTGACGGATAAAATCTTGACAATTTAAAAAACTCCATTTAAGAAGGTTTTGCAATTCTGTCAATGTAATATCTTGTTCATCATGCAATAGAAACTAAAAGAGTACTTCTTCTTAAACATAGCACCCCGCCTGCACAGGGACGTGAACCCTGGACCCTCAGATTAAAAGTCTGATGCTCTACCGACTGAGCTATCCAGGCTCTGCTTACTCTAATCTTCAAATCACATTAAAACAATTTGGAAGGATACCAACCTTACATTTACTGACAATCATTTATTATTATCATTACATATATTGATAATCAATATGTAGAGTTTTATCATGAATTGATATTTCAAGCTTTTGACATCTCAGCATTATATTTTATCTCTTTAAGTCCTGAAATTTGTACCATCTCATTTTCTGCTGATTCGGAATTCATGCTTCTTCATTGACAATACACAATTAAGAAAGGACCAAAAACTCTTACTGCCTAATACATTATATTTTACTCAGTCTACCTGTCAATTTCCTCTTATATGTAGATTATACAATATTTTCTATTCAAGTGGTGTCGGTTGAAAAAAGGGCTTCTTTCAAAGGCCATTTTGGTGAATGATTTCAGAGCAAGAAGAAGCTGCATTATTTATTGCAATTTCAATTCATTATAAAAGAAATGTAGGACAACATTGCCTCTGGTGGGATTCAAAACCACAACTTTTGAATGCCTTCTTTACATTACTCTTGAAAGCCAAAGCACTATCCATTGTGCCACAGAGCCAATCTTTTTAGGAGGTCGGACAGAAATGATCAAATAAAATAATGAGCTAGCAGCTGCTCATCAACTTTATGAAGTTGGTAGGAATCTATGATCCTGGATTTATGTTGAGCATTGAATAGCAAAAATGATATTCAACATGTCAAACCATACAATGCAGTTGGTTAAGTGTTAAGTCGACTCAAAAGGCATAGCACAGATAAAACAGCAAGGAGTTTAACAACTCCATATAAGAAGGTTTTGCAATTCCCTTAATGTAATATCTTATTCATCAAGCAGTGGAAACTTCAAGAGTGCATCTTCTTAAACATAACACACTGCTTGAACAGGAACTTCAAACCTGGACACTCATATTAAAAGTCTGCTGTGCCACTCACTGAACTATCCAGTGTCTACTAACTTTCATCTTCAATTCATCTTAAAACAATGTGGAAGGATACCAACCGACACTATATTTATGAATATGATTGCATATATTGACAAGCATTATGTAGCGTTTGATAGTGAACTGATATTTCAAACTTTTGAAACCTCAGCATTAAATGTCATCTATTTTAAGTCCTGAAATATGTACTATCTCATTTTCTGCTGACTTAGAATTCATGCTTCTTCAGTGACAGTATACAATTGAGAAAGGGCCGAAACTCCTACTATCTAGTAAATTATATTTTCATCAGTACACCTGACAATTTCCTCTTGCATATTGATTATACAATGTTTTCTATTCAAGCACTCTTTGTTTAAAACAGGCCTTCTTTCAAAGGCTATTTTGGTAAATGATTTTGGGTGAAGCTGAAGCTGCATTGTTTATTGCTATTTCAATTCGTTATGAAAGAAATTGAGCAATAATATTGACTCTGGTGGGATTCGAACCCACAGCCTTTGAATGCCTTTTTTAACATTTTCCTAGAAGTCCAATGCGCTATCCATTGCGCCACAGAGCCAACCTGCACCAAGAAACTTTTCAGAAATTCTGAAATAAAATAATGAGCAAGCAACTGATGATCAACTTTACAAAGTTGATAGGATACTATAATCATGGTTACATGTTGAGCATTGCATGGGGAAAAAGATATTCAACATGCCAAACTACATGATACAGTTGGATAAGTCTACTCAAAAGGCCTCTGACGGATAAAATCTTGACAATTTAAAAAACTCCATTTAAGAAGGTTTTGCAATTCTGTCAATGTAATATCTTGTTCATCATGCAATAGAAACTAAAAGAGTACTTCTTCTTAAACATAGCACCCCGCCTGCACAGGGACGTGAACCCTGGACCCTCAGATTAAAAGTCTGATGCTCTACCGACTGAGCTATCCAGGCTCTGCTTACTCTAATCTTCAAATCACATTAAAACAATTTGGAAGGATACCAACCTTACATTTACTGACAATCATTTATTATTATCATTACATATATTGATAATCAATATGTAGAGTTTTATCATGAATTGATATTTCAAGCTTTTGACATCTCAGCATTATATTTTATCTCTTTAAGTCCTGAAATTTGTACCATCTCATTTTCTGCTGATTCGGAATTCATGCTTCTTCATTGACAATACACAATTAAGAAAGGACCAAAAACTCTTACTGCCTAATACATTATATTTTACTCAGTCTACCTGTCAATTTCCTCTTATATGTAGATTATACAATATTTTCTATTCAAGTGGTGTCGGTTGAAAAAAGGGCTTCTTTCAAAGGCCATTTTGGTGAATGATTTCAGAGCAAGAAGAAGCTGCATTATTTATTGCAATTTCAATTCATTATAAAAGAAATGTAGGACAACATTGCCTCTGGTGGGATTCAAAACCACAACTTTTGACTGCCTTCTTTACATTACTCTTGAAAGAAAAAGCAGTATCCATTGTGCCACAGAGCCAATCTTTTTAGGATGTCGGACAGAAATGATCAAATAAAATAATGAGCTAGCAGCTGCTCATCAACTTTATAAAGTTGTTAGGAATCTATGATCCTGGATTTATGTTGAGCATTGAATAGCAAAAATGATATTCAACATGTCAAACCATACAATGCAGTTGGTTAAGTGTTAAGTCGACTCAAAAGGCATAGCACAGATAAAACAGCAAGGAGTTTAACAACTCCATATAAGAAGGTTTTGCAATTCCCTTAATGTAATATCTTATTCATCAAGCAGTGGAAACTTCAAGAGTGCATCTTCTTAAACGTAACACACTGCCTGAACAGGAACTTCAAACTTGGACACTCATATTAAAAGTCTGCTGTGCCACTCACTGAACTATCCAGTGTCTACTAACTTTCATCTTCAATTCATCTTAAAACAATGTGGAAGGATACCAACCGACACTACATTTATGAATATGATTGCATATATTGACAAGCATTATGTAGCGTTTGATAGTGAACTGATATTTCAAACTTTTGAAACCTCAGCATTAAATGTCATCTATTTTAAGTCCTGAAATATGTACTATCTCATTTTCTGCTGACTTAGAATTCATGCTTCTTCAGTGACAGTATACAATTGAGAAAGGGCCGAAACTCCTACTATCTAGTAAATTATATTTTCATCAGTACACCTGACAATTTCCTCTTGCATATTGATTATACAATGTTTTCTATTCAAGCACTCTTTGTTTAAAACAGGCCTTCTTTCAAAGGCTATTTTGGTAAATGATTTTGGGTGAAGCTGAAGCTGCATTGTTTATTGCTATTTCAATTCGTTATGAAAGAAATTGAGCAATAATATTGACTCTGGTGGGATTCGAACCCACAGCCTTTGAATGCCTTTTTTAACATTTTCCTAGAAGTCCAATGCGCTATCCATTGCGCCACAGAGCCAACCTGCACCAAGAAACTTTTCAGAAATTCTGAAATAAAATAATGAGCAAGCAACTGATGATCAACTTTACAAAGTTGATAGGATACTATAATCATGGTTACATGTTGAGCATTGCATGGGGAAAAAGATATTCAACATGCCAAACTACATGATACAGTTGGATAAGTCTACTCAAAAGGCCTCTGACGGATAAAATCTTGACAATTTAAAAAACTCCATTTAAGAAGGTTTTGCAATTCTGTCAATGTAATATCTTGTTCATCATGCAATAGAAACTAAAAGAGTACTTCTTCTTAAACATAGCACCCCGCCTGCACAGGGACGTGAACCCTGGACCCTCAGATTAAAAGTCTGATGCTCTACCGACTGAGCTATCCAGGCTCTGCTTACTCTAATCTTCAAATCACATTAAAACAATTTGGAAGGATACCAACCTTACATTTACTGACAATCATTTATTATTATCATTACATATATTGATAATCAATATGTAGAGTTTTATCATGAATTGATATTTCAAGCTTTTGACATCTCAGCATTATATTTTATCTCTTTAAGTCCTGAAATTTGTACCATCTCATTTTCTGCTGATTCGGAATTCATGCTTCTTCATTGACAATACACAATTAAGAAAGGACCAAAAACTCTTACTGCCTAATACATTATATTTTACTCAGTCTACCTGTCAATTTCCTCTTATATGTAGATTATACAATATTTTCTATTCAAGTGGTGTCGGTTGAAAAAAGGGCTTCTTTCAAAGGCCATTTTGGTGAATGATTTCAGAGCAAGAAGAAGCTGCATTATTTATTGCAATTTCAATTCATTATAAAAGAAATGTAGGACAACATTGCCTCTGGTGGGATTCAAAACCACAACTTTTGACTGCCTTCTTTACATTACTCTTGAAAGCCAAAGCAGTATCCATTGTGCCACAGAGCCAATCTTTTTAGGATGTCGGACAGAAATGATCAAATAAAATAATGAGCTAGCAGCTGCTCATCAACTTTATAAAGTTGTTAGGAATCTATGATCCTGGATTTATGTTGAGCATTGAATAGCAAAAATGATATTCAACATGTCAAACCATACAATGCAGTTGGTTAAGTGTTAAGTCGACTCAAAAGGCATAGCACAGATAAAACAGCAAGGAGTTTAACAACTCCATATAAGAAGGTTTTGCAATTCCCTTAATGTAATATCTTATTCATCAAGCAGTGGAAACTTCAAGAGTGCATCTTCTTAAACGTAACACACTGCCTGAACAGGAACTTCAAACTTGGACACTCATATTAAAAGTCTGCTGTGCCACTCACTGAACTATCCAGTGTCTACTAACTTTCATCTTCAATTCATCTTAAAACAATGTGGAAGGATACCAACCGACACTACATTTATGAATATGATTGCATATATTGACAAGCATTATGTAGCGTTTGATAGTGAACTGATATTTCAAACTTTTGAAACCTCAGCATTAAATGTCATCTATTTTAAGTCCTGAAATATGTACTATCTCATTTTCTGCTGACTTAGAATTCATGCTTCTTCAGTGACAGTATACAATTGAGAAAGGGCCGAAACTCCTACTATCTAGTAAATTATATTTTCATCAGTACACCTGACAATTTCCTCTTGCATATTGATTATACAATGTTTTCTATTCAAGCACTCTTTGTTTAAAACAGGCCTTCTTTCAAAGGCTATTTTGGTAAATGATTTTGGGTGAAGCTGAAGCTGCATTGTTTATTGCTATTTCAATTCGTTATGAAAGAAATTGAGCAATAATATTGACTCTGGTGGGATTCGAACCCACAGCCTTTGAATGCCTTTTTTAACATTTTCCTAGAAGTCCAATGCGCTATCCATTGCGCCACAGAGCCAACCTGCACCAAGAAACTTTTCAGAAATTCTGAAATAAAATAATGAGCAAGCAACTGATGATCAACTTTACAAAGTTGATAGGATACTATAATCATGGTTACATGTTGAGCATTGCATGGGGAAAAAGATATTCAACATGCCAAACTACATGATACAGTTGGATAAGTCTACTCAAAAGGCCTCTGACGGATAAAATCTTGACAATTTAAAAAACTCCATTTAAGAAGGTTTTGCAATTCTGTCAATGTAATATCTTGTTCATCATGCAATAGAAACTAAAAGAGTACTTCTTCTTAAACATAGCACCCCGCCTGCACAGGGACGTGAACCCTGGACCCTCAGATTAAAAGTCTGATGCTCTACCGACTGAACTATCCAGGCTCTGCTTACTCTAATCTTCAAATCACATTAAAACAATTTGGAAGGATACCAACCTTACATTTACTGACAATCATTTATTATTATCATTACATATATTGATAATCAATATGTAGAGTTTTATCATGAATTGATATTTCAAGCTTTTGACATCTCAGCATTATATTTTATCTCTTTAAGTCCTGAAATTTGTACCATCTCATTTTCTGCTGATTCGGAATTCATGCTTCTTCATTGACAATACACAATTAAGAAAGGACCAAAAACTCTTACTGCCTAATACATTATATTTTACTCAGTCTACCTGTCAATTTCCTCTTATATGTAGATTATACAATATTTTCTATTCAAGTGGTGTCGGTTGAAAAAAGGGCTTCTTTCAAAGGCCATTTTGGTGAATGATTTCAGAGCAAGAAGAAGCTGCATTATTTATTGCAATTTCAATTCATTATAAAAGAAATGTAGGACAACATTGCCTCTGGTGGGATTCAAAACCACAACTTTTGAATGCCTTCTTTACATTACTCTTGAAAGCCAAAGCACTATCCATTGTGCCACAGAGCCAATCTTTTTAGGAGGTCGGACAGAAATGATCAAATAAAATAATGAGCTAGCAGCTGCTCATCAACTTTATGAAGTTGTTAGGAATCTATGATCCTGGATTTATGTTGAGCATTGAATAGCAAAAATGATATTCAACATGTCAAACCATACAATGCAGTTGGTTAAGTGTTAAGTCGACTCAAAAGGCATAGCACAGATAAAACAGCAAGGAGTTTAACAACTCCATATAAGAAGGTTTTGCAATTCCCTTAATGTAATATCTTATTCATCAAGCAGTGGAAACTTCAAGAGTGCATCTTCTTAAACATAACACACTGCCTGAACAGGAACTTCAAACCTGGACACTCATATTAAAAGTCTGCTGTGCCACTCACTGAACTATCCAGTGTCTACTAACTTTCATCTTCAATTCATCTTAAAACAATGTGGAAGGATTCCAACCGACACTATATTTATGAATATGATTGCATATATTGACAAGCATTATGTAGCGTTTGATAGTGAACTGATATTTCAAACTTTTGAAACCTCAGCATTAAATGTCATCTATTTTAAGTCCTGAAATATGTACTATCTCATTTTCTGCTGACTTAGAATTCATGCTTCTTCAGTGACAGTATACAATTGAGAAAGGGCCGAAACTCCTACTATCTAGTAAATTATATTTTCATCAGTACACCTGACAATTTCCTCTTGCATATTGATTATACAATGTTTTCTATTCAAGCACTCTTTGTTTAAAACAGGCCTTCTTTCAAAGGCTATTTTGGTAAATGATTTTGGGTGAAGCTGAAGCTGCATTGTTTATTGCTATTTCAATTCGTTATGAAAGAAATTGAGCAATAATATTGACTCTGGTGGGATTCGAACCCACAGCCTTTGAATGCCTTTTTTAACATTTTCCTAGAAGTCCAATGCGCTATCCATTGCGCCACAGAGCCAACCTGCACCAAGAAACTTTTCAGAAATTCTGAAATAAAATAATGAGCAAGCAACTGATGATCAACTTTACAAAGTTGATAGGATACTATAATCATGGTTACATGTTGAGCATTGCATGGGGAAAAAGATATTCAACATGCCAAACTACATGATACAGTTGGATAAGTCTACTCAAAAGGCCTCTGACGGATAAAATCTTGACAATTTAAAAAACTCCATTTAAGAAGGTTTTGCAATTCTGTCAATGTAATATCTTGTTCATCATGCAATAGAAACTAAAAGAGTACTTCTTCTTAAACATAGCAACCCGCCTGCACAGGGACGTGAACCCTGGACCCTCAGATTAAAAGTCTGATGCTCTACCGACTGAGCTATCCAGGCTCTGCTTACTCTAATCTTCAAATCACATTAAAACAATTTGGAAGGATACCAACCTTACATTTACTGACAATCATTTATTATTATCATTACATATATTGATAATCAATATGTAGAGTTTTATCATGAATTGATATTTCAAGCTTTTGACATCTCAGCATTATATTTTATCTCTTTAAGTCCTGAAATTTGTACCATCTCATTTTCTGCTGATTCGGAATTCATGCTTCTTCATTGACAATACACAATTAAGAAAGGACCAAAAACTCTTACTGCCTAATACATTATATTTTACTCAGTCTACCTGTCAATTTCCTCTTATATGTAGATTATACAATATTTTCTATTCAAGTGGTGTCGGTTGAAAAAAGGGCTTCTTTCAAAGGCCATTTTGGTGAATGATTTCAGAGCAAGAAGAAGCTGCATTATTTATTGCAATTTCAATTCATTATAAAAGAAATGTAGGACAACATTGCCTCTGGTGGGATTCAAAACCACAACTTTTGAATGCCTTCTTTACATTACTCTTGAAAGCCAAAGCACTATCCATTGTGCCACAGAGCCAATCTTTTTAGGAGGTCGGACAGAAATGATCAAATAAAATAATGAGCTAGCAGCTGCTCATCAACTTTATGAAGTTGTTAGGAATCTATGATCCTGGATTTATGTTGAGCATTGAATAGCAAAAATGATATTCAACATGTCAAACCATACAATGCAGTTGGTTAAGTGTTAAGTCGACTCAAAAGGCATAGCACAGATAAAACAGCAAGGAGTTTAACAACTCCATATAAGAAGGTTTTGCAATTCCCTTAATGTAATATCTTATTCATCAAGCAGTGGAAACTTCAAGAGTGCATCTTCTTAAACATAACACACTGCCTGAACAGGAACTTCAAACCTGGACACTCATATTAAAAGTCTGCTGTGCCACTCACTGAACTATCCAGTGTCTACTAACTTTCATCTTCAATTCATCTTAAAACAATGTGGAAGGATTCCAACCGACACTATATTTATGAATATGATTGCATATATTGACAAGCATTATGTAGCGTTTGATAGTGAACTGATATTTCAAACTTTTGAAACCTCAGCATTAAATGTCATCTATTTTAAGTCCTGAAATATGTACTATCTCATTTTCTGCTGACTTAGAATTCATGCTTCTTCAGTGACAGTATACAATTGAGAAAGGGCCGAAACTCCTACTATCTAGTAAATTATATTTTCATCAGTACACCTGACAATTTCCTCTTGCATATTGATTATACAATGTTTTCTATTCAAGCACTCTTTGTTTAAAACAGGCCTTCTTTCAAAGGCTATTTTGGTAAATGATTTTGGGTGAAGCTGAAGCTGCATTGTTTATTGCTATTTCAATTCGTTATGAAAGAAATTGAGCAATAATATTGACTCTGGTGGGATTCGAACCCACAGCCTTTGAATGCCTTTTTTAACATTTTCCTAGAAGTCCAATGCGCTATCCATTGCGCCACAGAGCCAACCTGCACCAAGAAACTTTTCAGAAATTCTGAAATAAAATAATGAGCAAGCAACTGATGATCAACTTTACAAAGTTGATAGGATACTATAATCATGGTTACATGTTGAGCATTGCATGGGGAAAAAGATATTCAACATGCCAAACTACATGATACAGTTGGATAAGTCTACTCAAAAGGCCTCTGACGGATAAAATCTTGACAATTTAAAAAACTCCATTTAAGAAGGTTTTGCAATTCTGTCAATGTAATATCTTGTTCATCATGCAATAGAAACTAAAAGAGTACTTCTTCTTAAACATAGCACCCCGCCTGCACAGGGACGTGAACCCTGGACCCTCAGATTAAAAGTCTGATGCTCTACCGACTGAGCTATCCAGGCTCTGCTTACTCTAATCTTCAAATCACATTAAAACAATTTGGAAGGATACCAACCTTACATTTACTGACAATCATTTATTATTATCATTACATATATTGATAATCAATATGTAGAGTTTTATCATGAATTGATATTTCAAGCTTTTGACATCTCAGCATTATATTTTATCTCTTTAAGTCCTGAAATTTGTACCATCTCATTTTCTGCTGATTCGGAATTCATGCTTCTTCATTGACAATACACAATTAAGAAAGGACCAAAAACTCTTACTGCCTAATACATTATATTTTACTCAGTCTACCTGTCAATTTCCTCTTATATGTAGATTATACAATATTTTCTATTCAAGTGGTGTCGGTTGAAAAAAGGGCTTCTTTCAAAGGCCATTTTGGTGAATGATTTCAGAGCAAGAAGAAGCTGCATTATTTATTGCAATTTCAATTCATTATAAAAGAAATGTAGGACAACATTGCCTCTGGTGGGATTCAAAACCACAACTTTTGAATGCCTTCTTTACATTACTCTTGAAAGCCAAAGCACTATCCATTGTGCCACAGAGCCAATCTTTTTAGGAGGTCGGACAGAAATGATCAAATAAAATAATGAGCTAGCAGCTGCTCATCAACTTTATGAAGTTGTTAGGAATCTATGATCCTGGATTTATGTTGAGCATTGAATAGCAAAAATGATATTCAACATGTCAAACCATACAATGCAGTTGGTTAAGTGTTAAGTCGACTCAAAAGGCATAGCACAGATAAAACAGCAAGGAGTTTAACAACTCCATATAAGAAGGTTTTGCAATTCCCTTAATGTAATATCTTATTCATCAAGCAGTGGAAACTTCAAGAGTGCATCTTCTTAAACATAACACACTGCCTGAACAGGAACTTCAAACCTGGACACTCATATTAAAAGTCTGCTGTGCCACTCACTGAACTATCCAGTGTCTACTAACTTTCATCTTCAATTCATCTTAAAACAATGTGGAAGGATTCCAACCGACACTATATTTATGAATATGATTGCATATATTGACAAGCATTATGTAGCGTTTGATAGTGAACTGATATTTCAAACTTTTGAAACCTCAGCATTAAATGTCATCTATTTTAAGTCCTGAAATATGTACTATCTCATTTTCTGCTGACTTAGAATTCATGCTTCTTCAGTGACAGTATACAATTGAGAAAGGGCCGAAACTCCTACTATCTAGTAAATTATATTTTCATCAGTACACCTGACAATTTCCTCTTGCATATTGATTATACAATGTTTTCTATTCAAGCACTCTTTGTTTAAAACAGGCCTTCTTTCAAAGGCTATTTTGGTAAATGATTTTGGGTGAAGCTGAAGCTGCATTGTTTATTGCTATTTCAATTCGTTATGAAAGAAATTGAGCAATAATATTGACTCTGGTGGGATTCGAACCCACAGCCTTTGAATGCCTTTTTTAACATTTTCCTAGAAGTCCAATGCGCTATCCATTGCGCCACAGAGCCAACCTGCACCAAGAAACTTTTCAGAAATTCTGAAATAAAATAATGAGCAAGCAACTGATGATCAACTTTACAAAGTTGATAGGATACTATAATCATGGTTACATGTTGAGCATTGCATGGGGAAAAAGATATTCAACATGCCAAACTACATGATACAGTTGGATAAGTCTACTCAAAAGGCCTCTGACGGATAAAATCTTGACAATTTAAAAAACTCCATTTAAGAAGGTTTTGCAATTCTGTCAATGTAATATCTTGTTCATCATGCAATAGAAACTAAAAGAGTACTTCTTCTTAAACATAGCACCCCGCCTGCACAGGGACGTGAACCCTGGACCCTCAGATTAAAAGTCTGATGCTCTACCGACTGAGCTATCCAGGCTCTGCTTACTCTAATCTTCAAATCACATTAAAACAATTTGGAAGGATACCAACCTTACATTTACTGACAATCATTTATTATTATCATTACATATATTGATAATCAATATGTAGAGTTTTATCATGAATTGATATTTCAAGCTTTTGACATCTCAGCATTATATTTTATCTCTTTAAGTCCTGAAATTTGTACCATCTCATTTTCTGCTGATTCGGAATTCATGCTTCTTCATTGACAATACACAATTAAGAAAGGACCAAAAACTCTTACTGCCTAATACATTATATTTTACTCAGTCTACCTGTCAATTTCCTCTTATATGTAGATTATACAATATTTTCTATTCAAGTGGTGTCGGTTGAAAAAAGGGCTTCTTTCAAAGGCCATTTTGGTGAATGATTTCAGAGCAAGAAGAAGCTGCATTATTTATTGCAATTTCAATTCATTATAAAAGAAATGTAGGACAACATTGCCTCTGGTGGGATTCAAAACCACAACTTTTGAATGCCTTCTTTACATTACTCTTGAAAGCCAAAGCACTATCCATTGTGCCACAGAGCCAATCTTTTTAGGAGGTCGGACAGAAATGATCAAATAAAATAATGAGCTAGCAGCTGCTCATCAACTTTATGAAGTTGTTAGGAATCTATGATCCTGGATTTATGTTGAGCATTGAATAGCAAAAATGATATTCAACATGTCAAACCATACAATGCAGTTGGTTAAGTGTTAAGTCGACTCAAAAGGCATAGCACAGATAAAACAGCAAGGAGTTTAACAACTCCATATAAGAAGGTTTTGCAATTCCCTTAATGTAATATCTTATTCATCAAGCAGTGGAAACTTCAAGAGTGCATCTTCTTAAACATAACACACTGCCTGAACAGGAACTTCAAACCTGGACACTCATATTAAAAGTCTGCTGTGCCACTCACTGAACTATCCAGTGTCTACTAACTTTCATCTTCAATTCATCTTAAAACAATGTGGAAGGATTCCAACCGACACTATATTTATGAATATGATTGCATATATTGACAAGCATTATGTAGCGTTTGATAGTGAACTGATATTTCAAACTTTTGAAACCTCAGCATTAAATGTCATCTATTTTAAGTCCTGAAATATGTACTATCTCATTTTCTGCTGACTTAGAATTCATGCTTCTTCAGTGACAGTATACAATTGAGAAAGGGCCGAAACTCCTACTATCTAGTAAATTATATTTTCATCAGTACACCTGACAATTTCCTCTTGCATATTGATTATACAATGTTTTCTATTCAAGCACTCTTTGTTTAAAACAGGCCTTCTTTCAAAGGCTATTTTGGTAAATGATTTTGGGTGAAGCTGAAGCTGCATTGTTTATTGCTATTTCAATTCGTTATGAAAGAAATTGAGCAATAATATTGACTCTGGTGGGATTCGAACCCACAGCCTTTGAATGCCTTTTTTAACATTTTCCTAGAAGTCCAATGCGCTATCCATTGCGCCACAGAGCCAACCTGCACCAAGAAACTTTTCAGAAATTCTGAAATAAAATAATGAGCAAGCAACTGATGATCAACTTTACAAAGTTGATAGGATACTATAATCATGGTTACATGTTGAGCATTGCATGGGGAAAAAGATATTCAACATGCCAAACTACATGATACAGTTGGATAAGTCTACTCAAAAGGCCTCTGACGGATAAAATCTTGACAATTTAAAAAACTCCATTTAAGAAGGTTTTGCAATTCTGTCAATGTAATATCTTGTTCATCATGCAATAGAAACTAAAAGAGTACTTCTTCTTAAACATAGCAACCCGCCTGCACAGGGACGTGAACCCTGGACCCTCAGATTAAAAGTCTGATGCTCTACCGACTGAGCTATCCAGGCTCTGCTTACTCTAATCTTCAAATCACATTAAAACAATTTGGAAGGATACCAACCTTACATTTACTGACAATCATTTATTATTATCATTACATATATTGATAATCAATATGTAGAGTTTTATCATGAATTGATATTTCAAGCTTTTGACATCTCAGCATTATATTTTATCTCTTTAAGTCCTGAAATTTGTACCATCTCATTTTCTGCTGATTCGGAATTCATGCTTCTTCATTGACAATACACAATTAAGAAAGGACCAAAAACTCTTACTGCCTAATACATTATATTTTACTCAGTCTACCTGTCAATTTCCTCTTATATGTAGATTATACAATATTTTCTATTCAAGTGGTGTCGGTTGAAAAAAGGGCTTCTTTCAAAGGCCATTTTGGTGAATGATTTCAGAGCAAGAAGAAGCTGCATTATTTATTGCAATTTCAATTCATTATAAAAGAAATGTAGGACAACATTGCCTCTGGTGGGATTCAAAACCACAACTTTTGAATGCCTTCTTTACATTACTCTTGAAAGCCAAAGCACTATCCATTGTGCCACAGAGCCAATCTTTTTAGGAGGTCGGACAGAAATGATCAAATAAAATAATGAGCTAGCAGCTGCTCATCAACTTTATGAAGTTGTTAGGAATCTATGATCCTGGATTTATGTTGAGCATTGAATAGCAAAAATGATATTCAACATGTCAAACCATACAATGCAGTTGGTTAAGTGTTAAGTCGACTCAAAAGGCATAGCACAGATAAAACAGCAAGGAGTTTAACAACTCCATATAAGAAGGTTTTGCAATTCCCTTAATGTAATATCTTATTCATCAAGCAGTGGAAACTTCAAGAGTGCATCTTCTTAAACATAACACACTGCCTGAACAGGAACTTCAAACCTGGACACTCATATTAAAAGTCTGCTGTGCCACTCACTGAACTATCCAGTGTCTACTAACTTTCATCTTCAATTCATCTTAAAACAATGTGGAAGGATTCCAACCGACACTATATTTATGAATATGATTGCATATATTGACAAGCATTATGTAGCGTTTGATAGTGAACTGATATTTCAAACTTTTGAAACCTCAGCATTAAATGTCATCTATTTTAAGTCCTGAAATATGTACTATCTCATTTTCTGCTGACTTAGAATTCATGCTTCTTCAGTGACAGTATACAATTGAGAAAGGGCCGAAACTCCTACTATCTAGTAAATTATATTTTCATCAGTACACCTGACAATTTCCTCTTGCATATTGATTATACAATGTTTTCTATTCAAGCACTCTTTGTTTAAAACAGGCCTTCTTTCAAAGGCTATTTTGGTAAATGATTTTGGGTGAAGCTGAAGCTGCATTGTTTATTGCTATTTCAATTCGTTATGAAAGAAATTGAGCAATAATATTGACTCTGGTGGGATTCGAACCCACAGCCTTTGAATGCCTTTTTTAACATTTTCCTAGAAGTCCAATGCGCTATCCATTGCGCCACAGAGCCAACCTGCACCAAGAAACTTTTCAGAAATTCTGAAATAAAATAATGAGCAAGCAACTGATGATCAACTTTACAAAGTTGATAGGATACTATAATCATGGTTACATGTTGAGCATTGCATGGGGAAAAAGATATTCAACATGCCAAACTACATGATACAGTTGGATAAGTCTACTCAAAAGGCCTCTGACGGATAAAATCTTGACAATTTAAAAAACTCCATTTAAGAAGGTTTTGCAATTCTGTCAATGTAATATCTTGTTCATCATGCAATAGAAACTAAAAGAGTACTTCTTCTTAAACATAGCACCCCGCCTGCACAGGGACGTGAACCCTGGACCCTCAGATTAAAAGTCTGATGCTCTACCGACTGAGCTATCCAGGCTCTGCTTACTCTAATCTTCAAATCACATTAAAACAATTTGGAAGGATACCAACCTTACATTTACTGACAATCATTTATTATTATCATTACATATATTGATAATCAATATGTAGAGTTTTATCATGAATTGATATTTCAAGCTTTTGACATCTCAGCATTATATTTTATCTCTTTAAGTCCTGAAATTTGTACCATCTCATTTTCTGCTGATTCGGAATTCATGCTTCTTCATTGACAATACACAATTAAGAAAGGACCAAAAACTCTTACTGCCTAATACATTATATTTTACTCAGTCTACCTGTCAATTTCCTCTTATATGTAGATTATACAATATTTTCTATTCAAGTGGTGTCGGTTGAAAAAAGGGCTTCTTTCAAAGGCCATTTTGGTGAATGATTTCAGAGCAAGAAGAAGCTGCATTATTTATTGCAATTTCAATTCATTATAAAAGAAATGTAGGACAACATTGCCTCTGGTGGGATTCAAAACCACAACTTTTGAATGCCTTCTTTACATTACTCTTGAAAGCCAAAGCACTATCCATTGTGCCACAGAGCCAATCTTTTTAGGAGGTCGGACAGAAATGATCAAATAAAATAATGAGCTAGCAGCTGCTCATCAACTTTATGAAGTTGTTAGGAATCTATGATCCTGGATTTATGTTGAGCATTGAATAGCAAAAATGATATTCAACATGTCAAACCATACAATGCAGTTGGTTAAGTGTTAAGTCGACTCAAAAGGCATAGCACAGATAAAACAGCAAGGAGTTTAACAACTCCATATAAGAAGGTTTTGCAATTCCCTTAATGTAATATCTTATTCATCAAGCAGTGGAAACTTCAAGAGTGCATCTTCTTAAACATAACACACTGCCTGAACAGGAACTTCAAACCTGGACACTCATATTAAAAGTCTGCTGTGCCACTCACTGAACTATCCAGTGTCTACTAACTTTCATCTTCAATTCATCTTAAAACAATGTGGAAGGATTCCAACCGACACTATATTTATGAATATGATTGCATATATTGACAAGCATTATGTAGCGTTTGATAGTGAACTGATATTTCAAACTTTTGAAACCTCAGCATTAAATGTCATCTATTTTAAGTCCTGAAATATGTACTATCTCATTTTCTGCTGACTTAGAATTCATGCTTCTTCAGTGACAGTATACAATTGAGAAAGGGCCGAAACTCCTACTATCTAGTAAATTATATTTTCATCAGTACACCTGACAATTTCCTCTTGCATATTGATTATACAATGTTTTCTATTCAAGCACTCTTTGTTTAAAACAGGCCTTCTTTCAAAGGCTATTTTGGTAAATGATTTTGGGTGAAGCTGAAGCTGCATTGTTTATTGCTATTTCAATTCGTTATGAAAGAAATTGAGCAATAATATTGACTCTGGTGGGATTCGAACCCACAGCCTTTGAATGCCTTTTTTAACATTTTCCTAGAAGTCCAATGCGCTATCCATTGCGCCACAGAGCCAACCTGCACCAAGAAACTTTTCAGAAATTCTGAAATAAAATAATGAGCAAGCAACTGATGATCAACTTTACAAAGTTGATAGGATACTATAATCATGGTTACATGTTGAGCATTGCATGGGGAAAAAGATATTCAACATGCCAAACTACATGATACAGTTGGATAAGTCTACTCAAAAGGCCTCTGACGGATAAAATCTTGACAATTTAAAAAACTCCATTTAAGAAGGTTTTGCAATTCTGTCAATGTAATATCTTGTTCATCATGCAATAGAAACTAAAAGAGTACTTCTTCTTAAACATAGCAACCCGCCTGCACAGGGACGTGAACCCTGGACCCTCAGATTAAAAGTCTGATGCTCTACCGACTGAGCTATCCAGGCTCTGCTTACTCTAATCTTCAAATCACATTAAAACAATTTGGAAGGATACCAACCTTACATTTACTGACAATCATTTATTATTATCATTACATATATTGATAATCAATATGTAGAGTTTTATCATGAATTGATATTTCAAGCTTTTGACATCTCAGCATTATATTTTATCTCTTTAAGTCCTGAAATTTGTACCATCTCATTTTCTGCTGATTCGGAATTCATGCTTCTTCATTGACAATACACAATTAAGAAAGGACCAAAAACTCTTACTGCCTAATACATTATATTTTACTCAGTCTACCTGTCAATTTCCTCTTATATGTAGATTATACAATATTTTCTATTCAAGTGGTGTCGGTTGAAAAAAGGGCTTCTTTCAAAGGCCATTTTGGTGAATGATTTCAGAGCAAGAAGAAGCTGCATTATTTATTGCAATTTCAATTCATTATAAAAGAAATGTAGGACAACATTGCCTCTGGTGGGATTCAAAACCACAACTTTTGAATGCCTTCTTTACATTACTCTTGAAAGCCAAAGCACTATCCATTGTGCCACAGAGCCAATCTTTTTAGGAGGTCGGACAGAAATGATCAAATAAAATAATGAGCTAGCAGCTGCTCATCAACTTTATGAAGTTGTTAGGAATCTATGATCCTGGATTTATGTTGAGCATTGAATAGCAAAAATGATATTCAACATGTCAAACCATACAATGCAGTTGGTTAAGTGTTAAGTCGACTCAAAAGGCATAGCACAGATAAAACAGCAAGGAGTTTAACAACTCCATATAAGAAGGTTTTGCAATTCCCTTAATGTAATATCTTATTCATCAAGCAGTGGAAACTTCAAGAGTGCATCTTCTTAAACATAACACACTGCCTGAACAGGAACTTCAAACCTGGACACTCATATTAAAAGTCTGCTGTGCCACTCACTGAACTATCCAGTGTCTACTAACTTTCATCTTCAATTCATCTTAAAACAATGTGGAAGGATTCCAACCGACACTATATTTATGAATATGATTGCATATATTGACAAGCATTATGTAGCGTTTGATAGTGAACTGATATTTCAAACTTTTGAAACCTCAGCATTAAATGTCATCTATTTTAAGTCCTGAAATATGTACTATCTCATTTTCTGCTGACTTAGAATTCATGCTTCTTCAGTGACAGTATACAATTGAGAAAGGGCCGAAACTCCTACTATCTAGTAAATTATATTTTCATCAGTACACCTGACAATTTCCTCTTGCATATTGATTATACAATGTTTTCTATTCAAGCACTCTTTGTTTAAAACAGGCCTTCTTTCAAAGGCTATTTTGGTAAATGATTTTGGGTGAAGCTGAAGCTGCATTGTTTATTGCTATTTCAATTCGTTATGAAAGAAATTGAGCAATAATATTGACTCTGGTGGGATTCGAACCCACAGCCTTTGAATGCCTTTTTTAACATTTTCCTAGAAGTCCAATGCGCTATCCATTGCGCCACAGAGCCAACCTGCACCAAGAAACTTTTCAGAAATTCTGAAATAAAATAATGAGCAAGCAACTGATGATCAACTTTACAAAGTTGATAGGATACTATAATCATGGTTACATGTTGAGCATTGCATGGGGAAAAAGATATTCAACATGCCAAACTACATGATACAGTTGGATAAGTCTACTCAAAAGGCCTCTGACGGATAAAATCTTGACAATTTAAAAAACTCCATTTAAGAAGGTTTTGCAATTCTGTCAATGTAATATCTTGTTCATCATGCAATAGAAACTAAAAGAGTACTTCTTCTTAAACATAGCAACCCGCCTGCACAGGGACGTGAACCCTGGACCCTCAGATTAAAAGTCTGATGCTCTACCGACTGAGCTATCCAGGCTCTGCTTACTCTAATCTTCAAATCACATTAAAACAATTTGGAAGGATACCAACCTTACATTTACTGACAATCATTTATTATTATCATTACATATATTGATAATCAATATGTAGAGTTTTATCATGAATTGATATTTCAAGCTTTTGACATCTCAGCATTATATTTTATCTCTTTAAGTCCTGAAATTTGTACCATCTCATTTTCTGCTGATTCGGAATTCATGCTTCTTCATTGACAATACACAATTAAGAAAGGACCAAAAACTCTTACTGCCTAATACATTATATTTTACTCAGTCTACCTGTCAATTTCCTCTTATATGTAGATTATACAATATTTTCTATTCAAGTGGTGTCGGTTGAAAAAAGGGCTTCTTTCAAAGGCCATTTTGGTGAATGATTTCAGAGCAAGAAGAAGCTGCATTATTTATTGCAATTTCAATTCATTATAAAAGAAATGTAGGACAACATTGCCTCTGGTGGGATTCAAAACCACAACTTTTGAATGCCTTCTTTACATTACTCTTGAAAGCCAAAGCACTATCCATTGTGCCACAGAGCCAATCTTTTTAGGAGGTCGGACAGAAATGATCAAATAAAATAATGAGCTAGCAGCTGCTCATCAACTTTATGAAGTTGTTAGGAATCTATGATCCTGGATTTATGTTGAGCATTGAATAGCAAAAATGATATTCAACATGTCAAACCATACAATGCAGTTGGTTAAGTGTTAAGTCGACTCAAAAGGCATAGCACAGATAAAACAGCAAGGAGTTTAACAACTCCATATAAGAAGGTTTTGCAATTCCCTTAATGTAATATCTTATTCATCAAGCAGTGGAAACTTCAAGAGTGCATCTTCTTAAACATAACACACTGCCTGAACAGGAACTTCAAACCTGGACACTCATATTAAAAGTCTGCTGTGCCACTCACTGAACTATCCAGTGTCTACTAACTTTCATCTTCAATTCATCTTAAAACAATGTGGAAGGATTCCAACCGACACTATATTTATGAATATGATTGCATATATTGACAAGCATTATGTAGCGTTTGATAGTGAACTGATATTTCAAACTTTTGAAACCTCAGCATTAAATGTCATCTATTTTAAGTCCTGAAATATGTACTATCTCATTTTCTGCTGACTTAGAATTCATGCTTCTTCAGTGACAGTATACAATTGAGAAAGGGCCGAAACTCCTACTATCTAGTAAATTATATTTTCATCAGTACACCTGACAATTTCCTCTTGCATATTGATTATACAATGTTTTCTATTCAAGCACTCTTTGTTTAAAACAGGCCTTCTTTCAAAGGCTATTTTGGTAAATGATTTTGGGTGAAGCTGAAGCTGCATTGTTTATTGCTATTTCAATTCGTTATGAAAGAAATTGAGCAATAATATTGACTCTGGTGGGATTCGAACCCACAGCCTTTGAATGCCTTTTTTAACATTTTCCTAGAAGTCCAATGCGCTATCCATTGCGCCACAGAGCCAACCTGCACCAAGAAACTTTTCAGAAATTCTGAAATAAAATAATGAGCAAGCAACTGATGATCAACTTTACAAAGTTGATAGGATACTATAATCATGGTTACATGTTGAGCATTGCATGGGGAAAAAGATATTCAACATGCCAAACTACATGATACAGTTGGATAAGTCTACTCAAAAGGCCTCTGACGGATAAAATCTTGACAATTTAAAAAACTCCATTTAAGAAGGTTTTGCAATTCTGTCAATGTAATATCTTGTTCATCATGCAATAGAAACTAAAAGAGTACTTCTTCTTAAACATAGCACCCCGCCTGCACAGGGACGTGAACCCTGGACCCTCAGATTAAAAGTCTGATGCTCTACCGACTGAGCTATCCAGGCTCTGCTTACTCTAATCTTCAAATCACATTAAAACAATTTGGAAGGATACCAACCTTACATTTACTGACAATCATTTATTATTATCATTACATATATTGATAATCAATATGTAGAGTTTTATCATGAATTGATATTTCAAGCTTTTGACATCTCAGCATTATATTTTATCTCTTTAAGTCCTGAAATTTGTACCATCTCATTTTCTGCTGATTCGGAATTCATGCTTCTTCATTGACAATACACAATTAAGAAAGGACCAAAAACTCTTACTGCCTAATACATTATATTTTACTCAGTCTACCTGTCAATTTCCTCTTATATGTAGATTATACAATATTTTCTATTCAAGTGGTGTCGGTTGAAAAAAGGGCTTCTTTCAAAGGCCATTTTGGTGAATGATTTCAGAGCAAGAAGAAGCTGCATTATTTATTGCAATTTCAATTCATTATAAAAGAAATGTAGGACAACATTGCCTCTGGTGGGATTCAAAACCACAACTTTTGAATGCCTTCTTTACATTACTCTTGAAAGCCAAAGCACTATCCATTGTGCCACAGAGCCAATCTTTTTAGGAGGTCGGACAGAAATGATCAAATAAAATAATGAGCTAGCAGCTGCTCATCAACTTTATGAAGTTGGTAGGAATCTATGATCCTGGATTTATGTTGAGCATTGAATAGCAAAAATGATATTCAACATGTCAAACCATACAATGCAGTTGGTTAAGTGTTAAGTCGACTCAAAAGGCATAGCACAGATAAAACAGCAAGGAGTTTAACAACTCCATATAAGAAGGTTTTGCAATTCCCTTAATGTAATATCTTATTCATCAAGCAGTGGAAACTTCAAGAGTGCATCTTCTTAAACATAACACACTGCCTGAACAGGAACTTCAAACCTGGACACTCATATTAAAAGTCTGCTGTGCCACTCACTGAACTATCCAGTGTCTACTAACTTTCATCTTCAATTCATCTTAAAACAATGTGGAAGGATACCAACCGACACTATATTTATGAATATGATTGCATATATTGACAAGCATTATGTAGCGTTTGATAGTGAACTGATATTTGAAACTTTTGAAACCTCAGCATTAAATGTCATCTATTTTAAGTCCTGAAATATGTACTATCTCATTTTCTGCTGACTTAGAATTCATGCTTCTTCAGTGACAGTATACAATTGAGAAAGGGCCGAAACTCCTACTATCTAGTAAATTATATTTTCATCAGTACACCTGACAATTTCCTCTTGCATATTGATTATACAATGTTTTCTATTCAAGCACTCTTTGTTTAAAACAGGCCTTCTTTCAAAGGCTATTTTGGTAAATGATTTTGGGTGAAGCTGAAGCTGCATTGTTTATTGCTATTTCAATTCGTTATGAAAGAAATTGAGCAATAATATTGACTCTGGTGGGATTCGAACCCACAGCCTTTGAATGCCTTTTTTAACATTTTCCTAGAAGTCCAATGCGCTATCCATTGCGCCACAGAGCCAACCTGCACCAAGAAACTTTTCAGAAATTCCGAAATAAAATAATGAGCAAGCAACTGATGATCAACTTTACAAAGTTGATAGGATACTATAATCATGGTTACATGTTGAGCATTGCATGGGGAAAAAGATATTCAACATGCCAAACTACATGATACAGTTGGATAAGTCTACTCAAAAGGCCTCTGACGGATAAAATCTTGACAATTTAAAAAACTCCATTTAAGAAGGTTTTGCAATTCTGTCAATGTAATATCTTGTTCATCATGCAATAGAAACTAAAAGAGTACTTCTTCTTAAACATAGCACCCCGCCTGAACAGGGACTTGAACCCTGGACCCTCAGATTAAAAGTCTGATGCTCTACCGACTGAGCTATCCAGGCTCTGCTTACTCTAATCTTCAAATCACATTAAAACAATTTGGAAGGATACCAACCTTACATTTACTGACAATCATTTATTATTATCATTACATATATTGATAATCAATATGTAGAGTTTTATCATGAATTGATATTTCAAGCTTTTGACATCTCAGCATTATATTTTATCTCTTTAAGTCCTGAAATTTGTACCATCTCATTTTCTGCTGATTCGGAATTCATGCTTCTTCATTGACAATACACAATTAAGAAAGGACCAAAAACTCTTACTGCCTAATACATTATATTTTACTCAGTCTACCTGTCAATTTCCTCTTATATGTAGATTATACAATATTTTCTATTCAAGTGGTGTCGGTTGAAAAAAGGGCTTCTTTCAAAGGCCATTTTGGTGAATGATTTCAGAGCAAGAAGAAGCTGCATTATTTATTGCAATTTCAATTCATTATAAAAGAAATGTAGGACAACATTGCCTCTGGTGGGATTCAAAACCACAACTTTTGACTGCCTTCTTTACATTACTCTTGAAAGCCAAAGCAGTATCCATTGTGCCACAGAGCCAATCTTTTTAGGATGTCGGACAGAAATGATCAAATAAAATAATGAGCTAGCAGCTGCTCATCAACTTTATAAAGTTGTTAGGAATCTATGATCCTGGATTTATGTTGAGCATTGAATAGCAAAAATGATATTCAACATGTCAAACCATACAATGCAGTTGGTTAAGTGTTAAGTCGACTCAAAAGGCATAGCACAGATAAAACAGCAAGGAGTTTAACAACTCCATATAAGAAGGTTTTGCAATTCCCTTAATGTAATATCTTATTCATCAAGCAGTGGAAACTTCAAGAGTGCATCTTCTTAAACATAACACACTGCCTGAACAGGAACTTCAAACCTGGACACTCATATTAAAAGTCTGCTGTGCCACTCACTGAACTATCCAGTGTCTACTAACTTTCATCTTCAATTCATCTTAAAACAATGTGGAAGGATACCAACCGACACTACATTTATGAATATGATTGCATATATTGACAAGCATTATGTAGCGTTTGATAGTGAACTGATATTTCAAACTTTTGAAACCTCAGCATTAAATGTCATCTATTTTAAGTCCTGAAATATGTACTATCTCATTTTCTGCTGACTTAGAATTCATGCTTCTTCAGTGACAGTATACAATTGAGAAAGGGCCGAAACTCCTACTATCTAGTAAATTATATTTTCATCAGTACACCTGACAATTTCCTCTTGCATATTGATTATACAATGTTTTCTATTCAAGCACTCTTTGTTTAAAACAGGCCTTCTTTCAAAGGCTATTTTGGTAAATGATTTTGGGTGAAGCTGAAGCTGCATTGTTTATTGCTATTTCAATTAGTTATGAAAGAAATTGAGCAATAATATTGACTCTGGTGGGATTCGAACCCACAGCCTTTGAATGCCTTTTTTAACATTTTCCTAGAAGTCCAATGCGCTATCCATTGCGCCACAGAGCCAACCTGCACCAAGAAACTTTTCAGAAATTCTGAAATAAAATAATGAGCAAGCAACTGATGATCAACTTTACAAAGTTGATAGGATACTATAATCATGGTTACATGTTGAGCATTGCATGGGGAAAAAGATATTCAACATGCCAAACTACATGATACAGTTGGATAAGTCTACTCAAAAGGCCTCTGACGGATAAAATCTTGACAATTTAAAAAACTCCATTTAAGAAGGTTTTGCAATTCTGTCAATGTAATATCTTGTTCATCATGCAATAGAAACTAAAAGAGTACTTCTTCTTAAACATAGCACCCCGCCTGAACAGGGACTTGAACCCTGGACCCTCAGATTAAAAGTCTGATGCTCTACCGACTGAGCTATCCAGGCTCTGCTTACTCTAATCTTCAAATCACATTAAAACAATTTGGAAGGATACCAACCTTACATTTACTGACAATCATTTATTATTATCATTACATATATTGATAATCAATATGTAGAGTTTTATCATGAATTGATATTTCAAGCTTTTGACATCTCAGCATTATATTTTATCTCTTTAAGTCCTGAAATTTGTACCATCTCATTTTCTGCTGATTCGGAATTCATGCTTCTTCATTGACAATACACAATTAAGAAAGGACCAAAAACTCTTACTGCCTAATACATTATATTTTACTCAGTCTACCTGTCAATTTCCTCTTATATGTAGATTATACAATATTTTCTATTCAAGTGGTGTCGGTTGAAAAAAGGGCTTCTTTCAAAGGCCATTTTGGTGAATGATTTCAGAGCAAGAAGAAGCTGCATTATTTATTGCAATTTCAATTCATTATAAAAGAAATGTAGGACAACATTGCCTCTGGTGGGATTCAAAACCACAACTTTTGACTGCCTTCTTTACATTACTCTTGAAAGCCAAAGCAGTATCCATTGTGCCACAGAGCCAATCTTTTTAGGAGGTCGGACAGAAATGATCAAATAAAATAATGAGCTAGCAGCTGCTCATCAACTTTATGAAGTTGGTAGGAATCTATGATCCTGGATTTATGTTGAGCATTGAATAGCAAAAATGATATTCAACATGTCAAACCATACAATGCAGTTGGTTAAGTGTTAAGTCGACTCAAAAGGCATAGCACAGATAAAACAGCAAGGAGTTTAACAACTCCATATAAGAAGGTTTTGCAATTCCCTTAATGTAATATCTTATTCATCAAGCAGTGGAAACTTCAAGAGTGCATCTTCTTAAACATAACACACTGCCTGAACAGGAACTTCAAACCTGGACACTCATATTAAAAGTCTGCTGTGCCACTCACTGAACTATCCAGTGTCTACTAACTTTCATCTTCAATTCATCTTAAAACAATGTGGAAGGATACCAACCGACACTATATTTATGAATATGATTGCATATATTGACAAGCATTATGTAGCGTTTGATAGTGAACTGATATTTCAAACTTTTGAAACCTCAGCATTAAATGTCATCTATTTTAAGTCCTGAAATATGTACTATCTCATTTTCTGCTGACTTAGAATTCATGCTTCTTCAGTGACAGTATACAATTGAGAAAGGGCCGAAACTCCTACTATCTAGTAAATTATATTTTCATCAGTACACCTGACAATTTCCTCTTGCATATTGATTATACAATGTTTTCTATTCAAGCACTCTTTGTTTAAAACAGGCCTTCTTTCAAAGGCTATTTTGGTAAATGATTTTGGGTGAAGCTGAAGCTGCATTGTTTATTGCTATTTCAATTCGTTATGAAAGAAATTGAGCAATAATATTGACTCTGGTGGGATTCGAACCCACAGCCTTTGAATGCCTTTTTTAACATTTTCCTAGAAGTCCAATGCGCTATCCATTGCGCCACAGAGCCAACCTGCACCAAGAAACTTTTCAGAAATTCCGAAATAAAATAATGAGCAAGCAACTGATGATCAACTTTACAAAGTTGATAGGATACTATAATCATGGTTACATGTTGAGCATTGCATGGGGAAAAAGATATTCAACATGCCAAACTACATGATACAGTTGGATAAGTCTACTCAAAAGGCCTCTGACGGATAAAATCTTGACAATTTAAAAAACTCCATTTAAGAAGGTTTTGCAATTCTGTCAATGTAATATCTTGTTCATCATGCAATAGAAACTAAAAGAGTACTTCTTCTTAAACATAGCACCCCGCCTGAACAGGGACTTGAACCCTGGACCCTCAGATTAAAAGTCTGATGCTCTACCGACTGAGCTATCCAGGCTCTGCTTACTCTAATCTTCAAATCACATTAAAACAATTTGGAAGGATACCAACCTTACATTTACTGACAATCATTTATTATTATCATTACATATATTGATAATCAATATGTAGAGTTTTATCATGAATTGATATTTCAAGCTTTTGACATCTCAGCATTATATTTTATCTCTTTAAGTCCTGAAATTTGTACCATCTCATTTTCTGCTGATTCGGAATTCATGCTTCTTCATTGACAATACACAATTAAGAAAGGACCAAAAACTCTTACTGCCTAATACATTATATTTTACTCAGTCTACCTGTCAATTTCCTCTTATATGTAGATTATACAATATTTTCTATTCAAGTGGTGTCGGTTGAAAAAAGGGCTTCTTTCAAAGGCCATTTTGGTGAATGATTTCAGAGCAAGAAGAAGCTGCATTATTTATTGCAATTTCAATTCATTATAAAAGAAATGTAGGACAACATTGCCTCTGGTGGGATTCAAAACCACAACTTTTGACTGCCTTCTTTACATTACTCTTGAAAGCCAAAGCAGTATCCATTGTGCCACAGAGCCAATCTTTTTAGGATGTCGGACAGAAATGATCAAATAAAATAATGAGCTAGCAGCTGCTCATCAACTTTATAAAGTTGTTAGGAATCTATGATCCTGGATTTATGTTGAGCATTGAATAGCAAAAATGATATTCAACATGTCAAACCATACAATGCAGTTGGTTAAGTGTTAAGTCGACTCAAAAGGCATAGCACAGATAAAACAGCAAGGAGTTTAACAACTCCATATAAGAAGGTTTTGCAATTCCCTTAATGTAATATCTTATTCATCAAGCAGTGGAAACTTCAAGAGTGCATCTTCTTAAACATAACACACTGCCTGAACAGGAACTTCAAACCTGGACACTCATATTAAAAGTCTGCTGTGCCACTCACTGAACTATCCAGTGTCTACTAACTTTCATCTTCAATTCATCTTAAAACAATGTGGAAGGATACCAACCGACACTACATTTATGAATATGATTGCATATATTGACAAGCATTATGTAGCGTTTGATAGTGAACTGATATTTCAAACTTTTGAAACCTCAGCATTAAATGTCATCTATTTTAAGTCCTGAAATATGTACTATCTCATTTTCTGCTGACTTAGAATTCATGCTTCTTCAGTGACAGTATACAATTGAGAAAGGGCCGAAACTCCTACTATCTAGTAAATTATATTTTCATCAGTACACCTGACAATTTCCTCTTGCATATTGATTATACAATGTTTTCTATTCAAGCACTCTTTGTTTAAAACAGGCCTTCTTTCAAAGGCTATTTTGGTAAATGATTTTGGGTGAAGCTGAAGCTGCATTGTTTATTGCTATTTCAATTAGTTATGAAAGAAATTGAGCAATAATATTGACTCTGGTGGGATTCGAACCCACAGCCTTTGAATGCCTTTTTTAACATTTTCCTAGAAGTCCAATGCGCTATCCATTGCGCCACAGAGCCAACCTGCACCAAGAAACTTTTCAGAAATTCTGAAATAAAATAATGAGCAAGCAACTGATGATCAACTTTACAAAGTTGATAGGATACTATAATCATGGTTACATGTTGAGCATTGCATGGGGAAAAAGATATTCAACATGCCAAACTACATGATACAGTTGGATAAGTCTACTCAAAAGGCCTCTGACGGATAAAATCTTGACAATTTAAAAAACTCCATTTAAGAAGGTTTTGCAATTCTGTCAATGTAATATCTTGTTCATCATGCAATAGAAACTAAAAGAGTACTTCTTCTTAAACATAGCACCCCGCCTGAACAGGGACTTGAACCCTGGACCCTCAGATTAAAAGTCTGATGCTCTACCGACTGAGCTATCCAGGCTCTGCTTACTCTAATCTTCAAATCACATTAAAACAATTTGGAAGGATACCAACCTTACATTTACTGACAATCATTTATTATTATCATTACATATATTGATAATCAATATGTAGAGTTTTATCATGAATTGATATTTCAAGCTTTTGACATCTCAGCATTATATTTTATCTCTTTAAGTCCTGAAATTTGTACCATCTCATTTTCTGCTGATTCGGAATTCATGCTTCTTCATTGACAATACACAATTAAGAAAGGACCAAAAACTCTTACTGCCTAATACATTATATTTTACTCAGTCTACCTGTCAATTTCCTCTTATATGTAGATTATACAATATTTTCTATTCAAGTGGTGTCGGTTGAAAAAAGGGCTTCTTTCAAAGGCCATTTTGGTGAATGATTTCAGAGCAAGAAGAAGCTGCATTATTTATTGCAATTTCAATTCATTATAAAAGAAATGTAGGACAACATTGCCTCTGGTGGGATTCAAAACCACAACTTTTGACTGCCTTCTTTACATTACTCTTGAAAGCCAAAGCAGTATCCATTGTGCCACAGAGCCAATCTTTTTAGGAGGTCGGACAGAAATGATCAAATAAAATAATGAGCTAGCAGCTGCTCATCAACTTTATGAAGTTGGTAGGAATCTATGATCCTGGATTTATGTTGAGCATTGAATAGCAAAAATGATATTCAACATGTCAAACCATACAATGCAGTTGGTTAAGTGTTAAGTCGACTCAAAAGGCATAGCACAGATAAAACAGCAAGGAGTTTAACAACTCCATATAAGAAGGTTTTGCAATTCCCTTAATGTAATATCTTATTCATCAAGCAGTGGAAACTTCAAGAGTGCATCTTCTTAAACATAACACACTGCCTGAACAGGAACTTCAAACCTGGACACTCATATTAAAAGTCTGCTGTGCCACTCACTGAACTATCCAGTGTCTACTAACTTTCATCTTCAATTCATCTTAAAACAATGTGGAAGGATACCAACCGACACTATATTTATGAATATGATTGCATATATTGACAAGCATTATGTAGCGTTTGATAGTGAACTGATATTTCAAACTTTTGAAACCTCAGCATTAAATGTCATCTATTTTAAGTCCTGAAATATGTACTATCTCATTTTCTGCTGACTTAGAATTCATGCTTCTTCAGTGACAGTATACAATTGAGAAAGGGCCGAAACTCCTACTATCTAGTAAATTATATTTTCATCAGTACACCTGACAATTTCCTCTTGCATATTGATTATACAATGTTTTCTATTCAAGCACTCTTTGTTTAAAACAGGCCTTCTTTCAAAGGCTATTTTGGTAAATGATTTTGGGTGAAGCTGAAGCTGCATTGTTTATTGCTATTTCAATTCGTTATGAAAGAAATTGAGCAATAATATTGACTCTGGTGGGATTCGAACCCACAGCCTTTGAATGCCTTTTTTAACATTTTCCTAGAAGTCCAATGCGCTATCCATTGCGCCACAGAGCCAACCTGCACCAAGAAACTTTTCAGAAATTCCGAAATAAAATAATGAGCAAGCAACTGATGATCAACTTTACAAAGTTGATAGGATACTATAATCATGGTTACATGTTGAGCATTGCATGGGGAAAAAGATATTCAACATGCCAAACTACATGATACAGTTGGATAAGTCTACTCAAAAGGCCTCTGACGGATAAAATCTTGACAATTTAAAAAACTCCATTTAAGAAGGTTTTGCAATTCTGTCAATGTAATATCTTGTTCATCATGCAATAGAAACTAAAAGAGTACTTCTTCTTAAACATAGCACCCCGCCTGAACAGGGACTTGAACCCTGGACCCTCAGATTAAAAGTCTGATGCTCTACCGACTGAGCTATCCAGGCTCTGCTTACTCTAATCTTCAAATCACATTAAAACAATTTGGAAGGATACCAACCTTACATTTACTGACAATCATTTATTATTATCATTACATATATTGATAATCAATATGTAGAGTTTTATCATGAATTGATATTTCAAGCTTTTGACATCTCAGCATTATATTTTATCTCTTTAAGTCCTGAAATTTGTACCATCTCATTTTCTGCTGATTCGGAATTCATGCTTCTTCATTGACAATACACAATTAAGAAAGGACCAAAAACTCTTACTGCCTAATACATTATATTTTACTCAGTCTACCTGTCAATTTCCTCTTATATGTAGATTATACAATATTTTCTATTCAAGTGGTGTCGGTTGAAAAAAGGGCTTCTTTCAAAGGCCATTTTGGTGAATGATTTCAGAGCAAGAAGAAGCTGCATTATTTATTGCAATTTCAATTCATTATAAAAGAAATGTAGGACAACATTGCCTCTGGTGGGATTCAAAACCACAACTTTTGACTGCCTTCTTTACATTACTCTTGAAAGCCAAAGCAGTATCCATTGTGCCACAGAGCCAATCTTTTTAGGATGTCGGACAGAAATGATCAAATAAAATAATGAGCTAGCAGCTGCTCATCAACTTTATAAAGTTGTTAGGAATCTATGATCCTGGATTTATGTTGAGCATTGAATAGCAAAAATGATATTCAACATGTCAAACCATACAATGCAGTTGGTTAAGTGTTAAGTCGACTCAAAAGGCATAGCACAGATAAAACAGCAAGGAGTTTAACAACTCCATATAAGAAGGTTTTGCAATTCCCTTAATGTAATATCTTATTCATCAAGCAGTGGAAACTTCAAGAGTGCATCTTCTTAAACATAACACACTGCCTGAACAGGAACTTCAAACCTGGACACTCATATTAAAAGTCTGCTGTGCCACTCACTGAACTATCCAGTGTCTACTAACTTTCATCTTCAATTCATCTTAAAACAATGTGGAAGGATACCAACTGACACTACATTTATGAATATGATTGCATATATTGACAAGCATTATGTAGCGTTTGATAGTGAACTGATATTTCAAACTTTTGAAACCTCAGCATTAAATGTCATCTATTTTAAGTCCTGAAATATGTACTATCTCATTTTCTGCTGACTTAGAATTCATGCTTCTTCAGTGACAGTATACAATTGAGAAAGGGCCGAAACTCCTACTATCTAGTAAATTATATTTTCATCAGTACACCTGACAATTTCCTCTTGCATATTGATTATACAATGTTTTCTATTCAAGCACTCTTTGTTTAAAACAGGCCTTCTTTCAAAGGCTATTTTGGTAAATGATTTTGGGTGAAGCTGAAGCTGCATTGTTTATTGCTATTTCAATTCGTTATGAAAGAAATTGAGCAATAATATTGACTCTGGTGGGATTCGAACCCACAGCCTTTGAATGCCTTTTTTAACATTTTCCTAGAAGTCCAATGCGCTATCCATTGCGCCACAGAGCCAACCTGCACCAAGAAACTTTTCAGAAATTCTGAAATAAAATAATGAGCAAGCAACTGATGATCAACTTTACAAAGTTGATAGGATACTATAATCATGGTTACATGTTGAGCATTGCATGGGGAAAAAGATATTCAACATGCCAAACTACATGATACAGTTGGATAAGTCTACTCAAAAGGCCTCTGACGGATAAAATCTTGACAATTTAAAAAACTCCATTTAAGAAGGTTTTGCAATTCTGTCAATGTAATATCTTGTTCATCATGCAATAGAAACTAAAAGAGTACTTCTTCTTAAACATAGCACCCCGCCTGAACAGGGACTTGAACCCTGGACCCTCAGATTAAAAGTCTGATGCTCTACCGACTGAGCTATCCAGGCTCTGCTTACTCTAATCTTCAAATCACATTAAAACAATTTGGAAGGATACCAAGCTTACATTTACTGACAATCATTTATTATTATCATTACATATATTGATAATCAATACGTAGAGTTTTATCATGAATTGATATTTCAAGCTTTTGACATCTCAGCATTATATTTTATCTCTTTAAGTCCTGAAATTTGTACCATCTCATTTTCTGCTGATTCGGAATTCATGCTTCTTCATTGACAATACACAATCAAGAAAGGACCAAAAACTCTTACTGCCTAATACATTATATTTTACTCAGTATACCTGTCAATTTCCTCTTATATGTAGATTATACAATATTTTCTATTCAAGTGGTGTCGGTTGAAAATAGGCCTTCTTTCAAAGGCCATTTTGGTGAATGATTTCAGAGCAAGAAGAAGCTGCATTATTTATTGCAATTTCAATTCATTATAAAAGAAATGTAGGACAACATTGCCTCTGGTGGGATTCAAAACCACAACTTTTGAATGCCTTCTTTACATTACTCTTGAAAGCCAAAGCAGTATCCATTGTGCCACAGAGCCAATCTTTTTAGGATGTCGGACAGAAATGATCAAATAAAATAATGAGCTAGCAGCTGCTCATCAACTTTATAAAGTTGTTAGGAATCTATGATCCTGGATTTATGTTGAGCATTGAATAGCAAAAATGATATTCAACATGTCAAACCATACAATGCAGTTGGTTAAGTGTTAAGTCGACTCAAAAGGCATAGCACAGATAAAACAGCAAGGAGTTTAACAACTCCATATAAGAAGGTTTTGCAATTCCCTTAATGTAATATCTTATTCATCAAGCAGTGGAAACTTCAAGAGTGCATCTTCTTAAACATAACACACTGCCTGAACAGGAACTTCAAACCTGGACACTCATATTAAAAGTCTGCTGTGCCACTCACTGAACTATCCAGTGTCTACTAACTTTCATCTTCAATTCATCTTAAAACAATGTGGAAGGATACCAACTGACACTACATTTATGAATATGATTGCATATATTGACAAGCATTATGTAGCGTTTGATAGTGAACTGATATTTCAAACTTTTGAAACCTCAGCATTAAATGTCATCTATTTTAAGTCCTGAAATATGTACTATCTCATTTTCTGCTGACTTAGAATTCATGCTTCTTCAGTGACAGTATACAATTGAGAAAGGGCCGAAACTCCTACTATCTAGTAAATTATATTTTCATCAGTACACCTGACAATTTCCTCTTGCATATTGATTATACAATGTTTTCTATTCAAGCACTCTTTGTTTAAAACAGGCCTTCTTTCAAAGGCTATTTTGGTAAATGATTTTGGGTGAAGCTGAAGCTGCATTGTTTATTGCTATTTCAATTCGTTATGAAAGAAATTGAGCAATAATATTGACTCTGGTGGGATTCGAACCCACAGCCTTTGAATGCCTTTTTTAACATTTTCCTAGAAGTCCAATGCGCTATCCATTGCGCCACAGAGCCAACCTGCACCAAGAAACTTTTCAGAAATTCTGAAATAAAATAATGAGCAAGCAACTGATGATCAACTTTACAAAGTTGATAGGATACTATAATCATGGTTACATGTTGAGCATTGCATGGGGAAAAAGATATTCAACATGCCAAACTACATGATACAGTTGGATAAGTCTACTCAAAAGGCCTCTGACGGATAAAATCTTGACAATTTAAAAAACTCCATTTAAGAAGGTTTTGCAATTCTGTCAATGTAATATCTTGTTCATCATGCAATAGAAACTAAAAGAGTACTTCTTCTTAAACATAGCACCCCGCCTGAACAGGGACTTGAACCCTGGACCCTCAGATTAAAAGTCTGATGCTCTACCGACTGAGCTATCCAGGCTCTGCTTACTCTAATCTTCAAATCACATTAAAACAATTTGGAAGGATACCAAGCTTACATTTACTGACAATCATTTATTATTATCATTACATATATTGATAATCAATACGTAGAGTTTTATCATGAATTGATATTTCAAGCTTTTGACATCTCAGCATTATATTTTATCTCTTTAAGTCCTGAAATTTGTACCATCTCATTTTCTGCTGATTCGGAATTCATGCTTCTTCATTGACAATACACAATCAAGAAAGGACCAAAAACTCTTACTGCCTAATACATTATATTTTACTCAGTATACCTGTCAATTTCCTCTTATATGTAGATTATACAATATTTTCTATTCAAGTGGTGTCGGTTGAAAATAGGCCTTCTTTCAAAGGCCATTTTGGTGAATGATTTCAGAGCAAGAAGAAGCTGCATTATTTATTGCAATTTCAATTCATTATAAAAGAAATGTAGGACAACATTGCCTCTGGTGGGATTCAAAACCACAACTTTTGAATGCCTTCTTTACATTACTCTTGAAAGCCAAAGCACTATCCATTGTGCCACAGAGCCAATCTTTTTAGGATGTCGGACAGAAATGATCAAATAAAATAATGAGCTAGCAGCTGCTCATCAACTTTATGAAGATGTTAGGAATCTATGATCCTGGATTTATGTTGAGCATTGAATAGCAAAAATGATATTCAACATGTCAAACCATACAATGCAGTTGGTTAAGTGTTAAGTCGACTCAAAAGGCATAGCACAGATAAAACAGCAAGGAGTTTAACAACTCCATATAAGAAGGTTTTGCAATTCCCTTAATGTAATATCTTATTCATCAAGCAGTGGAAACTTCAAGAGTGCATCTTCTTAAACATAACACACTGCCTGAACAGGAACTTCAAACCTGGACACTCATATTAAAAGTCTGCTGTGCCACTCACTGAACTATCCAGTGTCTACTAACTTTCATCTTCAATTCATCTTAAAACAATGTGGAAGGATTCCAACCGACACTATATTTATGAATATGATTGCATATATTGACAAGCATTATGTAGCGTTTGATAGTGAACTGATATTTCAAACTTTTGAAACCTCAGCATTAAATGTCATCTATTTTAAGTCCTGAAATATGTACTATCTCATTTTCTGCTGACTTAGAATTCATGCTTCTTCAGTGACAGTATACAATTGAGAAAGGGCCGAAACTCCTACTATCTAGTAAATTATATTTTCATCAGTACACCTGACAATTTCCTCTTGCATATTGATTATACAATGTTTTCTATTCAAGCACTCTTTGTTTAAAACAGGCCTTCTTTCAAAGGCTATTTTGGTAAACGATTTTGGGTGAAGCTGAAGCTGCATTGTTTATTGCTATTTCAATTCGTTATGAAAGAAATTGAGCAATAATATTGACTCTGGTGGGATTCGAACCCACAGCCTTTGAATGCCTTTTTTAACATTTTCCTAGAAGTCCAATGCGCTATCCATTGCGCCACAGAGCCAACCTGCACCAAGAAACTTTTCAGAAATTCTGAAATAAAATAATGAGCAAGCAACTGATGCTCAACTTTACAAAGTTGATAGGATACTATAATCATGGTTACATGTTGAGCATTGCATGGGGAAAAAGATATTCAACATGCCAAACTACATGATACAGTTGGATAAGTCTACTCAAAAGGCCTCTGACGGATAAAATCTTGACAATTTAAAAAACTCCATTTAAGAAGGTTTTGCAATTCTGTCAATGTAATATCTTGTTCATCATGCAATAGAAACTAAAAGAGTACTTCTTCTTAAACATAGCACCCCGCCTGAACAGGGACTTGAACCCTGGACCCTCAGATTAAAAGTCTGATGCTCTACCGACTGAGCTATCCAGGCTCTGCTTACTCTAATCTTCAAATCACATTAAAACAATTTGGAAGGATACCAACCTTACATTTACTGACAATCATTTATTATTATCATTACATATATTGATAATCAATATGTAGAGTTTTATCATGAATTGATATTTCAAGCTTTTGACATCTCAGCATTATATTTTATCTCTTTAAGTCCTGAAATTTGTACCATCTCATTTTCTGCTGATTCGGAATTCATGCTTCTTCATTGACAATACACAATTAAGAAAGGACCAAAAACTCTTACTGCCTAATACATTATATTTTACTCAGTCTACCTGTCAATTTCCTCTTATATGTAGATTATACAATATTTTCTATTCAAGTGGTGTCGGTTGAAAAAAGGGCTTCTTTCAAAGGCCATTTTGGTGAATGATTTCAGAGCAAGAAGAAGCTGCATTATTTATTGCAATTTCAATTCATTATAAAAGAAATGTAGGACAACATTGCCTCTGGTGGGATTCAAAACCACAACTTTTGACTGCCTTCTTTACATTACTCTTGAAAGCCAAAGCAGTATCCATTGTGCCACAGAGCCAATCTTTTTAGGATGTCGGACAGAAATGATCAAATAAAATAATGAGCTAGCAGCTGCTCATCAACTTTATAAAGTTGTTAGGAATCTATGATCCTGGATTTATGTTGAGCATTGAATAGCAAAAATGATATTCAACATGTCAAACCATACAATGCAGTTGGTTAAGTGTTAAGTCGACTCAAAAGGCATAGCACAGATAAAACAGCAAGGAGTTTAACAACTCCATATAAGAAGGTTTTGCAATTCCCTTAATGTAATATCTTATTCATCAAGCAGTGGAAACTTCAAGAGTGCATCTTCTTAAACATAACACACTGCCTGAACAGGAACTTCAAACCTGGACACTCATATTAAAAGTCTGCTGTGCCACTCACTGAACTATCCAGTGTCTACTAACTTTCATCTTCAATTCATCTTAAAACAATGTGGAAGGATACCAACTGACACTACATTTATGAATATGATTGCATATATTGACAAGCATTATGTAGCGTTTGATAGTGAACTGATATTTCAAACTTTTGAAACCTCAGCATTAAATGTCATCTATTTTAAGTCCTGAAATATGTACTATCTCATTTTCTGCTGACTTAGAATTCATGCTTCTTCAGTGACAGTATACAATTGAGAAAGGGCCGAAACTCCTACTATCTAGTAAATTATATTTTCATCAGTACACCTGACAATTTCCTCTTGCATATTGATTATACAATGTTTTCTATTCAAGCACTCTTTGTTTAAAACAGGCCTTCTTTCAAAGGCTATTTTGGTAAATGATTTTGGGTGAAGCTGAAGCTGCATTGTTTATTGCTATTTCAATTCGTTATGAAAGAAATTGAGCAATAATATTGACTCTGGTGGGATTCGAACCCACAGCCTTTGAATGCCTTTTTTAACATTTTCCTAGAAGTCCAATGCGCTATCCATTGCGCCACAGAGCCAACCTGCACCAAGAAACTTTTCAGAAATTCTGAAATAAAATAATGAGCAAGCAACTGATGATCAACTTTACAAAGTTGATAGGATACTATAATCATGGTTACATGTTGAGCATTGCATGGGGAAAAAGATATTCAACATGCCAAACTACATGATACAGTTGGATAAGTCTACTCAAAAGGCCTCTGACGGATAAAATCTTGACAATTTAAAAAACTCCATTTAAGAAGGTTTTGCAATTCTGTCAATGTAATATCTTGTTCATCATGCAATAGAAACTAAAAGAGTACTTCTTCTTAAACATAGCACCCCGCCTGAACAGGGACTTGAACCCTGGACCCTCAGATTAAAAGTCTGATGCTCTACCGACTGAGCTATCCAGGCTCTGCTTACTCTAATCTTCAAATCACATTAAAACAATTTGGAAGGATACCAAGCTTACATTTACTGACAATCATTTATTATTATCATTACATATATTGATAATCAATACGTAGAGTTTTATCATGAATTGATATTTCAAGCTTTTGACATCTCAGCATTATATTTTATCTCTTTAAGTCCTGAAATTTGTACCATCTCATTTTCTGCTGATTCGGAATTCATGCTTCTTCATTGACAATACACAATCAAGAAAGGACCAAAAACTCTTACTGCCTAATACATTATATTTTACTCAGTATACCTGTCAATTTCCTCTTATATGTAGATTATACAATATTTTCTATTCAAGTGGTGTCGGTTGAAAATAGGCCTTCTTTCAAAGGCCATTTTGGTGAATGATTTCAGAGCAAGAAGAAGCTGCATTATTTATTGCAATTTCAATTCATTATAAAAGAAATGTAGGACAACATTGCCTCTGGTGGGATTCAAAACCACAACTTTTGAATGCCTTCTTTACATTACTCTTGAAAGCCAAAGCACTATCCATTGTGCCACAGAGCCAATCTTTTTAGGATGTCGGACAGAAATGATCAAATAAAATAATGAGCTAGCAGCTGCTCATCAACTTTATGAAGATGTTAGGAATCTATGATCCTGGATTTATGTTGAGCATTGAATAGCAAAAATGATATTCAACATGTCAAACCATACAATGCAGTTGGTTAAGTGTTAAGTCGACTCAAAAGGCATAGCACAGATAAAACAGCAAGGAGTTTAACAACTCCATATAAGAAGGTTTTGCAATTCCCTTAATGTAATATCTTATTCATCAAGCAGTGGAAACTTCAAGAGTGCATCTTCTTAAACATAACACACTGCCTGAACAGGAACTTCAAACCTGGACACTCATATTAAAAGTCTGCTGTGCCACTCACTGAACTATCCAGTGTCTACTAACTTTCATCTTCAATTCATCTTAAAACAATGTGGAAGGATTCCAACCGACACTATATTTATGAATATGATTGCATATATTAACAAGCATTATGTAGCGTTTGATAGTGAACTGATATTTCAAACTTTTGAAACCTCAGCATTAAATGTCATCTATTTTAAGTCCTGAAATATGTACTATCTCATTTTCTGCTGACTTAGAATTCATGCTTCTTCAGTGACAGTATACAATTGAGAAAGGGCCGAAACTCCTACTATCTAGTAAATTATATTTTCATCAGTACACCTGACAATTTCCTCTTGCATATTGATTATACAATGTTTTCTATTCAAGCACTCTTTGTTTAAAACAGGCCTTCTTTCAAAGGCTATTTTGGTAAACGATTTTGGGTGAAGCTGAAGCTGCATTGTTTATTGCTATTTCAATTCGTTATGAAAGAAATTGAGCAATAATATTGACTCTGGTGGGATTCGAACCCACAGCCTTTGAATGCCTTTTTTAACATTTTCCTAGAAGTCCAATGCGCTATCCATTGCGCCACAGAGCCAACCTGCACCAAGAAACTTTTCAGAAATTCTGAAATAAAATAATGAGCAAGCAACTGATGCTCAACTTTACAAAGTTGATAGGATACTATAATCATGGTTACATGTTGAGCATTGCATGGGGAAAAAGATATTCAACATGCCAAACTACATGATACAGTTGGATAAGTCTACTCAAAAGGCCTCTGACGGATAAAATCTTGACAATTTAAAAAACTCCATTTAAGAAGGTTTTGCAATTCTGTCAATGTAATATCTTGTTCATCATGCAATAGAAACTAAAAGAGTACTTCTTCTTAAACATAGCACCCCGCCTGAACAGGGACTTGAACCCTGGACCCTCAGATTAAAAGTCTGATGCTCTACCGACTGAGCTATCCAGGCTCTGCTTACTCTAATCTTCAAATCACATTAAAACAATTTGGAAGGATACCAACCTTACATTTACTGACAATCATTTATTATTATCATTACATATATTGATAATCAATATGTAGAGTTTTATCATGAATTGATATTTCAAGCTTTTGACATCTCAGCATTATATTTTATCTCTTTAAGTCCTGAAATTTGTACCATCTCATTTTCTGCTGATTCGGAATTCATGCTTCTTCATTGACAATACACAATTAAGAAAGGACCAAAAACTCTTACTGCCTAATACATTATATTTTACTCAGTCTACCTGTCAATTTCCTCTTATATGTAGATTATACAATATTTTCTATTCAAGTGGTGTCGGTTGAAAAAAGGGCTTCTTTCAAAGGCCATTTTGGTGAATGATTTCAGAGCAAGAAGAAGCTGCATTATTTATTGCAATTTCAATTCATTATAAAAGAAATGTAGGACAACATTGCCTCTGGTGGGATTCAAAACCACAACTTTTGACTGCCTTCTTTACATTACTCTTGAAAGCCAAAGCAGTATCCATTGTGCCACAGAGCCAATCTTTTTAGGATGTCGGACAGAAATGATCAAATAAAATAATGAGCTAGCAGCTGCTCATCAACTTTATAAAGTTGTTAGGAATCTATGATCCTGGATTTATGTTGAGCATTGAATAGCAAAAATGATATTCAACATGTCAAACCATACAATGCAGTTGGTTAAGTGTTAAGTCGACTCAAAAGGCATAGCACAGATAAAACAGCAAGGAGTTTAACAACTCCATATAAGAAGGTTTTGCAATTCCCTTAATGTAATATCTTATTCATCAAGCAGTGGAAACTTCAAGAGTGCATCTTCTTAAACATAACACACTGCCTGAACAGGAACTTCAAACCTGGACACTCATATTAAAAGTCTGCTGTGCCACTCACTGAACTATCCAGTGTCTACTAACTTTCATCTTCAATTCATCTTAAAACAATGTGGAAGGATACCAACTGACACTACATTTATGAATATGATTGCATATATTGACAAGCATTATGTAGCGTTTGATAGTGAACTGATATTTCAAACTTTTGAAACCTCAGCATTAAATGTCATCTATTTTAAGTCCTGAAATATGTACTATCTCATTTTCTGCTGACTTAGAATTCATGCTTCTTCAGTGACAGTATACAATTGAGAAAGGGCCGAAACTCCTACTATCTAGTAAATTATATTTTCATCAGTACACCTGACAATTTCCTCTTGCATATTGATTATACAATGTTTTCTATTCAAGCACTCTTTGTTTAAAACAGGCCTTCTTTCAAAGGCTATTTTGGTAAATGATTTTGGGTGAAGCTGAAGCTGCATTGTTTATTGCTATTTCAATTCGTTATGAAAGAAATTGAGCAATAATATTGACTCTGGTGGGATTCGAACCCACAGCCTTTGAATGCCTTTTTTAACATTTTCCTAGAAGTCCAATGCGCTATCCATTGCGCCACAGAGCCAACCTGCACCAAGAAACTTTTCAGAAATTCTGAAATAAAATAATGAGCAAGCAACTGATGATCAACTTTACAAAGTTGATAGGATACTATAATCATGGTTACATGTTGAGCATTGCATGGGGAAAAAGATATTCAACATGCCAAACTACATGATACAGTTGGATAAGTCTACTCAAAAGGCCTCTGACGGATAAAATCTTGACAATTTAAAAAACTCCATTTAAGAAGGTTTTGCAATTCTGTCAATGTAATATCTTGTTCATCATGCAATAGAAACTAAAAGAGTACTTCTTCTTAAACATAGCACCCCGCCTGAACAGGGACTTGAACCCTGGACCCTCAGATTAAAAGTCTGATGCTCTACCGACTGAGCTATCCAGGCTCTGCTTACTCTAATCTTCAAATCACATTAAAACAATTTGGAAGGATACCAAGCTTACATTTACTGACAATCATTTATTATTATCATTACATATATTGATAATCAATACGTAGAGTTTTATCATGAATTGATATTTCAAGCTTTTGACATCTCAGCATTATATTTTATCTCTTTAAGTCCTGAAATTTGTACCATCTCATTTTCTGCTGATTCGGAATTCATGCTTCTTCATTGACAATACACAATCAAGAAAGGACCAAAAACTCTTACTGCCTAATACATTATATTTTACTCAGTATACCTGTCAATTTCCTCTTATATGTAGATTATACAATATTTTCTATTCAAGTGGTGTCGGTTGAAAATAGGCCTTCTTTCAAAGGCCATTTTGGTGAATGATTTCAGAGCAAGAAGAAGCTGCATTATTTATTGCAATTTCAATTCATTATAAAAGAAATGTAGGACAACATTGCCTCTGGTGGGATTCAAAACCACAACTTTTGAATGCCTTCTTTACATTACTCTTGAAAGCCAAAGCACTATCCATTGTGCCACAGAGCCAATCTTTTTAGGATGTCGGACAGAAATGATCAAATAAAATAATGAGCTAGCAGCTGCTCATCAACTTTATGAAGATGTTAGGAATCTATGATCCTGGATTTATGTTGAGCATTGAATAGCAAAAATGATATTCAACATGTCAAACCATACAATGCAGTTGGTTAAGTGTTAAGTCGACTCAAAAGGCATAGCACAGATAAAACAGCAAGGAGTTTAACAACTCCATATAAGAAGGTTTTGCAATTCCCTTAATGTAATATCTTATTCATCAAGCAGTGGAAACTTCAAGAGTGCATCTTCTTAAACATAACACACTGCCTGAACAGGAACTTCAAACCTGGACACTCATATTAAAAGTCTGCTGTGCCACTCACTGAACTATCCAGTGTCTACTAACTTTCATCTTCAATTCATCTTAAAACAATGTGGAAGGATTCCAACCGACACTATATTTATGAATATGATTGCATATATTGACAAGCATTATGTAGCGTTTGATAGTGAACTGATATTTCAAACTTTTGAAACCTCAGCATTAAATGTCATCTATTTTAAGTCCTGAAATATGTACTATCTCATTTTCTGCTGACTTAGAATTCATGCTTCTTCAGTGACAGTATACAATTGAGAAAGGGCCGAAACTCCTACTATCTAGTAAATTATATTTTCATCAGTACACCTGACAATTTCCTCTTGCATATTGATTATACAATGTTTTCTATTCAAGCACTCTTTGTTTAAAACAGGCCTTCTTTCAAAGGCTATTTTGGTAAATGATTTTGGGTGAAGCTGAAGCTGCATTGTTTATTGCTATTTCAATTCGTTATGAAAGAAATTGAGCAATAATATTGACTCTGGTGGGATTCGAACCCACAGCCTTTGAATGCCTTTTTTAACATTTTCCTAGAAGTCCAATGCGCTATCCATTGCGCCACAGAGCCAACCTGCACCAAGAAACTTTTCAGAAATTCTGAAATAAAATAATGAGCAAGCAACTGATGATCAACTTTACAAAGTTGATAGGATACTATAATCATGGTTACATGTTGAGCATTGCATGGGGAAAAAGATATTCAACATGCCAAACTACATGATACAGTTGGATAAGTCTACTCAAAAGGCCTCTGACGGATAAAATCTTGACAATTTAAAAAACTCCATTTAAGAAGGTTTTGCAATTCTGTCAATGTAATATCTTGTTCATCATGCAATAGAAACTAAAAGAGTACTTCTTCTTAAACATAGCACCCCGCCTGAACAGGGACTTGAACCCTGGACCCTCAGATTAAAAGTCTGATGCTCTACCGACTGAGCTATCCAGGCTCTGCTTACTCTAATCTTCAAATCACATTAAAACAATTTGGAAGGATACCAACCTTACATTTACTGACAATCATTTATTATTATCATTACATATATTGATAATCAATATGTAGAGTTTTATCATGAATTGATATTTCAAGCTTTTGACATCTCAGCATTATATTTTATCTCTTTAAGTCCTGAAATTTGTACCATCTCATTTTCTGCTGATTCGGAATTCATGCTTCTTCATTGACAATACACAATTAAGAAAGGACCAAAAACTCTTACTGCCTAATACATTATATTTTACTCAGTCTACCTGTCAATTTCCTCTTATATGTAGATTATACAATATTTTCTATTCAAGTGGTGTCGGTTGAAAAAAGGGCTTCTTTCAAAGGCCATTTTGGTGAATGATTTCAGAGCAAGAAGAAGCTGCATTATTTATTGCAATTTCAATTCATTATAAAAGAAATGTAGGACAACATTGCCTCTGGTGGGATTCAAAACCACAACTTTTGACTGCCTTCTTTACATTACTCTTGAAAGCCAAAGCAGTATCCATTGTGCCACAGAGCCAATCTTTTTAGGATGTCGGACAGAAATGATCAAATAAAATAATGAGCTAGCAGCTGCTCATCAACTTTATAAAGTTGTTAGGAATCTATGATCCTGGATTTATGTTGAGCATTGAATAGCAAAAATGATATTCAACATGTCAAACCATACAATGCAGTTGGTTAAGTGTTAAGTCGACTCAAAAGGCATAGCACAGATAAAACAGCAAGGAGTTTAACAACTCCATATAAGAAGGTTTTGCAATTCCCTTAATGTAATATCTTATTCATCAAGCAGTGGAAACTTCAAGAGTGCATCTTCTTAAACATAACACACTGCCTGAACAGGAACTTCAAACCTGGACACTCATATTAAAAGTCTGCTGTGCCACTCACTGAACTATCCAGTGTCTACTAACTTTCATCTTCAATTCATCTTAAAACAATGTGGAAGGATACCAACCGACACTATATTTATGAATATGATTGCATATATTGACAAGCATTATGTAGCGTTTGATAGTGAACTGATATTTCAAACTTTTGAAACCTCAGCATTAAATGTCATCTATTTTAAGTCCTGAAATATGTACTATCTCATTTTCTGCTGACTTAGAATTCATGCTTCTTCAGTGACAGTATACAATTGAGAAAGGGCCGAAACTCCTACTATCTAGTAAATTATATTTTCATCAGTACACCTGACAATTTCCTCTTGCATATTGATTATACAATGTTTTCTATTCAAGCACTCTTTGTTTAAAACAGGCCTTCTTTCAAAGGCTATTTTGGTAAACGATTTTGGGTGAAGCTGAAGCTGCATTGTTTATTGCTATTTCAATTCGTTATGAAAGAAATTGAGCAATAATATTGACTCTGGTGGGATTCGAACCCACAGCCTTTGAATGCCTTTTTTAACATTTTCCTAGAAGTCCAATGCGCTATCCATTGCGCCACAGAGCCAACCTGCACCAAGAAACTTTTCAGAAATTCTGAAATAAAATAATGAGCAAGCAACTGATGATCAACTTTACAAAGTTGATAGGATACTATAATCATGGTTACATGTTGAGCATTGCATGGGGAAAAAGATATTCAACATGCCAAACTACATGATACAGTTGGATAAGTCTACTCAAAAGGCCTCTGACGGATAAAATCTTGACAATTTAAAAAACTCCATTTAAGAAGGTTTTGCAATTCTGTCAATGTAATATCTTGTTCATCATGCAATAGAAACTAAAAGAGTACTTCTTCTTAAACATAGCACCCCGCCTGAACAGGGACTTGAACCCTGGACCCTCAGATTAAAAGTCTGATGCTCTACCGACTGAGCTATCCAGGCTCTGCTTACTCTAATCTTCAAATCACATTAAAACAATTTGGAAGGATACCAACCTTACATTTACTGACAATCATTTATTATTATCATTACATATATTGATAATCAATATGTAGAGTTTTATCATGAATTGATATTTCAAGCTTTTGACATCTCAGCATTATATTTTATCTCTTTAAGTCCTGAAATTTGTACCATCTCATTTTCTGCTGATTCGGAATTCATGCTTCTTCATTGACAATACACAATTAAGAAAGGACCAAAAACTCTTACTGCCTAATACATTATATTTTACTCAGTCTACCTGTCAATTTCCTCTTATATGTAGATTATACAATATTTTCTATTCAAGTGGTGTCGGTTGAAAAAAGGGCTTCTTTCAAAGGCCATTTTGGTGAATGATTTCAGAGCAAGAAGAAGCTGCATTATTTATTGCAATTTCAATTCATTATAAAAGAAATGTAGGACAACATTGCCTCTGGTGGGATTCAAAACCACAACTTTTGACTGCCTTCTTTACATTACTCTTGAAAGCCAAAGCAGTATCCATTGTGCCACAGAGCCAATCTTTTTAGGATGTCGGACAGAAATGATCAAATAAAATAATGAGCTAGCAGCTGCTCATCAACTTTATAAAGTTGTTAGGAATCTATGATCCTGGATTTATGTTGAGCATTGAATAGCAAAAATGATATTCAACATGTCAAACCATACAATGCAGTTGGTTAAGTGTTAAGTCGACTCAAAAGGCATAGCACAGATAAAACAGCAAGGAGTTTAACAACTCCATATAAGAAGGTTTTGCAATTCCCTTAATGTAATATCTTATTCATCAAGCAGTGGAAACTTCAAGAGTGCATCTTCTTAAACATAACACACTGCCTGAACAGGAACTTCAAACCTGGACACTCATATTAAAAGTCTGCTGTGCCACTCACTGAACTATCCAGTGTCTACTAACTTTCATCTTCAATTCATCTTAAAACAATGTGGAAGGATACCAACTGACACTACATTTATGAATATGATTGCATATATTGACAAGCATTATGTAGCGTTTGATAGTGAACTGATATTTCAAACTTTTGAAACCTCAGCATTAAATGTCATCTATTTTAAGTCCTGAAATATGTACTATCTCATTTTCTGCTGACTTAGAATTCATGCTTCTTCAGTGACAGTATACAATTGAGAAAGGGCCGAAACTCCTACTATCTAGTAAATTATATTTTCATCAGTACACCTGACAATTTCCTCTTGCATATTGATTATACAATGTTTTCTATTCAAGCACTCTTTGTTTAAAACAGGCCTTCTTTCAAAGGCTATTTTGGTAAATGATTTTGGGTGAAGCTGAAGCTGCATTGTTTATTGCTATTTCAATTCGTTATGAAAGAAATTGAGCAATAATATTGACTCTGGTGGGATTCGAACCCACAGCCTTTGAATGCCTTTTTTAACATTTTCCTAGAAGTCCAATGCGCTATCCATTGCGCCACAGAGCCAACCTGCACCAAGAAACTTTTCAGAAATTCTGAAATAAAATAATGAGCAAGCAACTGATGATCAACTTTACAAAGTTGATAGGATACTATAATCATGGTTACATGTTGAGCATTGCATGGGGAAAAAGATATTCAACATGCCAAACTACATGATACAGTTGGATAAGTCTACTCAAAAGGCCTCTGACGGATAAAATCTTGACAATTTAAAAAACTCCATTTAAGAAGGTTTTGCAATTCTGTCAATGTAATATCTTGTTCATCATGCAATAGAAACTAAAAGAGTACTTCTTCTTAAACATAGCACCCCGCCTGAACAGGGACTTGAACCCTGGACCCTCAGATTAAAAGTCTGATGCTCTACCGACTGAGCTATCCAGGCTCTGCTTACTCTAATCTTCAAATCACATTAAAACAATTTGGAAGGATACCAACCTTACATTTACTGACAATCATTTATTATTATCATTACATATATTGATAATCAATATGTAGAGTTTTATCATGAATTGATATTTCAAGCTTTTGACATCTCAGCATTATATTTTATCTCTTTAAGTCCTGAAATTTGTACCATCTCATTTTCTGCTGATTCGGAATTCATGCTTCTTCATTGACAATACACAATTAAGAAAGGACCAAAAACTCTTACTGCCTAATACATTATATTTTACTCAGTCTACCTGTCAATTTCCTCTTATATGTAGATTATACAATATTTTCTATTCAAGTGGTGTCGGTTGAAAAAAGGGCTTCTTTCAAAGGCCATTTTGGTGAATGATTTCAGAGCAAGAAGAAGCTGCATTATTTATTGCAATTTCAATTCATTATAAAAGAAATGTAGGACAACATTGCCTCTGGTGGGATTCAAAACCACAACTTTTGACTGCCTTCTTTACATTACTCTTGAAAGCCAAAGCAGTATCCATTGTGCCACAGAGCCAATCTTTTTAGGATGTCGGACAGAAATGATCAAATAAAATAATGAGCTAGCAGCTGCTCATCAACTTTATAAAGTTGTTAGGAATCTATGATCCTGGATTTATGTTGAGCATTGAATAGCAAAAATGATATTCAACATGTCAAACCATACAATGCAGTTGGTTAAGTGTTAAGTCGACTCAAAAGGCATAGCACAGATAAAACAGCAAGGAGTTTAACAACTCCATATAAGAAGGTTTTGCAATTCCCTTAATGTAATATCTTATTCATCAAGCAGTGGAAACTTCAAGAGTGCATCTTCTTAAACATAACACACTGCCTGAACAGGAACTTCAAACCTGGACACTCATATTAAAAGTCTGCTGTGCCACTCACTGAACTATCCAGTGTCTACTAACTTTCATCTTCAATTCATCTTAAAACAATGTGGAAGGATACCAACCGACACTATATTTATGAATATGATTGCATATATTGACAAGCATTATGTAGCGTTTGATAGTGAACTGATATTTCAAACTTTTGAAACCTCAGCATTAAATGTCATCTATTTTAAGTCCTGAAATATGTACTATCTCATTTTCTGCTGACTTAGAATTCATGCTTCTTCAGTGACAGTATACAATTGAGAAAGGGCCGAAACTCCTACTATCTAGTAAATTATATTTTCATCAGTACACCTGACAATTTCCTCTTGCATATTGATTATACAATGTTTTCTATTCAAGCACTCTTTGTTTAAAACAGGCCTTCTTTCAAAGGCTATTTTGGTAAACGATTTTGGGTGAAGCTGAAGCTGCATTGTTTATTGCTATTTCAATTCGTTATGAAAGAAATTGAGCAATAATATTGACTCTGGTGGGATTCGAACCCACAGCCTTTGAATGCCTTTTTTAACATTTTCCTAGAAGTCCAATGCGCTATCCATTGCGCCACAGAGCCAACCTGCACCAAGAAACTTTTCAGAAATTCTGAAATAAAATAATGAGCAAGCAACTGATGATCAACTTTACAAAGTTGATAGGATACTATAATCATGGTTACATGTTGAGCATTGCATGGGGAAAAAGATATTCAACATGCCAAACTACATGATACAGTTGGATAAGTCTACTCAAAAGGCCTCTGACGGATAAAATCTTGACAATTTAAAAAACTCCATTTAAGAAGGTTTTGCAATTCTGTCAATGTAATATCTTGTTCATCATGCAATAGAAACTAAAAGAGTACTTCTTCTTAAACATAGCACCCCGCCTGAACAGGGACTTGAACCCTGGACCCTCAGATTAAAAGTCTGATGCTCTACCGACTGAGCTATCCAGGCTCTGCTTACTCTAATCTTCAAATCACATTAAAACAATTTGGAAGGATACCAACCTTACATTTACTGACAATCATTTATTATTATCATTACATATATTGATAATCAATATGTAGAGTTTTATCATGAATTGATATTTCAAGCTTTTGACATCTCAGCATTATATTTTATCTCTTTAAGTCCTGAAATTTGTACCATCTCATTTTCTGCTGATTCGGAATTCATGCTTCTTCATTGACAATACACAATTAAGAAAGGACCAAAAACTCTTACTGCCTAATACATTATATTTTACTCAGTCTACCTGTCAATTTCCTCTTATATGTAGATTATACAATATTTTCTATTCAAGTGGTGTCGGTTGAAAAAAGGGCTTCTTTCAAAGGCCATTTTGGTGAATGATTTCAGAGCAAGAAGAAGCTGCATTATTTATTGCAATTTCAATTCATTATAAAAGAAATGTAGGACAACATTGCCTCTGGTGGGATTCAAAACCACAACTTTTGACTGCCTTCTTTACATTACTCTTGAAAGCCAAAGCAGTATCCATTGTGCCACAGAGCCAATCTTTTTAGGATGTCGGACAGAAATGATCAAATAAAATAATGAGCTAGCAGCTGCTCATCAACTTTATAAAGTTGTTAGGAATCTATGATCCTGGATTTATGTTGAGCATTGAATAGCAAAAATGATATTCAACATGTCAAACCATACAATGCAGTTGGTTAAGTGTTAAGTCGACTCAAAAGGCATAGCACAGATAAAACAGCAAGGAGTTTAACAACTCCATATAAGAAGGTTTTGCAATTCCCTTAATGTAATATCTTATTCATCAAGCAGTGGAAACTTCAAGAGTGCATCTTCTTAAACATAACACACTGCCTGAACAGGAACTTCAAACCTGGACACTCATATTAAAAGTCTGCTGTGCCACTCACTGAACTATCCAGTGTCTACTAACTTTCATCTTCAATTCATCTTAAAACAATGTGGAAGGATACCAACTGACACTACATTTATGAATATGATTGCATATATTGACAAGCATTATGTAGCGTTTGATAGTGAACTGATATTTCAAACTTTTGAAACCTCAGCATTAAATGTCATCTATTTTAAGTCCTGAAATATGTACTATCTCATTTTCTGCTGACTTAGAATTCATGCTTCTTCAGTGACAGTATACAATTGAGAAAGGGCCGAAACTCCTACTATCTAGTAAATTATATTTTCATCAGTACACCTGACAATTTCCTCTTGCATATTGATTATACAATGTTTTCTATTCAAGCACTCTTTGTTTAAAACAGGCCTTCTTTCAAAGGCTATTTTGGTAAATGATTTTGGGTGAAGCTGAAGCTGCATTGTTTATTGCTATTTCAATTCGTTATGAAAGAAATTGAGCAATAATATTGACTCTGGTGGGATTCGAACCCACAGCCTTTGAATGCCTTTTTTAACATTTTCCTAGAAGTCCAATGCGCTATCCATTGCGCCACAGAGCCAACCTGCACCAAGAAACTTTTCAGAAATTCTGAAATAAAATAATGAGCAAGCAACTGATGATCAACTTTACAAAGTTGATAGGATACTATAATCATGGTTACATGTTGAGCATTGCATGGGGAAAAAGATATTCAACATGCCAAACTACATGATACAGTTGGATAAGTCTACTCAAAAGGCCTCTGACGGATAAAATCTTGACAATTTAAAAAACTCCATTTAAGAAGGTTTTGCAATTCTGTCAATGTAATATCTTGTTCATCATGCAATAGAAACTAAAAGAGTACTTCTTCTTAAACATAGCACCCCGCCTGAACAGGGACTTGAACCCTGGACCCTCAGATTAAAAGTCTGATGCTCTACCGACTGAGCTATCCAGGCTCTGCTTACTCTAATCTTCAAATCACATTAAAACAATTTGGAAGGATACCAAGCTTACATTTACTGACAATCATTTATTATTATCATTACATATATTGATAATCAATACGTAGAGTTTTATCATGAATTGATATTTCAAGCTTTTGACATCTCAGCATTATATTTTATCTCTTTAAGTCCTGAAATTTGTACCATCTCATTTTCTGCTGATTCGGAATTCATGCTTCTTCATTGACAATACACAATCAAGAAAGGACCAAAAACTCTTACTGCCTAATACATTATATTTTACTCAGTATACCTGTCAATTTCCTCTTATATGTAGATTATACAATATTTTCTATTCAAGTGGTGTCGGTTGAAAATAGGCCTTCTTTCAAAGGCCATTTTGGTGAATGATTTCAGAGCAAGAAGAAGCTGCATTATTTATTGCAATTTCAATTCATTATAAAAGAAATGTAGGACAACATTGCCTCTGGTGGGATTCAAAACCACAACTTTTGAATGCCTTCTTTACATTACTCTTGAAAGCCAAAGCACTATCCATTGTGCCACAGAGCCAATCTTTTTAGGATGTCGGACAGAAATGATCAAATAAAATAATGAGCTAGCAGCTGCTCATCAACTTTATGAAGATGTTAGGAATCTATGATCCTGGATTTATGTTGAGCATTGAATAGCAAAAATGATATTCAACATGTCAAACCATACAATGCAGTTGGTTAAGTGTTAAGTCGACTCAAAAGGCATAGCACAGATAAAACAGCAAGGAGTTTAACAACTCCATATAAGAAGGTTTTGCAATTCCCTTAATGTAATATCTTATTCATCAAGCAGTGGAAACTTCAAGAGTGCATCTTCTTAAACATAACACACTGCCTGAACAGGAACTTCAAACCTGGACACTCATATTAAAAGTCTGCTGTGCCACTCACTGAACTATCCAGTGTCTACTAACTTTCATCTTCAATTCATCTTAAAACAATGTGGAAGGATTCCAACCGACACTATATTTATGAATATGATTGCATATATTGACAAGCATTATGTAGCGTTTGATAGTGAACTGATATTTCAAACTTTTGAAACCTCAGCATTAAATGTCATCTATTTTAAGTCCTGAAATATGTACTATCTCATTTTCTGCTGACTTAGAATTCATGCTTCTTCAGTGACAGTATACAATTGAGAAAGGGCCGAAACTCCTACTATCTAGTAAATTATATTTTCATCAGTACACCTGACAATTTCCTCTTGCATATTGATTATACAATGTTTTCTATTCAAGCACTCTTTGTTTAAAACAGGCCTTCTTTCAAAGGCTATTTTGGTAAATGATTTTGGGTGAAGCTGAAGCTGCATTGTTTATTGCTATTTCAATTCGTTATGAAAGAAATTGAGCAATAATATTGACTCTGGTGGGATTCGAACCCACAGCCTTTGAATGCCTTTTTTAACATTTTCCTAGAAGTCCAATGCGCTATCCATTGCGCCACAGAGCCAACCTGCACCAAGAAACTTTTCAGAAATTCTGAAATAAAATAATGAGCAAGCAACTGATGATCAACTTTACAAAGTTGATAGGATACTATAATCATGGTTACATGTTGAGCATTGCATGGGGAAAAAGATATTCAACATGCCAAACTACATGATACAGTTGGATAAGTCTACTCAAAAGGCCTCTGACGGATAAAATCTTGACAATTTAAAAAACTCCATTTAAGAAGGTTTTGCAATTCTGTCAATGTAATATCTTGTTCATCATGCAATAGAAACTAAAAGAGTACTTCTTCTTAAACATAGCACCCCGCCTGAACAGGGACTTGAACCCTGGACCCTCAGATTAAAAGTCTGATGCTCTACCGACTGAGCTATCCAGGCTCTGCTTACTCTAATCTTCAAATCACATTAAAACAATTTGGAAGGATACCAAGCTTACATTTACTGACAATCATTTATTATTATCATTACATATATTGATAATCAATACGTAGAGTTTTATCATGAATTGATATTTCAAGCTTTTGACATCTCAGCATTATATTTTATCTCTTTAAGTCCTGAAATTTGTACCATCTCATTTTCTGCTGATTCGGAATTCATGCTTCTTCATTGACAATACACAATCAAGAAAGGACCAAAAACTCTTACTGCCTAATACATTATATTTTACTCAGTATACCTGTCAATTTCCTCTTATATGTAGATTATACAATATTTTCTATTCAAGTGGTGTCGGTTGAAAATAGGCCTTCTTTCAAAGGCCATTTTGGTGAATGATTTCAGAGCAAGAAGAAGCTGCATTATTTATTGCAATTTCAATTCATTATAAAAGAAATGTAGGACAACATTGCCTCTGGTGGGATTCAAAACCACAACTTTTGAATGCCTTCTTTACATTACTCTTGAAAGCCAAAGCACTATCCATTGTGCCACAGAGCCAATCTTTTTAGGATGTCGGACAGAAATGATCAAATAAAATAATGAGCTAGCAGCTGCTCATCAACTTTATGAAGATGTTAGGAATCTATGATCCTGGATTTATGTTGAGCATTGAATAGCAAAAATGATATTCAACATGTCAAACCATACAATGCAGTTGGTTAAGTGTTAAGTCGACTCAAAAGGCATAGCACAGATAAAACAGCAAGGAGTTTAACAACTCCATATAAGAAGGTTTTGCAATTCCCTTAATGTAATATCTTATTCATCAAGCAGTGGAAACTTCAAGAGTGCATCTTCTTAAACATAACACACTGCCTGAACAGGAACTTCAAACCTGGACACTCATATTAAAAGTCTGCTGTGCCACTCACTGAACTATCCAGTGTCTACTAACTTTCATCTTCAATTCATCTTAAAACAATGTGGAAGGATTCCAACCGACACTATATTTATGAATATGATTGCATATATTGACAAGCATTATGTAGCGTTTGATAGTGAACTGATATTTCAAACTTTTGAAACCTCAGCATTAAATGTCATCTATTTTAAGTCCTGAAATATGTACTATCTCATTTTCTGCTGACTTAGAATTCATGCTTCTTCAGTGACAGTATACAATTGAGAAAGGGCCGAAACTCCTACTATCTAGTAAATTATATTTTCATCAGTACACCTGACAATTTCCTCTTGCATATTGATTATACAATGTTTTCTATTCAAGCACTCTTTGTTTAAAACAGGCCTTCTTTCAAAGGCTATTTTGGTAAACGATTTTGGGTGAAGCTGAAGCTGCATTGTTTATTGCTATTTCAATTCGTTATGAAAGAAATTGAGCAATAATATTGACTCTGGTGGGATTCGAACCCACAGCCTTTGAATGCCTTTTTTAACATTTTCCTAGAAGTCCAATGCGCTATCCATTGCGCCACAGAGCCAACCTGCACCAAGAAACTTTTCAGAAATTCTGAAATAAAATAATGAGCAAGCAACTGATGCTCAACTTTACAAAGTTGATAGGATACTATAATCATGGTTACATGTTGAGCATTGCATGGGGAAAAAGATATTCAACATGCCAAACTACATGATACAGTTGGATAAGTCTACTCAAAAGGCCTCTGACGGATAAAATCTTGACAATTTAAAAAACTCCATTTAAGAAGGTTTTGCAATTCTGTCAATGTAATATCTTGTTCATCATGCAATAGAAACTAAAAGAGTACTTCTTCTTAAACATAGCACCCCGCCTGAACAGGGACTTGAACCCTGGACCCTCAGATTAAAAGTCTGATGCTCTACCGACTGAGCTATCCAGGCTCTGCTTACTCTAATCTTCAAATCACATTAAAACAATTTGGAAGGATACCAACCTTACATTTACTGACAATCATTTATTATTATCATTACATATATTGATAATCAATATGTAGAGTTTTATCATGAATTGATATTTCAAGCTTTTGACATCTCAGCATTATATTTTATCTCTTTAAGTCCTGAAATTTGTACCATCTCATTTTCTGCTGATTCGGAATTCATGCTTCTTCATTGACAATACACAATTAAGAAAGGACCAAAAACTCTTACTGCCTAATACATTATATTTTACTCAGTCTACCTGTCAATTTCCTCTTATATGTAGATTATACAATATTTTCTATTCAAGTGGTGTCGGTTGAAAAAAGGGCTTCTTTCAAAGGCCATTTTGGTGAATGATTTCAGAGCAAGAAGAAGCTGCATTATTTATTGCAATTTCAATTCATTATAAAAGAAATGTAGGACAACATTGCCTCTGGTGGGATTCAAAACCACAACTTTTGACTGCCTTCTTTACATTACTCTTGAAAGCCAAAGCAGTATCCATTGTGCCACAGAGCCAATCTTTTTAGGATGTCGGACAGAAATGATCAAATAAAATAATGAGCTAGCAGCTGCTCATCAACTTTATAAAGTTGTTAGGAATCTATGATCCTGGATTTATGTTGAGCATTGAATAGCAAAAATGATATTCAACATGTCAAACCATACAATGCAGTTGGTTAAGTGTTAAGTCGACTCAAAAGGCATAGCACAGATAAAACAGCAAGGAGTTTAACAACTCCATATAAGAAGGTTTTGCAATTCCCTTAATGTAATATCTTATTCATCAAGCAGTGGAAACTTCAAGAGTGCATCTTCTTAAACATAACACACTGCCTGAACAGGAACTTCAAACCTGGACACTCATATTAAAAGTCTGCTGTGCCACTCACTGAACTATCCAGTGTCTACTAACTTTCATCTTCAATTCATCTTAAAACAATGTGGAAGGATACCAACTGACACTACATTTATGAATATGATTGCATATATTGACAAGCATTATGTAGCGTTTGATAGTGAACTGATATTTCAAACTTTTGAAACCTCAGCATTAAATGTCATCTATTTTAAGTCCTGAAATATGTACTATCTCATTTTCTGCTGACTTAGAATTCATGCTTCTTCAGTGACAGTATACAATTGAGAAAGGGCCGAAACTCCTACTATCTAGTAAATTATATTTTCATCAGTACACCTGACAATTTCCTCTTGCATATTGATTATACAATGTTTTCTATTCAAGCACTCTTTGTTTAAAACAGGCCTTCTTTCAAAGGCTATTTTGGTAAATGATTTTGGGTGAAGCTGAAGCTGCATTGTTTATTGCTATTTCAATTCGTTATGAAAGAAATTGAGCAATAATATTGACTCTGGTGGGATTCGAACCCACAGCCTTTGAATGCCTTTTTTAACATTTTCCTAGAAGTCCAATGCGCTATCCATTGCGCCACAGAGCCAACCTGCACCAAGAAACTTTTCAGAAATTCTGAAATAAAATAATGAGCAAGCAACTGATGATCAACTTTACAAAGTTGATAGGATACTATAATCATGGTTACATGTTGAGCATTGCATGGGGAAAAAGATATTCAACATGCCAAACTACATGATACAGTTGGATAAGTCTACTCAAAAGGCCTCTGACGGATAAAATCTTGACAATTTAAAAAACTCCATTTAAGAAGGTTTTGCAATTCTGTCAATGTAATATCTTGTTCATCATGCAATAGAAACTAAAAGAGTACTTCTTCTTAAACATAGCACCCCGCCTGAACAGGGACTTGAACCCTGGACCCTCAGATTAAAAGTCTGATGCTCTACCGACTGAGCTATCCAGGCTCTGCTTACTCTAATCTTCAAATCACATTAAAACAATTTGGAAGGATACCAAGCTTACATTTACTGACAATCATTTATTATTATCATTACATATATTGATAATCAATACGTAGAGTTTTATCATGAATTGATATTTCAAGCTTTTGACATCTCAGCATTATATTTTATCTCTTTAAGTCCTGAAATTTGTACCATCTCATTTTCTGCTGATTCGGAATTCATGCTTCTTCATTGACAATACACAATCAAGAAAGGACCAAAAACTCTTACTGCCTAATACATTATATTTTACTCAGTATACCTGTCAATTTCCTCTTATATGTAGATTATACAATATTTTCTATTCAAGTGGTGTCGGTTGAAAATAGGCCTTCTTTCAAAGGCCATTTTGGTGAATGATTTCAGAGCAAGAAGAAGCTGCATTATTTATTGCAATTTCAATTCATTATAAAAGAAATGTAGGACAACATTGCCTCTGGTGGGATTCAAAACCACAACTTTTGAATGCCTTCTTTACATTACTCTTGAAAGCCAAAGCACTATCCATTGTGCCACAGAGCCAATCTTTTTAGGATGTCGGACAGAAATGATCAAATAAAATAATGAGCTAGCAGCTGCTCATCAACTTTATGAAGATGTTAGGAATCTATGATCCTGGATTTATGTTGAGCATTGAATAGCAAAAATGATATTCAACATGTCAAACCATACAATGCAGTTGGTTAAGTGTTAAGTCGACTCAAAAGGCATAGCACAGATAAAACAGCAAGGAGTTTAACAACTCCATATAAGAAGGTTTTGCAATTCCCTTAATGTAATATCTTATTCATCAAGCAGTGGAAACTTCAAGAGTGCATCTTCTTAAACATAACACACTGCCTGAACAGGAACTTCAAACCTGGACACTCATATTAAAAGTCTGCTGTGCCACTCACTGAACTATCCAGTGTCTACTAACTTTCATCTTCAATTCATCTTAAAACAATGTGGAAGGATTCCAACCGACACTATATTTATGAATATGATTGCATATATTGACAAGCATTATGAAGCGTTTGATAGTGAACTGATATTTCAAACTTTTGAAACCTCAGCATTAAATGTCATCTATTTTAAGTCCTGAAATATGTACTATCTCATTTTCTGCTGACTTAGAATTCATGCTTCTTCAGTGACAGTATACAATTGAGAAAGGGCCGAAACTCCTACTATCTAGTAAATTATATTTTCATCAGTACACCTGACAATTTCCTCTTGCATATTGATTATACAATGTTTTCTATTCAAGCACTCTTTGTTTAAAACAGGCCTTCTTTCAAAGGCTATTTTGGTAAACGATTTTGGGTGAAGCTGAAGCTGCATTGTTTATTGCTATTTCAATTCGTTATGAAAGAAATTGAGCAATAATATTGACTCTGGTGGGATTCGAACCCACAGCCTTTGAATGCCTTTTTTAACATTTTCCTAGAAGTCCAATGCGCTATCCATTGCGCCACAGAGCCAACCTGCACCAAGAAACTTTTCAGAAATTCTGAAATAAAATAATGAGCAAGCAACTGATGCTCAACTTTACAAAGTTGATAGGATACTATAATCATGGTTACATGTTGAGCATTGCATGGGGAAAAAGATATTCAACATGCCAAACTACATGATACAGTTGGATAAGTCTACTCAAAAGGCCTCTGACGGATAAAATCTTGACAATTTAAAAAACTCCATTTAAGAAGGTTTTGCAATTCTGTCAATGTAATATCTTGTTCATCATGCAATAGAAACTAAAAGAGTACTTCTTCTTAAACATAGCACCCCGCCTGAACAGGGACTTGAACCCTGGACCCTCAGATTAAAAGTCTGATGCTCTACCGACTGAGCTATCCAGGCTCTGCTTACTCTAATCTTCAAATCACATTAAAACAATTTGGAAGGATACCAACCTTACATTTACTGACAATCATTTATTATTATCATTACATATATTGATAATCAATATGTAGAGTTTTATCATGAATTGATATTTCAAGCTTTTGACATCTCAGCATTATATTTTATCTCTTTAAGTCCTGAAATTTGTACCATCTCATTTTCTGCTGATTCGGAATTCATGCTTCTTCATTGACAATACACAATTAAGAAAGGACCAAAAACTCTTACTGCCTAATACATTATATTTTACTCAGTCTACCTGTCAATTTCCTCTTATATGTAGATTATACAATATTTTCTATTCAAGTGGTGTCGGTTGAAAAAAGGGCTTCTTTCAAAGGCCATTTTGGTGAATGATTTCAGAGCAAGAAGAAGCTGCATTATTTATTGCAATTTCAATTCATTATAAAAGAAATGTAGGACAACATTGCCTCTGGTGGGATTCAAAACCACAACTTTTGACTGCCTTCTTTACATTACTCTTGAAAGCCAAAGCAGTATCCATTGTGCCACAGAGCCAATCTTTTTAGGATGTCGGACAGAAATGATCAAATAAAATAATGAGCTAGCAGCTGCTCATCAACTTTATAAAGTTGTTAGGAATCTATGATCCTGGATTTATGTTGAGCATTGAATAGCAAAAATGATATTCAACATGTCAAACCATACAATGCAGTTGGTTAAGTGTTAAGTCGACTCAAAAGGCATAGCACAGATAAAACAGCAAGGAGTTTAACAACTCCATATAAGAAGGTTTTGCAATTCCCTTAATGTAATATCTTATTCATCAAGCAGTGGAAACTTCAAGAGTGCATCTTCTTAAACATAACACACTGCCTGAACAGGAACTTCAAACCTGGACACTCATATTAAAAGTCTGCTGTGCCACTCACTGAACTATCCAGTGTCTACTAACTTTCATCTTCAATTCATCTTAAAACAATGTGGAAGGATACCAACTGACACTACATTTATGAATATGATTGCATATATTGACAAGCATTATGTAGCGTTTGATAGTGAACTGATATTTCAAACTTTTGAAACCTCAGCATTAAATGTCATCTATTTTAAGTCCTGAAATATGTACTATCTCATTTTCTGCTGACTTAGAATTCATGCTTCTTCAGTGACAGTATACAATTGAGAAAGGGCCGAAACTCCTACTATCTAGTAAATTATATTTTCATCAGTACACCTGACAATTTCCTCTTGCATATTGATTATACAATGTTTTCTATTCAAGCACTCTTTGTTTAAAACAGGCCTTCTTTCAAAGGCTATTTTGGTAAATGATTTTGGGTGAAGCTGAAGCTGCATTGTTTATTGCTATTTCAATTCGTTATGAAAGAAATTGAGCAATAATATTGACTCTGGTGGGATTCGAACCCACAGCCTTTGAATGCCTTTTTTAACATTTTCCTAGAAGTCCAATGCGCTATCCATTGCGCCACAGAGCCAACCTGCACCAAGAAACTTTTCAGAAATTCTGAAATAAAATAATGAGCAAGCAACTGATGATCAACTTTACAAAGTTGATAGGATACTATAATCATGGTTACATGTTGAGCATTGCATGGGGAAAAAGATATTCAACATGCCAAACTACATGATACAGTTGGATAAGTCTACTCAAAAGGCCTCTGACGGATAAAATCTTGACAATTTAAAAAACTCCATTTAAGAAGGTTTTGCAATTCTGTCAATGTAATATCTTGTTCATCATGCAATAGAAACTAAAAGAGTACTTCTTCTTAAACATAGCACCCCGCCTGAACAGGGACTTGAACCCTGGACCCTCAGATTAAAAGTCTGATGCTCTACCGACTGAGCTATCCAGGCTCTGCTTACTCTAATCTTCAAATCACATTAAAACAATTTGGAAGGATACCAAGCTTACATTTACTGACAATCATTTATTATTATCATTACATATATTGATAATCAATACGTAGAGTTTTATCATGAATTGATATTTCAAGCTTTTGACATCTCAGCATTATATTTTATCTCTTTAAGTCCTGAAATTTGTACCATCTCATTTTCTGCTGATTCGGAATTCATGCTTCTTCATTGACAATACACAATCAAGAAAGGACCAAAAACTCTTACTGCCTAATACATTATATTTTACTCAGTATACCTGTCAATTTCCTCTTATATGTAGATTATACAATATTTTCTATTCAAGTGGTGTCGGTTGAAAATAGGCCTTCTTTCAAAGGCCATTTTGGTGAATGATTTCAGAGCAAGAAGAAGCTGCATTATTTATTGCAATTTCAATTCATTATAAAAGAAATGTAGGACAACATTGCCTCTGGTGGGATTCAAAACCACAACTTTTGAATGCCTTCTTTACATTACTCTTGAAAGCCAAAGCACTATCCATTGTGCCACAGAGCCAATCTTTTTAGGATGTCGGACAGAAATGATCAAATAAAATAATGAGCTAGCAGCTGCTCATCAACTTTATGAAGATGTTAGGAATCTATGATCCTGGATTTATGTTGAGCATTGAATAGCAAAAATGATATTCAACATGTCAAACCATACAATGCAGTTGGTTAAGTGTTAAGTCGACTCAAAAGGCATAGCACAGATAAAACAGCAAGGAGTTTAACAACTCCATATAAGAAGGTTTTGCAATTCCCTTAATGTAATATCTTATTCATCAAGCAGTGGAAACTTCAAGAGTGCATCTTCTTAAACATAACACACTGCCTGAACAGGAACTTCAAACCTGGACACTCATATTAAAAGTCTGCTGTGCCACTCACTGAACTATCCAGTGTCTACTAACTTTCATCTTCAATTCATCTTAAAACAATGTGGAAGGATTCCAACCGACACTATATTTATGAATATGATTGCATATATTGACAAGCATTATGTAGCGTTTGATAGTGAACTGATATTTCAAACTTTTGAAACCTCAGCATTAAATGTCATCTATTTTAAGTCCTGAAATATGTACTATCTCATTTTCTGCTGACTTAGAATTCATGCTTCTTCAGTGACAGTATACAATTGAGAAAGGGCCGAAACTCCTACTATCTAGTAAATTATATTTTCATCAGTACACCTGACAATTTCCTCTTGCATATTGATTATACAATGTTTTCTATTCAAGCACTCTTTGTTTAAAACAGGCCTTCTTTCAAAGGCTATTTTGGTAAATGATTTTGGGTGAAGCTGAAGCTGCATTGTTTATTGCTATTTCAATTCGTTATGAAAGAAATTGAGCAATAATATTGACTCTGGTGGGATTCGAACCCACAGCCTTTGAATGCCTTTTTTAACATTTTCCTAGAAGTCCAATGCGCTATCCATTGCGCCACAGAGCCAACCTGCACCAAGAAACTTTTCAGAAATTCTGAAATAAAATAATGAGCAAGCAACTGATGATCAACTTTACAAAGTTGATAGGATACTATAATCATGGTTACATGTTGAGCATTGCATGGGGAAAAAGATATTCAACATGCCAAACTACATGATACAGTTGGATAAGTCTACTCAAAAGGCCTCTGACGGATAAAATCTTGACAATTTAAAAAACTCCATTTAAGAAGGTTTTGCAATTCTGTCAATGTAATATCTTGTTCATCATGCAATAGAAACTAAAAGAGTACTTCTTCTTAAACATAGCACCCCGCCTGAACAGGGACTTGAACCCTGGACCCTCAGATTAAAAGTCTGATGCTCTACCGACTGAGCTATCCAGGCTCTGCTTACTCTAATCTTCAAATCACATTAAAACAATTTGGAAGGATACCAACCTTACATTTACTGACAATCATTTATTATTATCATTACATATATTGATAATCAATATGTAGAGTTTTATCATGAATTGATATTTCAAGCTTTTGACATCTCAGCATTATATTTTATCTCTTTAAGTCCTGAAATTTGTACCATCTCATTTTCTGCTGATTCGGAATTCATGCTTCTTCATTGACAATACACAATTAAGAAAGGACCAAAAACTCTTACTGCCTAATACATTATATTTTACTCAGTCTACCTGTCAATTTCCTCTTATATGTAGATTATACAATATTTTCTATTCAAGTGGTGTCGGTTGAAAAAAGGGCTTCTTTCAAAGGCCATTTTGGTGAATGATTTCAGAGCAAGAAGAAGCTGCATTATTTATTGCAATTTCAATTCATTATAAAAGAAATGTAGGACAACATTGCCTCTGGTGGGATTCAAAACCACAACTTTTGACTGCCTTCTTTACATTACTCTTGAAAGCCAAAGCAGTATCCATTGTGCCACAGAGCCAATCTTTTTAGGATGTCGGACAGAAATGATCAAATAAAATAATGAGCTAGCAGCTGCTCATCAACTTTATAAAGTTGTTAGGAATCTATGATCCTGGATTTATGTTGAGCATTGAATAGCAAAAATGATATTCAACATGTCAAACCATACAATGCAGTTGGTTAAGTGTTAAGTCGACTCAAAAGGCATAGCACAGATAAAACAGCAAGGAGTTTAACAACTCCATATAAGAAGGTTTTGCAATTCCCTTAATGTAATATCTTATTCATCAAGCAGTGGAAACTTCAAGAGTGCATCTTCTTAAACATAACACACTGCCTGAACAGGAACTTCAAACCTGGACACTCATATTAAAAGTCTGCTGTGCCACTCACTGAACTATCCAGTGTCTACTAACTTTCATCTTCAATTCATCTTAAAACAATGTGGAAGGATACCAACCGACACTATATTTATGAATATGATTGCATATATTGACAAGCATTATGTAGCGTTTGATAGTGAACTGATATTTCAAACTTTTGAAACCTCAGCATTAAATGTCATCTATTTTAAGTCCTGAAATATGTACTATCTCATTTTCTGCTGACTTAGAATTCATGCTTCTTCAGTGACAGTATACAATTGAGAAAGGGCCGAAACTCCTACTATCTAGTAAATTATATTTTCATCAGTACACCTGACAATTTCCTCTTGCATATTGATTATACAATGTTTTCTATTCAAGCACTCTTTGTTTAAAACAGGCCTTCTTTCAAAGGCTATTTTGGTAAACGATTTTGGGTGAAGCTGAAGCTGCATTGTTTATTGCTATTTCAATTCGTTATGAAAGAAATTGAGCAATAATATTGACTCTGGTGGGATTCGAACCCACAGCCTTTGAATGCCTTTTTTAACATTTTCCTAGAAGTCCAATGCGCTATCCATTGCGCCACAGAGCCAACCTGCACCAAGAAACTTTTCAGAAATTCTGAAATAAAATAATGAGCAAGCAACTGATGATCAACTTTACAAAGTTGATAGGATACTATAATCATGGTTACATGTTGAGCATTGCATGGGGAAAAAGATATTCAACATGCCAAACTACATGATACAGTTGGATAAGTCTACTCAAAAGGCCTCTGACGGATAAAATCTTGACAATTTAAAAAACTCCATTTAAGAAGGTTTTGCAATTCTGTCAATGTAATATCTTGTTCATCATGCAATAGAAACTAAAAGAGTACTTCTTCTTAAACATAGCACCCCGCCTGAACAGGGACTTGAACCCTGGACCCTCAGATTAAAAGTCTGATGCTCTACCGACTGAGCTATCCAGGCTCTGCTTACTCTAATCTTCAAATCACATTAAAACAATTTGGAAGGATACCAACCTTACATTTACTGACAATCATTTATTATTATCATTACATATATTGATAATCAATATGTAGAGTTTTATCATGAATTGATATTTCAAGCTTTTGACATCTCAGCATTATATTTTATCTCTTTAAGTCCTGAAATTTGTACCATCTCATTTTCTGCTGATTCGGAATTCATGCTTCTTCATTGACAATACACAATTAAGAAAGGACCAAAAACTCTTACTGCCTAATACATTATATTTTACTCAGTCTACCTGTCAATTTCCTCTTATATGTAGATTATACAATATTTTCTATTCAAGTGGTGTCGGTTGAAAAAAGGGCTTCTTTCAAAGGCCATTTTGGTGAATGATTTCAGAGCAAGAAGAAGCTGCATTATTTATTGCAATTTCAATTCATTATAAAAGAAATGTAGGACAACATTGCCTCTGGTGGGATTCAAAACCACAACTTTTGACTGCCTTCTTTACATTACTCTTGAAAGCCAAAGCAGTATCCATTGTGCCACAGAGCCAATCTTTTTAGGATGTCGGACAGAAATGATCAAATAAAATAATGAGCTAGCAGCTGCTCATCAACTTTATAAAGTTGTTAGGAATCTATGATCCTGGATTTATGTTGAGCATTGAATAGCAAAAATGATATTCAACATGTCAAACCATACAATGCAGTTGGTTAAGTGTTAAGTCGACTCAAAAGGCATAGCACAGATAAAACAGCAAGGAGTTTAACAACTCCATATAAGAAGGTTTTGCAATTCCCTTAATGTAATATCTTATTCATCAAGCAGTGGAAACTTCAAGAGTGCATCTTCTTAAACATAACACACTGCCTGAACAGGAACTTCAAACCTGGACACTCATATTAAAAGTCTGCTGTGCCACTCACTGAACTATCCAGTGTCTACTAACTTTCATCTTCAATTCATCTTAAAACAATGTGGAAGGATACCAACTGACACTACATTTATGAATATGATTGCATATATTGACAAGCATTATGTAGCGTTTGATAGTGAACTGATATTTCAAACTTTTGAAACCTCAGCATTAAATGTCATCTATTTTAAGTCCTGAAATATGTACTATCTCATTTTCTGCTGACTTAGAATTCATGCTTCTTCAGTGACAGTATACAATTGAGAAAGGGCCGAAACTCCTACTATCTAGTAAATTATATTTTCATCAGTACACCTGACAATTTCCTCTTGCATATTGATTATACAATGTTTTCTATTCAAGCACTCTTTGTTTAAAACAGGCCTTCTTTCAAAGGCTATTTTGGTAAATGATTTTGGGTGAAGCTGAAGCTGCATTGTTTATTGCTATTTCAATTCGTTATGAAAGAAATTGAGCAATAATATTGACTCTGGTGGGATTCGAACCCACAGCCTTTGAATGCCTTTTTTAACATTTTCCTAGAAGTCCAATGCGCTATCCATTGCGCCACAGAGCCAACCTGCACCAAGAAACTTTTCAGAAATTCTGAAATAAAATAATGAGCAAGCAACTGATGATCAACTTTACAAAGTTGATAGGATACTATAATCATGGTTACATGTTGAGCATTGCATGGGGAAAAAGATATTCAACATGCCAAACTACATGATACAGTTGGATAAGTCTACTCAAAAGGCCTCTGACGGATAAAATCTTGACAATTTAAAAAACTCCATTTAAGAAGGTTTTGCAATTCTGTCAATGTAATATCTTGTTCATCATGCAATAGAAACTAAAAGAGTACTTCTTCTTAAACATAGCACCCCGCCTGAACAGGGACTTGAACCCTGGACCCTCAGATTAAAAGTCTGATGCTCTACCGACTGAGCTATCCAGGCTCTGCTTACTCTAATCTTCAAATCACATTAAAACAATTTGGAAGGATACCAAGCTTACATTTACTGACAATCATTTATTATTATCATTACATATATTGATAATCAATACGTAGAGTTTTATCATGAATTGATATTTCAAGCTTTTGACATCTCAGCATTATATTTTATCTCTTTAAGTCCTGAAATTTGTACCATCTCATTTTCTGCTGATTCGGAATTCATGCTTCTTCATTGACAATACACAATCAAGAAAGGACCAAAAACTCTTACTGCCTAATACATTATATTTTACTCAGTATACCTGTCAATTTCCTCTTATATGTAGATTATACAATATTTTCTATTCAAGTGGTGTCGGTTGAAAATAGGCCTTCTTTCAAAGGCCATTTTGGTGAATGATTTCAGAGCAAGAAGAAGCTGCATTATTTATTGCAATTTCAATTCATTATAAAAGAAATGTAGGACAACATTGCCTCTGGTGGGATTCAAAACCACAACTTTTGAATGCCTTCTTTACATTACTCTTGAAAGCCAAAGCACTATCCATTGTGCCACAGAGCCAATCTTTTTAGGATGTCGGACAGAAATGATCAAATAAAATAATGAGCTAGCAGCTGCTCATCAACTTTATGAAGATGTTAGGAATCTATGATCCTGGATTTATGTTGAGCATTGAATAGCAAAAATGATATTCAACATGTCAAACCATACAATGCAGTTGGTTAAGTGTTAAGTCGACTCAAAAGGCATAGCACAGATAAAACAGCAAGGAGTTTAACAACTCCATATAAGAAGGTTTTGCAATTCCCTTAATGTAATATCTTATTCATCAAGCAGTGGAAACTTCAAGAGTGCATCTTCTTAAACATAACACACTGCCTGAACAGGAACTTCAAACCTGGACACTCATATTAAAAGTCTGCTGTGCCACTCACTGAACTATCCAGTGTCTACTAACTTTCATCTTCAATTCATCTTAAAACAATGTGGAAGGATTCCAACCGACACTATATTTATGAATATGATTGCATATATTGACAAGCATTATGTAGCGTTTGATAGTGAACTGATATTTCAAACTTTTGAAACCTCAGCATTAAATGTCATCTATTTTAAGTCCTGAAATATGTACTATCTCATTTTCTGCTGACTTAGAATTCATGCTTCTTCAGTGACAGTATACAATTGAGAAAGGGCCGAAACTCCTACTATCTAGTAAATTATATTTTCATCAGTACACCTGACAATTTCCTCTTGCATATTGATTATACAATGTTTTCTATTCAAGCACTCTTTGTTTAAAACAGGCCTTCTTTCAAAGGCTATTTTGGTAAATGATTTTGGGTGAAGCTGAAGCTGCATTGTTTATTGCTATTTCAATTCGTTATGAAAGAAATTGAGCAATAATATTGACTCTGGTGGGATTCGAACCCACAGCCTTTGAATGCCTTTTTTAACATTTTCCTAGAAGTCCAATGCGCTATCCATTGCGCCACAGAGCCAACCTGCACCAAGAAACTTTTCAGAAATTCTGAAATAAAATAATGAGCAAGCAACTGATGATCAACTTTACAAAGTTGATAGGATACTATAATCATGGTTACATGTTGAGCATTGCATGGGGAAAAAGATATTCAACATGCCAAACTACATGATACAGTTGGATAAGTCTACTCAAAAGGCCTCTGACGGATAAAATCTTGACAATTTAAAAAACTCCATTTAAGAAGGTTTTGCAATTCTGTCAATGTAATATCTTGTTCATCATGCAATAGAAACTAAAAGAGTACTTCTTCTTAAACATAGCACCCCGCCTGAACAGGGACTTGAACCCTGGACCCTCAGATTAAAAGTCTGATGCTCTACCGACTGAGCTATCCAGGCTCTGCTTACTCTAATCTTCAAATCACATTAAAACAATTTGGAAGGATACCAACCTTACATTTACTGACAATCATTTATTATTATCATTACATATATTGATAATCAATATGTAGAGTTTTATCATGAATTGATATTTCAAGCTTTTGACATCTCAGCATTATATTTTATCTCTTTAAGTCCTGAAATTTGTACCATCTCATTTTCTGCTGATTCGGAATTCATGCTTCTTCATTGACAATACACAATTAAGAAAGGACCAAAAACTCTTACTGCCTAATACATTATATTTTACTCAGTCTACCTGTCAATTTCCTCTTATATGTAGATTATACAATATTTTCTATTCAAGTGGTGTCGGTTGAAAAAAGGGCTTCTTTCAAAGGCCATTTTGGTGAATGATTTCAGAGCAAGAAGAAGCTGCATTATTTATTGCAATTTCAATTCATTATAAAAGAAATGTAGGACAACATTGCCTCTGGTGGGATTCAAAACCACAACTTTTGACTGCCTTCTTTACATTACTCTTGAAAGCCAAAGCAGTATCCATTGTGCCACAGAGCCAATCTTTTTAGGATGTCGGACAGAAATGATCAAATAAAATAATGAGCTAGCAGCTGCTCATCAACTTTATAAAGTTGTTAGGAATCTATGATCCTGGATTTATGTTGAGCATTGAATAGCAAAAATGATATTCAACATGTCAAACCATACAATGCAGTTGGTTAAGTGTTAAGTCGACTCAAAAGGCATAGCACAGATAAAACAGCAAGGAGTTTAACAACTCCATATAAGAAGGTTTTGCAATTCCCTTAATGTAATATCTTATTCATCAAGCAGTGGAAACTTCAAGAGTGCATCTTCTTAAACATAACACACTGCCTGAACAGGAACTTCAAACCTGGACACTCATATTAAAAGTCTGCTGTGCCACTCACTGAACTATCCAGTGTCTACTAACTTTCATCTTCAATTCATCTTAAAACAATGTGGAAGGATACCAACCGACACTATATTTATGAATATGATTGCATATATTGACAAGCATTATGTAGCGTTTGATAGTGAACTGATATTTCAAACTTTTGAAACCTCAGCATTAAATGTCATCTATTTTAAGTCCTGAAATATGTACTATCTCATTTTCTGCTGACTTAGAATTCATGCTTCTTCAGTGACAGTATACAATTGAGAAAGGGCCGAAACTCCTACTATCTAGTAAATTATATTTTCATCAGTACACCTGACAATTTCCTCTTGCATATTGATTATACAATGTTTTCTATTCAAGCACTCTTTGTTTAAAACAGGCCTTCTTTCAAAGGCTATTTTGGTAAATGATTTTGGGTGAAGCTGAAGCTGCATTGTTTATTGCTATTTCAATTCGTTATGAAAGAAATTGAGCAATAATATTGACTCTGGTGGGATTCGAACCCACAGCCTTTGAATGCCTTTTTTAACATTTTCCTAGAAGTCCAATGCGCTATCCATTGCGCCACAGAGCCAACCTGCACCAAGAAACTTTTCAGAAATTCTGAAATAAAATAATGAGCAAGCAACTGATGATCAACTTTACAAAGTTGATAGGATACTATAATCATGGTTACATGTTGAGCATTGCATGGGGAAAAAGATATTCAACATGCCAAACTACATGATACAGTTGGATAAGTCTACTCAAAAGGCCTCTGACGGATAAAATCTTGACAATTTAAAAAACTCCATTTAAGAAGGTTTTGCAATTCTGTCAATGTAATATCTTGTTCATCATGCAATAGAAACTAAAAGAGTACTTCTTCTTAAACATAGCACCCCGCCTGAACAGGGACTTGAACCCTGGACCCTCAGATTAAAAGTCTGATGCTCTACCGACTGAGCTATCCAGGCTCTGCTTACTCTAATCTTCAAATCACATTAAAACAATTTGGAAGGATACCAACCTTACATTTACTGACAATCATTTATTATTATCATTACATATATTGATAATCAATATGTAGAGTTTTATCATGAATTGATATTTCAAGCTTTTGACATCTCAGCATTATATTTTATCTCTTTAAGTCCTGAAATTTGTACCATCTCATTTTCTGCTGATTCGGAATTCATGCTTCTTCATTGACAATACACAATTAAGAAAGGACCAAAAACTCTTACTGCCTAATACATTATATTTTACTCAGTCTACCTGTCAATTTCCTCTTATATGTAGATTATACAATATTTTCTATTCAAGTGGTGTCGGTTGAAAAAAGGGCTTCTTTCAAAGGCCATTTTGGTGAATGATTTCAGAGCAAGAAGAAGCTGCATTATTTATTGCAATTTCAATTCATTATAAAAGAAATGTAGGACAACATTGCCTCTGGTGGGATTCAAAACCACAACTTTTGACTGCCTTCTTTACATTACTCTTGAAAGCCAAAGCAGTATCCATTGTGCCACAGAGCCAATCTTTTTAGGATGTCGGACAGAAATGATCAAATAAAATAATGAGCTAGCAGCTGCTCATCAACTTTATAAAGTTGTTAGGAATCTATGATCCTGGATTTATGTTGAGCATTGAATAGCAAAAATGATATTCAACATGTCAAACCATACAATGCAGTTGGTTAAGTGTTAAGTCGACTCAAAAGGCATAGCACAGATAAAACAGCAAGGAGTTTAACAACTCCATATAAGAAGGTTTTGCAATTCCCTTAATGTAATATCTTATTCATCAAGCAGTGGAAACTTCAAGAGTGCATCTTCTTAAACATAACACACTGCCTGAACAGGAACTTCAAACCTGGACACTCATATTAAAAGTCTGCTGTGCCACTCACTGAACTATCCAGTGTCTACTAACTTTCATCTTCAATTCATCTTAAAACAATGTGGAAGGATACCAACCGACACTATATTTATGAATATGATTGCATATATTGACAAGCATTATGTAGCGTTTGATAGTGAACTGATATTTCAAACTTTTGAAACCTCAGCATTAAATGTCATCTATTTTAAGTCCTGAAATATGTACTATCTCATTTTCTGCTGACTTAGAATTCATGCTTCTTCAGTGACAGTATACAATTGAGAAAGGGCCGAAACTCCTACTATCTAGTAAATTATATTTTCATCAGTACACCTGACAATTTCCTCTTGCATATTGATTATACAATGTTTTCTATTCAAGCACTCTTTGTTTAAAACAGGCCTTCTTTCAAAGGCTATTTTGGTAAATGATTTTGGGTGAAGCTGAAGCTGCATTGTTTATTGCTATTTCAATTCGTTATGAAAGAAATTGAGCAATAATATTGACTCTGGTGGGATTCGAACCCACAGCCTTTGAATGCCTTTTTTAACATTTTCCTAGAAGTCCAATGCGCTATCCATTGCGCCACAGAGCCAACCTGCACCAAGAAACTTTTCAGAAATTCTGAAATAAAATAATGAGCAAGCAACTGATGATCAACTTTACAAAGTTGATAGGATACTATAATCATGGTTACATGTTGAGCATTGCATGGGGAAAAAGATATTCAACATGCCAAACTACATGATACAGTTGGATAAGTCTACTCAAAAGGCCTCTGACGGATAAAATCTTGACAATTTAAAAAACTCCATTTAAGAAGGTTTTGCAATTCTGTCAATGTAATATCTTGTTCATCATGCAATAGAAACTAAAAGAGTACTTCTTCTTAAACATAGCACCCCGCCTGAACAGGGACTTGAACCCTGGACCCTCAGATTAAAAGTCTGATGCTCTACCGACTGAGCTATCCAGGCTCTGCTTACTCTAATCTTCAAATCACATTAAAACAATTTGGAAGGATACCAAGCTTACATTTACTGACAATCATTTATTATTATCATTACATATATTGATAATCAATACGTAGAGTTTTATCATGAATTGATATTTCAAGCTTTTGACATCTCAGCATTATATTTTATCTCTTTAAGTCCTGAAATTTGTACCATCTCATTTTCTGCTGATTCGGAATTCATGCTTCTTCATTGACAATACACAATCAAGAAAGGACCAAAAACTCTTATTGCCTAATACATTATATTTTACTCAGTATACCTGTCAATTTCCTCTTATATGTAGATTATACAATATTTTCTATTCAAGTGGTGTCGGTTGAAAATAGGCCTTCTTTCAAAGGCCATTTTGGTGAATGATTTCAGAGCAAGAAGAAGCTGCATTATTTATTGCAATTTCAATTCATTATAAAAGAAATGTAGGACAACATTGCCTCTGGTGGGATTCAAAACCACAACTTTTGAATGCCTTCTTTACATTACTCTTGAAAGCCAAAGCACTATCCATTGTGCCACAGAGCCAATCTTTTTAGGATGTCGGACAGAAATGATCAAATAAAATAATGAGCTAGCAGCTGCTCATCAACTTTATGAAGTTGTTAGGAATCTATGATCCTGGATTTATGTTGAGCATTGAATAGCAAAAATGATATTCAACATGTCAAACCATACAATGCAGTTGGTTAAGTGTTAAGTCGACTCAAAAGGCATAGCACAGATAAAACAGCAAGGAGTTTAACAACTCCATATAAGAAGGTTTTGCAATTCCCTTAATGTAATATCTTATTCATCAAGCAGTGGAAACTTCAAGAGTGCATCTTCTTAAACATAACACACTGCCTGAACAGGAACTTCAAACCTGGACACTCATATTAAAAGTCTGCTGTGCCACTCACTGAACTATCCAGTGTCTACTAACTTTCATCTTCAATTCATCTTAAAACAATGTGGAAGGATTCCAACCGACACTATATTTATGAATATGATTGCATATATTGACAAGCATTATGTAGCGTTTGATAGTGAACTGATATTTCAAACTTTTGAAACCTCAGCATTAAATGTCATCTATTTTAAGTCCTGAAATATGTACTATCTCATTTTCTGCTGACTTAGAATTCATGCTTCTTCAGTGACAGTATACAATTGAGAAAGGGCCGAAACTCCTACTATCTAGTAAATTATATTTTCATCAGTACACCTGACAATTTCCTCTTGCATATTGATTATACAATGTTTTCTATTCAAGCACTCTTTGTTTAAAACAGGCCTTCTTTCAAAGGCTATTTTGGTAAATGATTTTGGGTGAAGCTGAAGCTGCATTGTTTATTGCTATTTCAATTCGTTATGAAAGAAATTGAGCAATAATATTGACTCTGGTGGGATTCGAACCCACAGCCTTTGAATGCCTTTTTTAACATTTTCCTAGAAGTCCAATGCGCTATCCATTGCGCCACAGAGCCAACCTGCACCAAGAAACTTTTCAGAAATTCTGAAATAAAATAATGAGCAAGCAACTGATGATCAACTTTACAAAGTTGATAGGATACTATAATCATGGTTACATGTTGAGCATTGCATGGGGAAAAAGATATTCAACATGCCAAACTACATGATACAGTTGGATAAGTCTACTCAAAAGGCCTCTGACGGATAAAATCTTGACAATTTAAAAAACTCCATTTAAGAAGGTTTTGCAATTCTGTCAATGTAATATCTTGTTCATCATGCAATAGAAACTAAAAGAGTACTTCTTCTTAAACATAGCACCCCGCCTGAACAGGGACTTGAACCCTGGACCCTCAGATTAAAAGTCTGATGCTCTACCGACTGAGCTATCCAGGCTCTGCTTACTCTAATCTTCAAATCACATTAAAACAATTTGGAAGGATACCAACCTTACATTTACTGACAATCATTTATTATTATCATTACATATATTGATAATCAATATGTAGAGTTTTATCATGAATTGATATTTCAAGCTTTTGACATCTCAGCATTATATTTTATCTCTTTAAGTCCTGAAATTTGTACCATCTCATTTTCTGCTGATTCGGAATTCATGCTTCTTCATTGACAATACACAATTAAGAAAGGACCAAAAACTCTTACTGCCTAATACATTATATTTTACTCAGTCTACCTGTCAATTTCCTCTTATATGTAGATTATACAATATTTTCTATTCAAGTGGTGTCGGTTGAAAAAAGGGCTTCTTTCAAAGGCCATTTTGGTGAATGATTTCAGAGCAAGAAGAAGCTGCATTATTTATTGCAATTTCAATTCATTATAAAAGAAATGTAGGACAACATTGCCTCTGGTGGGATTCAAAACCACAACTTTTGACTGCCTTCTTTACATTACTCTTGAAAGCCAAAGCAGTATCCATTGTGCCACAGAGCCAATCTTTTTAGGATGTCGGACAGAAATGATCAAATAAAATAATGAGCTAGCAGCTGCTCATCAACTTTATAAAGTTGTTAGGAATCTATGATCCTGGATTTATGTTGAGCATTGAATAGCAAAAATGATATTCAACATGTCAAACCATACAATGCAGTTGGTTAAGTGTTAAGTCGACTCAAAAGGCATAGCACAGATAAAACAGCAAGGAGTTTAACAACTCCATATAAGAAGGTTTTGCAATTCCCTTAATGTAATATCTTATTCATCAAGCAGTGGAAACTTCAAGAGTGCATCTTCTTAAACGTAACACACTGCCTGAACAGGAACTTCAAACTTGGACACTCATATTAAAAGTCTGCTGTGCCACTCACTGAACTATCCAGTGTCTACTAACTTTCATCTTCAATTCATCTTAAAACAATGTGGAAGGATACCAACCGACACTACATTTATGAATATGATTGCATATATTGACAAGCATTATGTAGCGTTTGATAGTGAACTGATATTTCAAACTTTTGAAACCTCAGCATTAAATGTCATCTATTTTAAGTCCTGAAATATGTACTATCTCATTTTCTGCTGACTTAGAATTCATGCTTCTTCAGTGACAGTATACAATTGAGAAAGGGCCGAAACTCCTACTATCTAGTAAATTATATTTTCATCAGTACACCTGACAATTTCCTCTTGCATATTGATTATACAATGTTTTCTATTCAAGCACTCTTTGTTTAAAACAGGCCTTCTTTCAAAGGCTATTTTGGTAAATGATTTTGGGTGAAGCTGAAGCTGCATTGTTTATTGCTATTTCAATTCGTTATGAAAGAAATTGAGCAATAATATTGACTCTGGTGGGATTCGAACCCACAGCCTTTGAATGCCTTTTTTAACATTTTCCTAGAAGTCCAATGCGCTATCCATTGCGCCACAGAGCCAACCTGCACCAAGAAACTTTTCAGAAATTCTGAAATAAAATAATGAGCAAGCAACTGATGATCAACTTTACAAAGTTGATAGGATACTATAATCATGGTTACATGTTGAGCATTGCATGGGGAAAAAGATATTCAACATGCCAAACTACATGATACAGTTGGATAAGTCTACTCAAAAGGCCTCTGACGGATAAAATCTTGACAATTTAAAAAACTCCATTTAAGAAGGTTTTGCAATTCTGTCAATGTAATATCTTGTTCATCATGCAATAGAAACTAAAAGAGTACTTCTTCTTAAACATAGCACCCCGCCTGAACAGGGACTTGAACCCTGGACCCTCAGATTAAAAGTCTGATGCTCTACCGACTGAGCTATCCAGGCTCTGCTTACTCTAATCTTCAAATCACATTAAAACAATTTGGAAGGATACCAACCTTACATTTACTGACAATCATTTATTATTATCATTACATATATTGATAATCAATATGTAGAGTTTTATCATGAATTGATATTTCAAGCTTTTGACATCTCAGCATTATATTTTATCTCTTTAAGTCCTGAAATTTGTACCATCTCATTTTCTGCTGATTCGGAATTCATGCTTCTTCATTGACAATACACAATTAAGAAAGGACCAAAAACTCTTACTGCCTAATACATTATATTTTACTCAGTCTACCTGTCAATTTCCTCTTATATGTAGATTATACAATATTTTCTATTCAAGTGGTGTCGGTTGAAAAAAGGGCTTCTTTCAAAGGCCATTTTGGTGAATGATTTCAGAGCAAGAAGAAGCTGCATTATTTATTGCAATTTCAATTCATTATAAAAGAAATGTAGGACAACATTGCCTCTGGTGGGATTCAAAACCACAACTTTTGAATGCCTTCTTTACATTACTCTTGAAAGCCAAAGCACTATCCATTGTGCCACAGAGCCAATCTTTTTAGGAGGTCGGACAGAAATGATCAAATAAAATAATGAGCTAGCAGCTGCTCATCAACTTTATGAAGTTGGTAGGAATCTATGATCCTGGATTTATGTTGAGCATTGAATAGCAAAAATGATATTCAACATGTCAAACCATACAATGCAGTTGGTTAAGTGTTAAGTCGACTCAAAAGGCATAGCACAGATAAAACAGCAAGGAGTTTAACAACTCCATATAAGAAGGTTTTGCAATTCCCTTAATGTAATATCTTATTCATCAAGCAGTGGAAACTTCAAGAGTGCATCTTCTTAAACATAACACACTGCCTGAACAGGAACTTCAAACCTGGACACTCATATTAAAAGTCTGCTGTGCCACTCACTGAACTATCCAGTGTCTACTAACTTTCATCTTCAATTCATCTTAAAACAATGTGGAAGGATACCAACCGACACTATATTTATGAATATGATTGCATATATTGACAAGCATTATGTAGCGTTTGATAGTGAACTGATATTTCAAACTTTTGAAACCTCAGCATTAAATGTCATCTATTTTAAGTCCTGAAATATGTACTATCTCATTTTCTGCTGACTTAGAATTCATGCTTCTTCAGTGACAGTATACAATTGAGAAAGGGCCGAAACTCCTACTATCTAGTAAATTATATTTTCATCAGTACACCTGACAATTTCCTCTTGCATATTGATTATACAATGTTTTCTATTCAAGCACTCTTTGTTTAAAACAGGCCTTCTTTCAAAGGCTATTTTGGTAAATGATTTTGGGTGAAGCTGAAGCTGCATTGTTTATTGCTATTTCAATTCGTTATGAAAGAAATTGAGCAATAATATTGACTCTGGTGGGATTCGAACCCACAGCCTTTGAATGCCTTTTTTAACATTTTCCTAGAAGTCCAATGCGCTATCCATTGCGCCACAGAGCCAACCTGCACCAAGAAACTTTTCAGAAATTCTGAAATAAAATAATGAGCAAGCAACTGATGATCAACTTTACAAAGTTGATAGGATACTATAATCATGGTTACATGTTGAGCATTGCATGGGGAAAAAGATATTCAACATGCCAAACTACATGATACAGTTGGATAAGTCTACTCAAAAGGCCTCTGACGGATAAAATCTTGACAATTTAAAAAACTCCATTTAAGAAGGTTTTGCAATTCTGTCAATGTAATATCTTGTTCATCATGCAATAGAAACTAAAAGAGTACTTCTTCTTAAACATAGCACCCCGCCTGAACAGGGACTTGAACCCTGGACCCTCAGATTAAAAGTCTGATGCTCTACCGACTGAGCTATCCAGGCTCTGCTTACTCTAATCTTCAAATCACATTAAAACAATTTGGAAGGATACCAACCTTACATTTACTGACAATCATTTATTATTATCATTACATATATTGATAATCAATATGTAGAGTTTTATCATGAATTGATATTTCAAGCTTTTGACATCTCAGCATTATATTTTATCTCTTTAAGTCCTGAAATTTGTACCATCTCATTTTCTGCTGATTCGGAATTCATGCTTCTTCATTGACAATACACAATTAAGAAAGGACCAAAAACTCTTACTGCCTAATACATTATATTTTACTCAGTCTACCTGTCAATTTCCTCTTATATGTAGATTATACAATATTTTCTATTCAAGTGGTGTCGGTTGAAAAAAGGGCTTCTTTCAAAGGCCATTTTGGTGAATGATTTCAGAGCAAGAAGAAGCTGCATTATTTATTGCAATTTCAATTCATTATAAAAGAAATGTAGGACAACATTGCCTCTGGTGGGATTCAAAACCACAACTTTTGACTGCCTTCTTTACATTACTCTTGAAAGCCAAAGCAGTATCCATTGTGCCACAGAGCCAATCTTTTTAGGATGTCGGACAGAAATGATCAAATAAAATAATGAGCTAGCAGCTGCTCATCAACTTTATAAAGTTGTTAGGAATCTATGATCCTGGATTTATGTTGAGCATTGAATAGCAAAAATGATATTCAACATGTCAAACCATACAATGCAGTTGGTTAAGTGTTAAGTCGACTCAAAAGGCATAGCACAGATAAAACAGCAAGGAGTTTAACAACTCCATATAAGAAGGTTTTGCAATTCCCTTAATGTAATATCTTATTCATCAAGCAGTGGAAACTTCAAGAGTGCATCTTCTTAAACATAACACACTGCCTGAACAGGAACTTCAAACCTGGACACTCATATTAAAAGTCTGCTGTGCCACTCACTGAACTATCCAGTGTCTACTAACTTTCATCTTCAATTCATCTTAAAACAATGTGGAAGGATACCAACCGACACTATATTTATGAATATGATTGCATATATTGACAAGCATTATGTAGCGTTTGATAGTGAACTGATATTTCAAACTTTTGAAACCTCAGCATTAAATGTCATCTATTTTAAGTCCTGAAATATGTACTATCTCATTTTCTGCTGACTTAGAATTCATGCTTCTTCAGTGACAGTATACAATTGAGAAAGGGCCGAAACTCCTACTATCTAGTAAATTATATTTTCATCAGTACACCTGACAATTTCCTCTTGCATATTGATTATACAATGTTTTCTATTCAAGCACTCTTTGTTTAAAACAGGCCTTCTTTCAAAGGCTATTTTGGTAAATGATTTTGGGTGAAGCTGAAGCTGCATTGTTTATTGCTATTTCAATTCGTTATGAAAGAAATTGAGCAATAATATTGACTCTGGTGGGATTCGAACCCACAGCCTTTGAATGCCTTTTTTAACATTTTCCTAGAAGTCCAATGCGCTATCCATTGCGCCACAGAGCCAACCTGCACCAAGAAACTTTTCAGAAATTCTGAAATAAAATAATGAGCAAGCAACTGATGATCAACTTTACAAAGTTGATAGGATACTATAATCATGGTTACATGTTGAGCATTGCATGGGGAAAAAGATATTCAACATGCCAAACTACATGATACAGTTGGATAAGTCTACTCAAAAGGCCTCTGACGGATAAAATCTTGACAATTTAAAAAACTCCATTTAAGAAGGTTTTGCAATTCTGTCAATGTAATATCTTGTTCATCATGCAATAGAAACTAAAAGAGTACTTCTTCTTAAACATAGCACCCCGCCTGAACAGGGACTTGAACCCTGGACCCTCAGATTAAAAGTCTGATGCTCTACCGACTGAGCTATCCAGGCTCTGCTTACTCTAATCTTCAAATCACATTAAAACAATTTGGAAGGATACCAAGCTTACATTTACTGACAATCATTTATTATTATCATTACATATATTGATAATCAATACGTAGAGTTTTATCATGAATTGATATTTCAAGCTTTTGACATCTCAGCATTATATTTTATCTCTTTAAGTCCTGAAATTTGTACCATCTCATTTTCTGCTGATTCGGAATTCATGCTTCTTCATTGACAATACACAATCAAGAAAGGACCAAAAACTCTTATTGCCTAATACATTATATTTTACTCAGTATACCTGTCAATTTCCTCTTATATGTAGATTATACAATATTTTCTATTCAAGTGGTGTCGGTTGAAAATAGGCCTTCTTTCAAAGGCCATTTTGGTGAATGATTTCAGAGCAAGAAGAAGCTGCATTATTTATTGCAATTTCAATTCATTATAAAAGAAATGTAGGACAACATTGCCTCTGGTGGGATTCAAAACCACAACTTTTGAATGCCTTCTTTACATTACTCTTGAAAGCCAAAGCACTATCCATTGTGCCACAGAGCCAATCTTTTTAGGATGTCGGACAGAAATGATCAAATAAAATAATGAGCTAGCAGCTGCTCATCAACTTTATGAAGTTGTTAGGAATCTATGATCCTGGATTTATGTTGAGCATTGAATAGCAAAAATGATATTCAACATGTCAAACCATACAATGCAGTTGGTTAAGTGTTAAGTCGACTCAAAAGGCATAGCACAGATAAAACAGCAAGGAGTTTAACAACTCCATATAAGAAGGTTTTGCAATTCCCTTAATGTAATATCTTATTCATCAAGCAGTGGAAACTTCAAGAGTGCATCTTCTTAAACATAACACACTGCCTGAACAGGAACTTCAAACCTGGACACTCATATTAAAAGTCTGCTGTGCCACTCACTGAACTATCCAGTGTCTACTAACTTTCATCTTCAATTCATCTTAAAACAATGTGGAAGGATTCCAACCGACACTATATTTATGAATATGATTGCATATATTGACAAGCATTATGTAGCGTTTGATAGTGAACTGATATTTCAAACTTTTGAAACCTCAGCATTAAATGTCATCTATTTTAAGTCCTGAAATATGTACTATCTCATTTTCTGCTGACTTAGAATTCATGCTTCTTCAGTGACAGTATACAATTGAGAAAGGGCCGAAACTCCTACTATCTAGTAAATTATATTTTCATCAGTACACCTGACAATTTCCTCTTGCATATTGATTATACAATGTTTTCTATTCAAGCACTCTTTGTTTAAAACAGGCCTTCTTTCAAAGGCTATTTTGGTAAATGATTTTGGGTGAAGCTGAAGCTGCATTGTTTATTGCTATTTCAATTCGTTATGAAAGAAATTGAGCAATAATATTGACTCTGGTGGGATTCGAACCCACAGCCTTTGAATGCCTTTTTTAACATTTTCCTAGAAGTCCAATGCGCTATCCATTGCGCCACAGAGCCAACCTGCACCAAGAAACTTTTCAGAAATTCTGAAATAAAATAATGAGCAAGCAACTGATGATCAACTTTACAAAGTTGATAGGATACTATAATCATGGTTACATGTTGAGCATTGCATGGGGAAAAAGATATTCAACATGCCAAACTACATGATACAGTTGGATAAGTCTACTCAAAAGGCCTCTGACGGATAAAATCTTGACAATTTAAAAAACTCCATTTAAGAAGGTTTTGCAATTCTGTCAATGTAATATCTTGTTCATCATGCAATAGAAACTAAAAGAGTACTTCTTCTTAAACATAGCACCCCGCCTGAACAGGGACTTGAACCCTGGACCCTCAGATTAAAAGTCTGATGCTCTACCGACTGAGCTATCCAGGCTCTGCTTACTCTAATCTTCAAATCACATTAAAACAATTTGGAAGGATACCAACCTTACATTTACTGACAATCATTTATTATTATCATTACATATATTGATAATCAATATGTAGAGTTTTATCATGAATTGATATTTCAAGCTTTTGACATCTCAGCATTATATTTTATCTCTTTAAGTCCTGAAATTTGTACCATCTCATTTTCTGCTGATTCGGAATTCATGCTTCTTCATTGACAATACACAATTAAGAAAGGACCAAAAACTCTTACTGCCTAATACATTATATTTTACTCAGTCTACCTGTCAATTTCCTCTTATATGTAGATTATACAATATTTTCTATTCAAGTGGTGTCGGTTGAAAAAAGGGCTTCTTTCAAAGGCCATTTTGGTGAATGATTTCAGAGCAAGAAGAAGCTGCATTATTTATTGCAATTTCAATTCATTATAAAAGAAATGTAGGACAACATTGCCTCTGGTGGGATTCAAAACCACAACTTTTGACTGCCTTCTTTACATTACTCTTGAAAGCCAAAGCAGTATCCATTGTGCCACAGAGCCAATCTTTTTAGGATGTCGGACAGAAATGATCAAATAAAATAATGAGCTAGCAGCTGCTCATCAACTTTATAAAGTTGTTAGGAATCTATGATCCTGGATTTATGTTGAGCATTGAATAGCAAAAATGATATTCAACATGTCAAACCATACAATGCAGTTGGTTAAGTGTTAAGTCGACTCAAAAGGCATAGCACAGATAAAACAGCAAGGAGTTTAACAACTCCATATAAGAAGGTTTTGCAATTCCCTTAATGTAATATCTTATTCATCAAGCAGTGGAAACTTCAAGAGTGCATCTTCTTAAACGTAACACACTGCCTGAACAGGAACTTCAAACTTGGACACTCATATTAAAAGTCTGCTGTGCCACTCACTGAACTATCCAGTGTCTACTAACTTTCATCTTCAATTCATCTTAAAACAATGTGGAAGGATACCAACCGACACTACATTTATGAATATGATTGCATATATTGACAAGCATTATGTAGCGTTTGATAGTGAACTGATATTTCAAACTTTTGAAACCTCAGCATTAAATGTCATCTATTTTAAGTCCTGAAATATGTACTATCTCATTTTCTGCTGACTTAGAATTCATGCTTCTTCAGTGACAGTATACAATTGAGAAAGGGCCGAAACTCCTACTATCTAGTAAATTATATTTTCATCAGTACACCTGACAATTTCCTCTTGCATATTGATTATACAATGTTTTCTATTCAAGCACTCTTTGTTTAAAACAGGCCTTCTTTCAAAGGCTATTTTGGTAAATGATTTTGGGTGAAGCTGAAGCTGCATTGTTTATTGCTATTTCAATTCGTTATGAAAGAAATTGAGCAATAATATTGACTCTGGTGGGATTCGAACCCACAGCCTTTGAATGCCTTTTTTAACATTTTCCTAGAAGTCCAATGCGCTATCCATTGCGCCACAGAGCCAACCTGTACCAAGAAACTTTTCAGAAATTCTGAAATAAAATAATGAGCAAGCAACTGATGATCAACTTTACAAAGTTGATAGGATACTATAATCATGGTTACATGTTGAGCATTGCATGGGGAAAAAGATATTCAACATGCCAAACTACATGATACAGTTGGATAAGTCTACTCAAAAGGCCTCTGACGGATAAAATCTTGACAATTTAAAAAACTCCATTTAAGAAGGTTTTGCAATTCTGTCAATGTAATATCTTGTTCATCATGCAATAGAAACTAAAAGAGTACTTCTTCTTAAACATAGCACCCCGCCTGAACAGGGACTTGAACCCTGGACCCTCAGATTAAAAGTCTGATGCTCTACCGACTGAGCTATCCAGGCTCTGCTTACTCTAATCTTCAAATCACATTAAAACAATTTGGAAGGATACCAACCTTACATTTACTGACAATCATTTATTATTATCATTACATATATTGATAATCAATATGTAGAGTTTTATCATGAATTGATATTTCAAGCTTTTGACATCTCAGCATTATATTTTATCTCTTTAAGTCCTGAAATTTGTACCATCTCATTTTCTGCTGATTCGGAATTCATGCTTCTTCATTGACAATACACAATTAAGAAAGGACCAAAAACTCTTACTGCCTAATACATTATATTTTACTCAGTCTACCTGTCAATTTCCTCTTATATGTAGATTATACAATATTTTCTATTCAAGTGGTGTCGGTTGAAAAAAGGGCTTCTTTCAAAGGCCATTTTGGTGAATGATTTCAGAGCAAGAAGAAGCTGCATTATTTATTGCAATTTCAATTCATTATAAAAGAAATGTAGGACAACATTGCCTCTGGTGGGATTCAAAACCACAACTTTTGAATGCCTTCTTTACATTACTCTTGAAAGCCAAAGCACTATCCATTGTGCCACAGAGCCAATCTTTTTAGGAGGTCGGACAGAAATGATCAAATAAAATAATGAGCTAGCAGCTGCTCATCAACTTTATGAAGTTGGTAGGAATCTATGATCCTGGATTTATGTTGAGCATTGAATAGCAAAAATGATATTCAACATGTCAAACCATACAATGCAGTTGGTTAAGTGTTAAGTCGACTCAAAAGGCATAGCACAGATAAAACAGCAAGGAGTTTAACAACTCCATATAAGAAGGTTTTGCAATTCCCTTAATGTAATATCTTATTCATCAAGCAGTGGAAACTTCAAGAGTGCATCTTCTTAAACATAACACACTGCCTGAACAGGAACTTCAAACCTGGACACTCATATTAAAAGTCTGCTGTGCCACTCACTGAACTATCCAGTGTCTACTAACTTTCATCTTCAATTCATCTTAAAACAATGTGGAAGGATACCAACCGACACTATATTTATGAATATGATTGCATATATTGACAAGCATTATGTAGCGTTTGATAGTGAACTGATATTTCAAACTTTTGAAACCTCAGCATTAAATGTCATCTATTTTAAGTCCTGAAATATGTACTATCTCATTTTCTGCTGACTTAGAATTCATGCTTCTTCAGTGACAGTATACAATTGAGAAAGGGCCGAAACTCCTACTATCTAGTAAATTATATTTTCATCAGTACACCTGACAATTTCCTCTTGCATATTGATTATACAATGTTTTCTATTCAAGCACTCTTTGTTTAAAACAGGCCTTCTTTCAAAGGCTATTTTGGTAAATGATTTTGGGTGAAGCTGAAGCTGCATTGTTTATTGCTATTTCAATTCGTTATGAAAGAAATTGAGCAATAATATTGACTCTGGTGGGATTCGAACCCACAGCCTTTGAATGCCTTTTTTAACATTTTCCTAGAAGTCCAATGCGCTATCCATTGCGCCACAGAGCCAACCTGCACCAAGAAACTTTTCAGAAATTCTGAAATAAAATAATGAGCAAGCAACTGATGATCAACTTTACAAAGTTGATAGGATACTATAATCATGGTTACATGTTGAGCATTGCATGGGGAAAAAGATATTCAACATGCCAAACTACATGATACAGTTGGATAAGTCTACTCAAAAGGCCTCTGACGGATAAAATCTTGACAATTTAAAAAACTCCATTTAAGAAGGTTTTGCAATTCTGTCAATGTAATATCTTGTTCATCATGCAATAGAAACTAAAAGAGTACTTCTTCTTAAACATAGCACCCCGCCTGAACAGGGACTTGAACCCTGGACCCTCAGATTAAAAGTCTGATGCTCTACCGACTGAGCTATCCAGGCTCTGCTTACTCTAATCTTCAAATCACATTAAAACAATTTGGAAGGATACCAACCTTACATTTACTGACAATCATTTATTATTATCATTACATATATTGATAATCAATATGTAGAGTTTTATCATGAATTGATATTTCAAGCTTTTGACATCTCAGCATTATATTTTATCTCTTTAAGTCCTGAAATTTGTACCATCTCATTTTCTGCTGATTCGGAATTCATGCTTCTTCATTGACAATACACAATCAAGAAAGGACCAAAAACTCTTACTGCCTAATACATTATATTTTACTCAGTCTACCTGTCAATTTCCTCTTATATGTAGATTATACAATATTTTCTATTCAAGTGGTGTCGGTTGAAAAAAGGGCTTCTTTCAAAGGCCATTTTGGTGAATGATTTCAGAGCAAGAAGAAGCTGCATTATTTATTGCAATTTCAATTCATTATAAAAGAAATGTAGGACAACATTGCCTCTGGTGGGATTCAAAACCACAACTTTTGACTGCCTTCTTTACATTACTCTTGAAAGCCAAAGCAGTATCCATTGTGCCACAGAGCCAATCTTTTTAGGATGTCGGACAGAAATGATCAAATAAAATAATGAGCTAGCAGCTGCTCATCAACTTTATAAAGTTGTTAGGAATCTATGATCCTGGATTTATGTTGAGCATTGAATAGCAAAAATGATATTCAACATGTCAAACCATACAATGCAGTTGGTTAAGTGTTAAGTCGACTCAAAAGGCATAGCACAGATAAAACAGCAAGGAGTTTAACAACTCCATATAAGAAGGTTTTGCAATTCCCTTAATGTAATATCTTATTCATCAAGCAGTGGAAACTTCAAGAGTGCATCTTCTTAAACATAACACACTGCCTGAACAGGAACTTCAAACCTGGACACTCATATTAAAAGTCTGCTGTGCCACTCACTGAACTATCCAGTGTCTACTAACTTTCATCTTCAATTCATCTTAAAACAATGTGGAAGGATACCAACCGACACTATATTTATGAATATGATTGCATATATTGACAAGCATTATGTAGCGTTTGATAGTGAACTGATATTTCAAACTTTTGAAACCTCAGCATTAAATGTCATCTATTTTAAGTCCTGAAATATGTACTATCTCATTTTCTGCTGACTTAGAATTCATGCTTCTTCAGTGACAGTATACAATTGAGAAAGGGCCGAAACTCCTACTATCTAGTAAATTATATTTTCATCAGTACACCTGACAATTTCCTCTTGCATATTGATTATACAATGTTTTCTATTCAAGCACTCTTTGTTTAAAACAGGCCTTCTTTCAAAGGCTATTTTGGTAAATGATTTTGGGTGAAGCTGAAGCTGCATTGTTTATTGCTATTTCAATTCGTTATGAAAGAAATTGAGCAATAATATTGACTCTGGTGGGATTCGAACCCACAGCCTTTGAATGCCTTTTTTAACATTTTCCTAGAAGTCCAATGCGCTATCCATTGCGCCACAGAGCCAACCTGCACCAAGAAACTTTTCAGAAATTCTGAAATAAAATAATGAGCAAGCAACTGATGATCAACTTTACAAAGTTGATAGGATACTATAATCATGGTTACATGTTGAGCATTGCATGGGGAAAAAGATATTCAACATGCCAAACTACATGATACAGTTGGATAAGTCTACTCAAAAGGCCTCTGACGGATAAAATCTTGACAATTTAAAAAACTCCATTTAAGAAGGTTTTGCAATTCTGTCAATGTAATATCTTGTTCATCATGCAATAGAAACTAAAAGAGTACTTCTTCTTAAACATAGCACCCCGCCTGAACAGGGACTTGAACCCTGGACCCTCAGATTAAAAGTCTGATGCTCTACCGACTGAGCTATCCAGGCTCTGCTTACTCTAATCTTCAAATCACATTAAAACAATTTGGAAGGATACCAAGCTTACATTTACTGACAATCATTTATTATTATCATTACATATATTGATAATCAATACGTAGAGTTTTATCATGAATTGATATTTCAAGCTTTTGACATCTCAGCATTATATTTTATCTCTTTAAGTCCTGAAATTTGTACCATCTCATTTTCTGCTGATTCGGAATTCATGCTTCTTCATTGACAATACACAATCAAGAAAGGACCAAAAACTCTTACTGCCTAATACATTATATTTTACTCAGTATACCTGTCAATTTCCTCTTATATGTAGATTATACAATATTTTCTATTCAAGTGGTGTCGGTTGAAAATAGGCCTTCTTTCAAAGGCCATTTTGGTGAATGATTTCAGAGCAAGAAGAAGCTGCATTATTTATTGCAATTTCAATTCATTATAAAAGAAATGTAGGACAACATTGCCTCTGGTGGGATTCAAAACCACAACTTTTGAATGCCTTCTTTACATTACTCTTGAAAGCCAAAGCACTATCCATTGTGCCACAGAGCCAATCATTTTAGGATGTCGGACAGAAATGATCAAATAAAATAATGAGCTAGCAGCTGCTCATCAACTTTATGAAGTTGTTAGGAATCTATGATCCTGGATTTATGTTGAGCATTGAATAGCAAAAATGATATTCAACATGTCAAACCATACAATGCAGTTGGTTAAGTGTTAAGTCGACTCAAAAGGCATAGCACAGATAAAACAGCAAGGAGTTTAACAACTCCATATAAGAAGGTTTTGCAATTCCCTTAATGTAATATCTTATTCATCAAGCAGTGGAAACTTCAAGAGTGCATCTTCTTAAACATAACACACTGCCTGAACAGGAACTTCAAACCTGGACACTCATATTAAAAGTCTGCTGTGCCACTCACTGAACTATCCAGTGTCTACTAACTTTCATCTTCAATTCATCTTAAAACAATGTGGAAGGATTCCAACCGACACTATATTTATGAATATGATTGCATATATTGACAAGCATTATGTAGCGTTTGATAGTGAACTGATATTTCAAACTTTTGAAACCTCAGCATTAAATGTCATCTATTTTAAGTCCTGAAATATGTACTATCTCATTTTCTGCTGACTTAGAATTCATGCTTCTTCAGTGACAGTATACAATTGAGAAAGGGCCGAAACTCCTACTATCTAGTAAATTATATTTTCATCAGTACACCTGACAATTTCCTCTTGCATATTGATTATACAATGTTTTCTATTCAAGCACTCTTTGTTTAAAACAGGCCTTCTTTCAAAGGCTATTTTGGTAAATGATTTTGGGTGAAGCTGAAGCTGCATTGTTTATTGCTATTTCAATTCGTTATGAAAGAAATTGAGCAATAATATTGACTCTGGTGGGATTCGAACCCACAGCCTTTGAATGCCTTTTTTAACATTTTCCTAGAAGTCCAATGCGCTATCCATTGCGCCACAGAGCCAACCTGCACCAAGAAACTTTTCAGAAATTCTGAAATAAAATAATGAGCAAGCAACTGATGATCAACTTTACAAAGTTGATAGGATACTATAATCATGGTTACATGTTGAGCATTGCATGGGGAAAAAGATATTCAACATGCCAAACTACATGATACAGTTGGATAAGTCTACTCAAAAGGCCTCTGACGGATAAAATCTTGACAATTTAAAAAACTCCATTTAAGAAGGTTTTGCAATTCTGTCAATGTAATATCTTGTTCATCATGCAATAGAAACTAAAAGAGTACTTCTTCTTAAACATAGCACCCCGCCTGAACAGGGACTTGAACCCTGGACCCTCAGATTAAAAGTCTGATGCTCTACCGACTGAGCTATCCAGGCTCTGCTTACTCTAATCTTCAAATCACATTAAAACAATTTGGAAGGATACCAACCTTACATTTACTGACAATCATTTATTATTATCATTACATATATTGATAATCAATATGTAGAGTTTTATCATGAATTGATATTTCAAGCTTTTGACATCTCAGCATTATATTTTATCTCTTTAAGTCCTGAAATTTGTACCATCTCATTTTCTGCTGATTCGGAATTCATGCTTCTTCATTGACAATACACAATTAAGAAAGGACCAAAAACTCTTACTGCCTAATACATTATATTTTACTCAGTCTACCTGTCAATTTCCTCTTATATGTAGATTATACAATATTTTCTATTCAAGTGGTGTCGGTTGAAAAAAGGGCTTCTTTCAAAGGCCATTTTGGTGAATGATTTCAGAGCAAGAAGAAGCTGCATTATTTATTGCAATTTCAATTCATTATAAAAGAAATGTAGGACAACATTGCCTCTGGTGGGATTCAAAACCACAACTTTTGACTGCCTTCTTTACATTACTCTTGAAAGCCAAAGCAGTATCCATTGTGCCACAGAGCCAATCTTTTTAGGATGTCGGACAGAAATGATCAAATAAAATAATGAGCTAGCAGCTGCTCATCAACTTTATAAAGTTGTTAGGAATCTATGATCCTGGATTTATGTTGAGCATTGAATAGCAAAAATGATATTCAACATGTCAAACCATACAATGCAGTTGGTTAAGTGTTAAGTCGACTCAAAAGGCATAGCACAGATAAAACAGCAAGGAGTTTAACAACTCCATATAAGAAGGTTTTGCAATTCCCTTAATGTAATATCTTATTCATCAAGCAGTGGAAACTTCAAGAGTGCATCTTCTTAAACATAACACACTGCCTGAACAGGAACTTCAAACCTGGACACTCATATTAAAAGTCTGCTGTGCCACTCACTGAACTATCCAGTGTCTACTAACTTTCATCTTCAATTCATCTTAAAACAATGTGGAAGGATTCCAACCGACACTATATTTATGAATATGATTGCATATATTGACAAGCATTATGTAGCGTTTGATAGTGAACTGATATTTCAAACTTTTGAAACCTCAGCATTAAATGTCATCTATTTTAAGTCCTGAAATATGTACTATCTCATTTTCTGCTGACTTAGAATTCATGCTTCTTCAGTGACAGTATACAATTGAGAAAGGGCCGAAACTCCTACTATCTAGTAAATTATATTTTCATCAGTACACCTGACAATTTCCTCTTGCATATTGATTATACAATGTTTTCTATTCAAGCACTCTTTGTTTAAAACAGGCCTTCTTTCAAAGGCTATTTTGGTAAATGATTTTGGGTGAAGCTGAAGCTGCATTGTTTATTGCTATTTCAATTCGTTATGAAAGAAATTGAGCAATAATATTGACTCTGGTGGGATTCGAACCCACAGCCTTTGAATGCCTTTTTTAACATTTTCCTAGAAGTCCAATGCACTATCCATTGCGCCACAGAGCCAACCTGCACCAAGAAACTTTTCAGAAATTCTGAAATAAAATAATGAGCAAGCAACTGATGATCAACTTTACAAAGTTGATAGGATACTATAATCATGGTTACATGTTGAGCATTGCATGGGGAAAAAGATATTCAACATGCCAAACTACATGATACAGTTGGATAAGTCTACTCAAAAGGCCTCTGACGGATAAAATCTTGACAATTTAAAAAACTCCATTTAAGAAGGTTTTGCAATTCTGTCAATGTAATATCTTGTTCATCATGCAATAGAAACTAAAAGAGTACTTCTTCTTAAACATAGCACCCCGCCTGAACAGGGACTTGAACCCTGGACCCTCAGATTAAAAGTCTGATGCTCTACCGACTGAGCTATCCAGGCTCTGCTTACTCTAATCTTCAAATCACATTAAAACAATTTGGAAGGATACCAACCTTACATTTACTGACAATCATTTATTATTATCATTACATATATTGATAATCAATATGTAGAGTTTTATCATGAATTGATATTTCAAGCTTTTGACATCTCAGCATTATATTTTATCTCTTTAAGTCCTGAAATTTGTACCATCTCATTTTCTGCTGATTCGGAATTCATGCTTCTTCATTGACAATACACAATTAAGAAAGGACCAAAAACTCTTACTGCCTAATACATTATATTTTACTCAGTCTACCTGTCAATTTCCTCTTATATGTAGATTATACAATATTTTCTATTCAAGTGGTGTCGGTTGAAAAAAGGGCTTCTTTCAAAGGCCATTTTGGTGAATGATTTCAGAGCAAGAAGAAGCTGCATTATTTATTGCAATTTCAATTCATTATAAAAGAAATGTAGGACAACATTGCCTCTGGTGGGATTCAAAACCACAACTTTTGACTGCCTTCTTTACATTACTCTTGAAAGCCAAAGCAGTATCCATTGTGCCACAGAGCCAATCTTTTTAGGATGTCGGACAGAAATGATCAAATAAAATAATGAGCTAGCAGCTGCTCATCAACTTTATGAAGTTGTTAGGAATCTATGATCCTGGATTTATGTTGAGCATTGAATAGCAAAAATGATATTCAACATGTCAAACCATACAATGCAGTTGGTTAAGTGTTAAGTCGACTCAAAAGGCATAGCACAGATAAAACAGCAAGGAGTTTAACAACTCCATATAAGAAGGTTTTGCAATTCCCTTAATGTAATATCTTATTCATCAAGCAGTGGAAACTTCAAGAGTGCATCTTCTTAAACATAACACACTGCCTGAACAGGAACTTCAAACCTGGACACTCATATTAAAAGTCTGCTGTGCCACTCACTGAACTATCCAGTGTCTACTAACTTTCATCTTCAATTCATCTTAAAACAATGTGGAAGGATTCCAACCGACACTATATTTATGAATATGATTGCATATATTGACAAGCATTATGTAGCGTTTGATAGTGAACTGATATTTCAAACTTTTGAAACCTCAGCATTAAATGTCATCTATTTTAAGTCCTGAAATATGTACTATCTCATTTTCTGCTGACTTAGAATTCATGCTTCTTCAGTGACAGTATACAATTGAGAAAGGGCCGAAACTCCTACTATCTAGTAAATTATATTTTCATCAGTACACCTGACAATTTCCTCTTGCATATTGATTATACAATGTTTTCTATTCAAGCACTCTTTGTTTAAAACAGGCCTTCTTTCAAAGGCTATTTTGGTAAATGATTTTGGGTGAAGCTGAAGCTGCATTGTTTATTGCTATTTCAATTCGTTATGAAAGAAATTGAGTAATAATATTGACTCTGGTGGGATTCGAACCCACAGCCTTTGAATGCCTTTTTTAACATTTTCCTAGAAGTCCAATGCGCTATCCATTGCGCCACAGAGCCAACCTGCACCAAGAAACTTTTCAGAAATTCTGAAATAAAATAATGAGCAAGCAACTGATGATCAACTTTACAAAGTTGATAGGATACTATAATCATGGTTACATGTTGAGCATTGCATGGGGAAAAAGATATTCAACATGCCAAACTACGTGATACAGTTGGATAAGTCTACTCAAAAGGCCTCTGACGGATAAAATCTTGACAATTTAAAAAACTCCATTTAAGAAGGTTTTGCAATTCTGTCAATGTAATATCTTGTTCATCATGCAATAGAAACTAAAAGAGTACTTCTTCTTAAACATAGCACCCCGCCTGAACAGGGACTTGAACCCTGGACCCTCAGATTAAAAGTCTGATGCTCTACCGACTGAGCTATCCAGGCTCTGCTTACTCTAATCTTCAAATCACATTAAAACAATTTGGAAGGATACCAACCTTACATTTACTGACAATCATTTATTATTATCATTACATATATTGATAATCAATATGTAGAGTTTTATCATGAATTGATATTTCAAGCTTTTGACATCTCAGCATTATATTTTATCTCTTTAAGTCCTGAAATTTGTACCATCTCATTTTCTGCTGATTCGGAATTCATGCTTCTTCATTGACAATACACAATTAAGAAAGGACCAAAAACTCTTACTGCCTAATACATTATATTTTACTCAGTCTACCTGTCAATTTCCTCTTATATGTAGATTATACAATATTTTCTATTCAAGTGGTGTCGGTTGAAAAAAGGGCTTCTTTCAAAGGCCATTTTGGTGAATGATTTCAGAGCAAGAAGAAGCTGCATTATTTATTGCAATTTCAATTCATTATAAAAGAAATGTAGGACAACATTGCCTCTGGTGGGATTCAAAACCACAACTTTTGACTGCCTTCTTTACATTACTCTTGAAAGCCAAAGCAGTATCCATTGTGCCACAGAGCCAATCTTTTTAGGATGTCGGACAGAAATGATCAAATAAAATAATGAGCTAGCAGCTGCTCATCAACTTTATAAAGTTGTTAGGAATCTATGATCCTGGATTTATGTTGAGCATTGAATAGCAAAAATGATATTCAACATGTCAAACCATACAATGCAGTTGGTTAAGTGTTAAGTCGACTCAAAAGGCATAGCACAGATAAAACAGCAAGGAGTTTAACAACTCCATATAAGAAGGTTTTGCAATTCCCTTAATGTAATATCTTATTCATCAAGCAGTGGAAACTTCAAGAGTGCATCTTCTTAAACATAACACACTGCCTGAACAGGAACTTCAAACCTGGACACTCATATTAAAAGTCTGCTGTGCCACTCACTGAACTATCCAGTGTCTACTAACTTTCATCTTCAATTCATCTTAAAACAATGTGGAAGGATACCAACCGACACTATATTTATGAATATGATTGCATATATTGACAAGCATTATGTAGCGTTTGATAGTGAACTGATATTTCAAACTTTTGAAACCTCAGCATTAAATGTCATCTATTTTAAGTCCTGAAATATGTACTATCTCATTTTCTGCTGACTTAGAATTCATGCTTCTTCAGTGACAGTATACAATTGAGAAAGGGCCGAAACTCCTACTATCTAGTAAATTATATTTTCATCAGTACACCTGACAATTTCCTCTTGCATATTGATTATACAATGTTTTCTATTCAAGCACTCTTTGTTTAAAACAGGCCTTCTTTCAAAGGCTATTTTGGTAAATGATTTTGGGTGAAGCTGAAGCTGCATTGTTTATTGCTATTTCAATTCGTTATGAAAGAAATTGAGCAATAATATTGACTCTGGTGGGATTCGAACCCACAGCCTTTGAATGCCTTTTTTAACATTTTCCTAGAAGTCCAATGCGCTATCCATTGCGCCACAGAGCCAACCTGCACCAAGAAACTTTTCAGAAATTCTGAAATAAAATAATGAGCAAGCAACTGATGATCAACTTTACAAAGTTGATAGGATACTATAATCATGGTTACATGTTGAGCATTGCATGGGGAAAAAGATATTCAACATGCCAAACTACATGATACAGTTGGATAAGTCTACTCAAAAGGCCTCTGACGGATAAAATCTTGACAATTTAAAAAACTCCATTTAAGAAGGTTTTGCAATTCTGTCAATGTAATATCTTGTTCATCATGCAATAGAAACTAAAAGAGTACTTCTTCTTAAACATAGCACCCCGCCTGAACAGGGACTTGAACCCTGGACCCTCAGATTAAAAGTCTGATGCTCTACCGACTGAGCTATCCAGGCTCTGCTTACTCTAATCTTCAAATCACATTAAAACAATTTGGAAGGATACCAAGCTTACATTTACTGACAATCATTTATTATTATCATTACATATATTGATAATCAATACGTAGAGTTTTATCATGAATTGATATTTCAAGCTTTTGACATCTCAGCATTATATTTTATCTCTTTAAGTCCTGAAATTTGTACCATCTCATTTTCTGCTGATTCGGAATTCATGCTTCTTCATTGACAATACACAATCAAGAAAGGACCAAAAACTCTTACTGCCTAATACATTATATTTTACTCAGTATACCTGTCAATTTCCTCTTATATGTAGATTATACAATATTTTCTATTCAAGTGGTGTCGGTTGAAAATAGGCCTTCTTTCAAAGGCCATTTTGGTGAATGATTTCAGAGCAAGAAGAAGCTGCATTATTTATTGCAATTTCAATTCATTATAAAAGAAATGTAGGACAACATTGCCTCTGGTGGGATTCAAAACCACAACTTTTGAATGCCTTCTTTACATTACTCTTGAAAGCCAAAGCACTATCCATTGTGCCACAGAGCCAATCTTTTTAGGATGTCGGACAGAAATGATCAAATAAAATAATGAGCTAGCAGCTGCTCATCAACTTTATGAAGTTGTTAGGAATCTATGATCCTGGATTTATGTTGAGCATTGAATAGCAAAAATGATATTCAACATGTCAAACCATACAATGCAGTTGGTTAAGTGTTAAGTCGACTCAAAAGGCATAGCACAGATAAAACAGCAAGGAGTTTAACAACTCCATATAAGAAGGTTTTGCAATTCCCTTAATGTAATATCTTATTCATCAAGCAGTGGAAACTTCAAGAGTGCATCTTCTTAAACATAACACACTGCCTGAACAGGAACTTCAAACCTGGACACTCATATTAAAAGTCTGCTGTGCCACTCACTGAACTATCCAGTGTCTACTAACTTTCATCTTCAATTCATCTTAAAACAATGTGGAAGGATTCCAACCGACACTATATTTATGAATATGATTGCATATATTGACAAGCATTATGTAGCGTTTGATAGTGAACTGATATTTCAAACTTTTGAAACCTCAGCATTAAATGTCATCTATTTTAAGTCCTGAAATATGTACTATCTCATTTTCTGCTGACTTAGAATTCATGCTTCTTCAGTGACAGTATACAATTGAGAAAGGGCCGAAACTCCTACTATCTAGTAAATTATATTTTCATCAGTACACCTGACAATTTCCTCTTGCATATTGATTATACAATGTTTTCTATTCAAGCACTCTTTGTTTAAAACAGGCCTTCTTTCAAAGGCTATTTTGGTAAATGATTTTGGGTGAAGCTGAAGCTGCATTGTTTATTGCTATTTCAATTCGTTATGAAAGAAATTGAGCAATAATATTGACTCTGGTGGGATTCGAACCCACAGCCTTTGAATGCCTTTTTTAACATTTTCCTAGAAGTCCAATGCGCTATCCATTGCGCCACAGAGCCAACCTGCACCAAGAAACTTTTCAGAAATTCTGAAATAAAATAATGAGCAAGCAACTGATGATCAACTTTACAAAGTTGATAGGATACTATAATCATGGTTACATGTTGAGCATTGCATGGGGAAAAAGATATTCAACATGCCAAACTACATGATACAGTTGGATAAGTCTACTCAAAAGGCCTCTGACGGATAAAATCTTGACAATTTAAAAAACTCCATTTAAGAAGGTTTTGCAATTCTGTCAATGTAATATCTTGTTCATCATGCAATAGAAACTAAAAGAGTACTTCTTCTTAAACATAGCACCCCGCCTGAACAGGGACTTGAACCCTGGACCCTCAGATTAAAAGTCTGATGCTCTACCGACTGAGCTATCCAGGCTCTGCTTACTCTAATCTTCAAATCACATTAAAACAATTTGGAAGGATACCAACCTTACATTTACTGACAATCATTTATTATTATCATTACATATATTGATAATCAATATGTAGAGTTTTATCATGAATTGATATTTCAAGCTTTTGACATCTCAGCATTATATTTTATCTCTTTAAGTCCTGAAATTTGTACCATCTCATTTTCTGCTGATTCGGAATTCATGCTTCTTCATTGACAATACACAATTAAGAAAGGACCAAAAACTCTTACTGCCTAATACATTATATTTTACTCAGTCTACCTGTCAATTTCCTCTTATATGTAGATTATACAATATTTTCTATTCAAGTGGTGTCGGTTGAAAAAAGGGCTTCTTTCAAAGGCCATTTTGGTGAATGATTTCAGAGCAAGAAGAAGCTGCATTATTTATTGCAATTTCAATTCATTATAAAAGAAATGTAGGACAACATTGCCTCTGGTGGGATTCAAAACCACAACTTTTGACTGCCTTCTTTACATTACTCTTGAAAGCCAAAGCAGTATCCATTGTGCCACAGAGCCAATCTTTTTAGGATGTCGGACAGAAATGATCAAATAAAATAATGAGCTAGCAGCTGCTCATCAACTTTATAAAGTTGTTAGGAATCTATGATCCTGGATTTATGTTGAGCATTGAATAGCAAAAATGATATTCAACATGTCAAACCATACAATGCAGTTGGTTAAGTGTTAAGTCGACTCAAAAGGCATAGCACAGATAAAACAGCAAGGAGTTTAACAACTCCATATAAGAAGGTTTTGCAATTCCCTTAATGTAATATCTTATTCATCAAGCAGTGGAAACTTCAAGAGTGCATCTTCTTAAACGTAACACACTGCCTGAACAGGAACTTCAAACTTGGACACTCATATTAAAAGTCTGCTGTGCCACTCACTGAACTATCCAGTGTCTACTAACTTTCATCTTCAATTCATCTTAAAACAATGTGGAAGGATACCAACCGACACTACATTTATGAATATGATTGCATATATTGACAAGCATTATGTAGCGTTTGATAGTGAACTGATATTTCAAACTTTTGAAACCTCAGCATTAAATGTCATCTATTTTAAGTCCTGAAATATGTACTATCTCATTTTCTGCTGACTTAGAATTCATGCTTCTTCAGTGACAGTATACAATTGAGAAAGGGCCGAAACTCCTACTATCTAGTAAATTATATTTTCATCAGTACACCTGACAATTTCCTCTTGCATATTGATTATACAATGTTTTCTATTCAAGCACTCTTTGTTTAAAACAGGCCTTCTTTCAAAGGCTATTTTGGTAAATGATTTTGGGTGAAGCTGAAGCTGCATTGTTTATTGCTATTTCAATTCGTTATGAAAGAAATTGAGCAATAATATTGACTCTGGTGGGATTCGAACCCACAGCCTTTGAATGCCTTTTTTAACATTTTCCTAGAAGTCCAATGCGCTATCCATTGCGCCACAGAGCCAACCTGCACCAAGAAACTTTTCAGAAATTCTGAAATAAAATAATGAGCCAGCAACTGATGATCAACTTTACAAAGTTGATAGGATACTATAATCATGGTTACATGTTGAGCATTGCATGGGGAAAAAGATATTCAACATGCCAAACTACATGATACAGTTGGATAAGTCTACTCAAAAGGCCTCTGACGGATAAAATCTTGACAATTTAAAAAACTCCATTTAAGAAGGTTTTGCAATTCTGTCAATGTAATATCTTGTTCATCATGCAATAGAAACTAAAAGAGTACTTCTTCTTAAACATAGCACCCCGCCTGAACAGGGACTTGAACCCTGGACCCTCAGATTAAAAGTCTGATGCTCTACCGACTGAGCTATCCAGGCTCTGCTTACTCTAATCTTCAAATCACATTAAAACAATTTGGAAGGATACCAAGCTTACATTTACTGACAATCATTTATTATTATCATTACATATATTGATAATCAATACGTAGAGTTTTATCATGAATTGATATTTCAAGCTTTTGACATCTCAGCATTATATTTTATCTCTTTAAGTCCTGAAATTTGTACCATCTCATTTTCTGCTGATTCGGAATTCATGCTTCTTCATTGACAATACACAATCAAGAAAGGACCAAAAACTCTTACTGCCTAATACATTATATTTTACTCAGTCTACCTGTCAATTTCCTCTTATATGTAGATTATACAATATTTTCTATTCAAGTGGTGTCGGTTGAAAAAAGGGCTTCTTTCAAAGGCCATTTTGGTGAATGATTTCAGAGCAAGAAGAAGCTGCATTATTTATTGCAATTTCAATTCATTATAAAAGAAATGTAGGACAACATTGCCTCTGGTGGGATTCAAAACCACAACTTTTGACTGCCTTCTTTACATTACTCTTGAAAGCCAAAGCAGTATCCATTGTGCCACAGAGCCAATCTTTTTAGGATGTCGGACAGAAATGATCAAATAAAATAATGAGCTAGCAGCTGCTCATCAACTTTATAAAGTTGTTAGGAATCTATGATCCTGGATTTATGTTGAGCATTGAATAGCAAAAATGATATTCAACATGTCAAACCATACAATGCAGTTGGTTAAGTGTTAAGTCGACTCAAAAGGCATAGCACAGATAAAACAGCAAGGAGTTTAACAACTCCATATAAGAAGGTTTTGCAATTCCCTTAATGTAATATCTTATTCATCAAGCAGTGGAAACTTCAAGAGTGCATCTTCTTAAACATAACACACTGCCTGAACAGGAACTTCAAACCTGGACACTCATATTAAAAGTCTGCTGTGCCACTCACTGAACTATCCAGTGTCTACTAACTTTCATCTTCAATTCATCTTAAAACAATGTGGAAGGATACCAACCGACACTATATTTATGAATATGATTGCATATATTGACAAGCATTATGTAGCGTTTGATAGTGAACTGATATTTCAAACTTTTGAAACCTCAGCATTAAATGTCATCTATTTTAAGTCCTGAAATATGTACTATCTCATTTTCTGCTGACTTAGAATTCATGCTTCTTCAGTGACAGTATACAATTGAGAAAGGGCCGAAACTCCTACTATCTAGTAAATTATATTTTCATCAGTACACCTGACAATTTCCTCTTGCATATTGATTATACAATGTTTTCTATTCAAGCACTCTTTGTTTAAAACAGGCCTTCTTTCAAAGGCTATTTTGGTAAATGATTTTGGGTGAAGCTGAAGCTGCATTGTTTATTGCTATTTCAATTCGTTATGAAAGAAATTGAGCAATAATATTGACTCTGGTGGGATTCGAACCCACAGCCTTTGAATGCCTTTTTTAACATTTTCCTAGAAGTCCAATGCGCTATCCATTGCGCCACAGAGCCAACCTGCACCAAGAAACTTTTCAGAAATTCTGAAATAAAATAATGAGCAAGCAACTGATGATCAACTTTACAAAGTTGATAGGATACTATAATCATGGTTACATGTTGAGCATTGCATGGGGAAAAAGATATTCAACATGCCAAACTACATGATACAGTTGGATAAGTCTACTCAAAAGGCCTCTGACGGATAAAATCTTGACAATTTAAAAAACTCCATTTAAGAAGGTTTTGCAATTCTGTCAATGTAATATCTTGTTCATCATGCAATAGAAACTAAAAGAGTACTTCTTCTTAAACATAGCACCCCGCCTGAACAGGGACTTGAACCCTGGACCCTCAGATTAAAAGTCTGATGCTCTACCGACTGAGCTATCCAGGCTCTGCTTACTCTAATCTTCAAATCACATTAAAACAATTTGGAAGGATACCAAGCTTACATTTACTGACAATCATTTATTATTATCATTACATATATTGATAATCAATACGTAGAGTTTTATCATGAATTGATATTTCAAGCTTTTGACATCTCAGCATTATATTTTATCTCTTTAAGTCCTGAAATTTGTACCATCTCATTTTCTGCTGATTCGGAATTCATGCTTCTTCATTGACAATACACAATCAAGAAAGGACCAAAAACTCTTACTGCCTAATACATTATATTTTACTCAGTATACCTGTCAATTTCCTCTTATATGTAGATTATACAATATTTTCTATTCAAGTGGTGTCGGTTGAAAATAGGCCTTCTTTCAAAGGCCATTTTGGTGAATGATTTCAGAGCAAGAAGAAGCTGCATTATTTATTGCAATTTCAATTCATTATAAAAGAAATGTAGGACAACATTGCCTCTGGTGGGATTCAAAACCACAACTTTTGAATGCCTTCTTTACATTACTCTTGAAAGCCAAAGCACTATCCATTGTGCCACAGAGCCAATCTTTTTAGGATGTCGGACAGAAATGATCAAATAAAATAATGAGCTAGCAGCTGCTCATCAACTTTATGAAGTTGTTAGGAATCTATGATCCTGGATTTATGTTGAGCATTGAATAGCAAAAATGATATTCAACATGTCAAACCATACAATGCAGTTGGTTAAGTGTTAAGTCGACTCAAAAGGCATAGCACAGATAAAACAGCAAGGAGTTTAACAACTCCATATAAGAAGGTTTTGCAATTCCCTTAATGTAATATCTTATTCATCAAGCAGTGGAAACTTCAAGAGTGCATCTTCTTAAACATAACACACTGCCTGAACAGGAACTTCAAACCTGGACACTCATATTAAAAGTCTGCTGTGCCACTCACTGAACTATCCAGTGTCTACTAACTTTCATCTTCAATTCATCTTAAAACAATGTGGAAGGATTCCAACCGACACTATATTTATGAATATGATTGCATATATTGACAAGCATTATGTAGCGTTTGATAGTGAACTGATATTTCAAACTTTTGAAACCTCAGCATTAAATGTCATCTATTTTAAGTCCTGAAATATGTACTATCTCATTTTCTGCTGACTTAGAATTCATGCTTCTTCAGTGACAGTATACAATTGAGAAAGGGCCGAAACTCCTACTATCTAGTAAATTATATTTTCATCAGTACACCTGACAATTTCCTCTTGCATATTGATTATACAATGTTTTCTATTCAAGCACTCTTTGTTTAAAACAGGCCTTCTTTCAAAGGCTATTTTGGTAAATGATTTTGGGTGAAGCTGAAGCTGCATTGTTTATTGCTATTTCAATTCGTTATGAAAGAAATTGAGCAATAATATTGACTCTGGTGGGATTCGAACCCACAGCCTTTGAATGCCTTTTTTAACATTTTCCTAGAAGTCCAATGCGCTATCCATTGCGCCACAGAGCCAACCTGCACCAAGAAACTTTTCAGAAATTCTGAAATAAAATAATGAGCAAGCAACTGATGATCAACTTTACAAAGTTGATAGGATACTATAATCATGGTTACATGTTGAGCATTGCATGGGGAAAAAGATATTCAACATGCCAAACTACATGATACAGTTGGATAAGTCTACTCAAAAGGCCTCTGACGGATAAAATCTTGACAATTTAAAAAACTCCATTTAAGAAGGTTTTGCAATTCTGTCAATGTAATATCTTGTTCATCATGCAATAGAAACTAAAAGAGTACTTCTTCTTAAACATAGCACCCCGCCTGAACAGGGACTTGAACCCTGGACCCTCAGATTAAAAGTCTGATGCTCTACCGACTGAGCTATCCAGGCTCTGCTTACTCTAATCTTCAAATCACATTAAAACAATTTGGAAGGATACCAAGCTTACATTTACTGACAATCATTTATTATTATCATTACATATATTGATAATCAATACGTAGAGTTTTATCATGAATTGATATTTCAAGCTTTTGACATCTCAGCATTATATTTTATCTCTTTAAGTCCTGAAATTTGTACCATCTCATTTTCTGCTGATTCGGAATTCATGCTTCTTCATTGACAATACACAATCAAGAAAGGACCAAAAACTCTTACTGCCTAATACATTATATTTTACTCAGTATACCTGTCAATTTCCTCTTATATGTAGATTATACAATATTTTCTATTCAAGTGGTGTCGGTTGAAAATAGGCCTTCTTTCAAAGGCCATTTTGGTGAATGATTTCAGAGCAAGAAGAAGCTGCATTATTTATTGCAATTTCAATTCATTATAAAAGAAATGTAGGACAACATTGCCTCTGGTGGGATTCAAAACCACAACTTTTGAATGCCTTCTTTACATTACTCTTGAAAGCCAAAGCACTATCCATTGTGCCACAGAGCCAATCATTTTAGGATGTCGGACAGAAATGATCAAATAAAATAATGAGCTAGCAGCTGCTCATCAACTTTATGAAGTTGTTAGGAATCTATGATCCTGGATTTATGTTGAGCATTGAATAGCAAAAATGATATTCAACATGTCAAACCATACAATGCAGTTGGTTAAGTGTTAAGTCGACTCAAAAGGCATAGCACAGATAAAACAGCAAGGAGTTTAACAACTCCATATAAGAAGGTTTTGCAATTCCCTTAATGTAATATCTTATTCATCAAGCAGTGGAAACTTCAAGAGTGCATCTTCTTAAACATAACACACTGCCTGAACAGGAACTTCAAACCTGGACACTCATATTAAAAGTCTGCTGTGCCACTCACTGAACTATCCAGTGTCTACTAACTTTCATCTTCAATTCATCTTAAAACAATGTGGAAGGATTCCAACCGACACTATATTTATGAATATGATTGCATATATTGACAAGCATTATGTAGCGTTTGATAGTGAACTGATATTTCAAACTTTTGAAACCTCAGCATTAAATGTCATCTATTTTAAGTCCTGAAATATGTACTATCTCATTTTCTGCTGACTTAGAATTCATGCTTCTTCAGTGACAGTATACAATTGAGAAAGGGCCGAAACTCCTACTATCTAGTAAATTATATTTTCATCAGTACACCTGACAATTTCCTCTTGCATATTGATTATACAATGTTTTCTATTCAAGCACTCTTTGTTTAAAACAGGCCTTCTTTCAAAGGCTATTTTGGTAAATGATTTTGGGTGAAGCTGAAGCTGCATTGTTTATTGCTATTTCAATTCGTTATGAAAGAAATTGAGCAATAATATTGACTCTGGTGGGATTCGAACCCACAGCCTTTGAATGCCTTTTTTAACATTTTCCTAGAAGTCCAATGCGCTATCCATTGCGCCACAGAGCCAACCTGCACCAAGAAACTTTTCAGAAATTCTGAAATAAAATAATGAGCAAGCAACTGATGATCAACTTTACAAAGTTGATAGGATACTATAATCATGGTTACATGTTGAGCATTGCATGGGGAAAAAGATATTCAACATGCCAAACTACATGATACAGTTGGATAAGTCTACTCAAAAGGCCTCTGACGGATAAAATCTTGACAATTTAAAAAACTCCATTTAAGAAGGTTTTGCAATTCTGTCAATGTAATATCTTGTTCATCATGCAATAGAAACTAAAAGAGTACTTCTTCTTAAACATAGCACCCCGCCTGAACAGGGACTTGAACCCTGGACCCTCAGATTAAAAGTCTGATGCTCTACCGACTGAGCTATCCAGGCTCTGCTTACTCTAATCTTCAAATCACATTAAAACAATTTGGAAGGATACCAACCTTACATTTACTGACAATCATTTATTATTATCATTACATATATTGATAATCAATATGTAGAGTTTTATCATGAATTGATATTTCAAGCTTTTGACATCTCAGCATTATATTTTATCTCTTTAAGTCCTGAAATTTGTACCATCTCATTTTCTGCTGATTCGGAATTCATGCTTCTTCATTGACAATACACAATTAAGAAAGGACCAAAAACTCTTACTGCCTAATACATTATATTTTACTCAGTCTACCTGTCAATTTCCTCTTATATGTAGATTATACAATATTTTCTATTCAAGTGGTGTCGGTTGAAAAAAGGGCTTCTTTCAAAGGCCATTTTGGTGAATGATTTCAGAGCAAGAAGAAGCTGCATTATTTATTGCAATTTCAATTCATTATAAAAGAAATGTAGGACAACATTGCCTCTGGTGGGATTCAAAACCACAACTTTTGACTGCCTTCTTTACATTACTCTTGAAAGCCAAAGCAGTATCCATTGTGCCACAGAGCCAATCTTTTTAGGATGTCGGACAGAAATGATCAAATAAAATAATGAGCTAGCAGCTGCTCATCAACTTTATAAAGTTGTTAGGAATCTATGATCCTGGATTTATGTTGAGCATTGAATAGCAAAAATGATATTCAACATGTCAAACCATACAATGCAGTTGGTTAAGTGTTAAGTCGACTCAAAAGGCATAGCACAGATAAAACAGCAAGGAGTTTAACAACTCCATATAAGAAGGTTTTGCAATTCCCTTAATGTAATATCTTATTCATCAAGCAGTGGAAACTTCAAGAGTGCATCTTCTTAAACATAACACACTGCCTGAACAGGAACTTCAAACCTGGACACTCATATTAAAAGTCTGCTGTGCCACTCACTGAACTATCCAGTGTCTACTAACTTTCATCTTCAATTCATCTTAAAACAATGTGGAAGGATTCCAACCGACACTATATTTATGAATATGATTGCATATATTGACAAGCATTATGTAGCGTTTGATAGTGAACTGATATTTCAAACTTTTGAAACCTCAGCATTAAATGTCATCTATTTTAAGTCCTGAAATATGTACTATCTCATTTTCTGCTGACTTAGAATTCATGCTTCTTCAGTGACAGTATACAATTGAGAAAGGGCCGAAACTCCTACTATCTAGTAAATTATATTTTCATCAGTACACCTGACAATTTCCTCTTGCATATTGATTATACAATGTTTTCTATTCAAGCACTCTTTGTTTAAAACAGGCCTTCTTTCAAAGGCTATTTTGGTAAATGATTTTGGGTGAAGCTGAAGCTGCATTGTTTATTGCTATTTCAATTCGTTATGAAAGAAATTGAGCAATAATATTGACTCTGGTGGGATTCGAACCCACAGCCTTTGAATGCCTTTTTTAACATTTTCCTAGAAGTCCAATGCGCTATCCATTGCGCCACAGAGCCAACCTGCACCAAGAAACTTTTCAGAAATTCTGAAATAAAATAATGAGCAAGCAACTGATGATCAACTTTACAAAGTTGATAGGATACTATAATCATGGTTACATGTTGAGCATTGCATGGGGAAAAAGATATTCAACATGCCAAACTACATGATACAGTTGGATAAGTCTACTCAAAAGGCCTCTGACGGATAAAATCTTGACAATTTAAAAAACTCCATTTAAGAAGGTTTTGCAATTCTGTCAATGTAATATCTTGTTCATCATGCAATAGAAACTAAAAGAGTACTTCTTCTTAAACATAGCACCCCGCCTGAACAGGGACTTGAACCCTGGACCCTCAGATTAAAAGTCTGATGCTCTACCGACTGAGCTATCCAGGCTCTGCTTACTCTAATCTTCAAATCACATTAAAACAATTTGGAAGGATACCAACCTTACATTTACTGACAATCATTTATTATTATCATTACATATATTGATAATCAATATGTAGAGTTTTATCATGAATTGATATTTCAAGCTTTTGACATCTCAGCATTATATTTTATCTCTTTAAGTCCTGAAATTTGTACCATCTCATTTTCTGCTGATTCGGAATTCATGCTTCTTCATTGACAATACACAATTAAGAAAGGACCAAAAACTCTTACTGCCTAATACATTATATTTTACTCAGTCTACCTGTCAATTTCCTCTTATATGTAGATTATACAATATTTTCTATTCAAGTGGTGTCGGTTGAAAAAAGGGCTTCTTTCAAAGGCCATTTTGGTGAATGATTTCAGAGCAAGAAGAAGCTGCATTATTTATTGCAATTTCAATTCATTATAAAAGAAATGTAGGACAACATTGCCTCTGGTGGGATTCAAAACCACAACTTTTGACTGCCTTCTTTACATTACTCTTGAAAGCCAAAGCAGTATCCATTGTGCCACAGAGCCAATCTTTTTAGGATGTCGGACAGAAATGATCAAATAAAATAATGAGCTAGCAGCTGCTCATCAACTTTATGAAGTTGTTAGGAATCTATGATCCTGGATTTATGTTGAGCATTGAATAGCAAAAATGATATTCAACATGTCAAACCATACAATGCAGTTGGTTAAGTGTTAAGTCGACTCAAAAGGCATAGCACAGATAAAACAGCAAGGAGTTTAACAACTCCATATAAGAAGGTTTTGCAATTCCCTTAATGTAATATCTTATTCATCAAGCAGTGGAAACTTCAAGAGTGCATCTTCTTAAACATAACACACTGCCTGAACAGGAACTTCAAACCTGGACACTCATATTAAAAGTCTGCTGTGCCACTCACTGAACTATCCAGTGTCTACTAACTTTCATCTTCAATTCATCTTAAAACAATGTGGAAGGATTCCAACCGACACTATATTTATGAATATGATTGCATATATTGACAAGCATTATGTAGCGTTTGATAGTGAACTGATATTTCAAACTTTTGAAACCTCAGCATTAAATGTCATCTATTTTAAGTCCTGAAATATGTACTATCTCATTTTCTGCTGACTTAGAATTCATGCTTCTTCAGTGACAGTATACAATTGAGAAAGGGCCGAAACTCCTACTATCTAGTAAATTATATTTTCATCAGTACACCTGACAATTTCCTCTTGCATATTGATTATACAATGTTTTCTATTCAAGCACTCTTTGTTTAAAACAGGCCTTCTTTCAAAGGCTATTTTGGTAAATGATTTTGGGTGAAGCTGAAGCTGCATTGTTTATTGCTATTTCAATTCGTTATGAAAGAAATTGAGTAATAATATTGACTCTGGTGGGATTCGAACCCACAGCCTTTGAATGCCTTTTTTAACATTTTCCTAGAAGTCCAATGCGCTATCCATTGCGCCACAGAGCCAACCTGCACCAAGAAACTTTTCAGAAATTCTGAAATAAAATAATGAGCAAGCAACTGATGATCAACTTTACAAAGTTGATAGGATACTATAATCATGGTTACATGTTGAGCATTGCATGGGGAAAAAGATATTCAACATGCCAAACTACGTGATACAGTTGGATAAGTCTACTCAAAAGGCCTCTGACGGATAAAATCTTGACAATTTAAAAAACTCCATTTAAGAAGGTTTTGCAATTCTGTCAATGTAATATCTTGTTCATCATGCAATAGAAACTAAAAGAGTACTTCTTCTTAAACATAGCACCCCGCCTGAACAGGGACTTGAACCCTGGACCCTCAGATTAAAAGTCTGATGCTCTACCGACTGAGCTATCCAGGCTCTGCTTACTCTAATCTTCAAATCACATTAAAACAATTTGGAAGGATACCAACCTTACATTTACTGACAATCATTTATTATTATCATTACATATATTGATAATCAATATGTAGAGTTTTATCATGAATTGATATTTCAAGCTTTTGACATCTCAGCATTATATTTTATCTCTTTAAGTCCTGAAATTTGTACCATCTCATTTTCTGCTGATTCGGAATTCATGCTTCTTCATTGACAATACACAATTAAGAAAGGACCAAAAACTCTTACTGCCTAATACATTATATTTTACTCAGTCTACCTGTCAATTTCCTCTTATATGTAGATTATACAATATTTTCTATTCAAGTGGTGTCGGTTGAAAAAAGGGCTTCTTTCAAAGGCCATTTTGGTGAATGATTTCAGAGCAAGAAGAAGCTGCATTATTTATTGCAATTTCAATTCATTATAAAAGAAATGTAGGACAACATTGCCTCTGGTGGGATTCAAAACCACAACTTTTGACTGCCTTCTTTACATTACTCTTGAAAGCCAAAGCAGTATCCATTGTGCCACAGAGCCAATCTTTTTAGGATGTCGGACAGAAATGATCAAATAAAATAATGAGCTAGCAGCTGCTCATCAACTTTATAAAGTTGTTAGGAATCTATGATCCTGGATTTATGTTGAGCATTGAATAGCAAAAATGATATTCAACATGTCAAACCATACAATGCAGTTGGTTAAGTGTTAAGTCGACTCAAAAGGCATAGCACAGATAAAACAGCAAGGAGTTTAACAACTCCATATAAGAAGGTTTTGCAATTCCCTTAATGTAATATCTTATTCATCAAGCAGTGGAAACTTCAAGAGTGCATCTTCTTAAACATAACACACTGCCTGAACAGGAACTTCAAACCTGGACACTCATATTAAAAGTCTGCTGTGCCACTCACTGAACTATCCAGTGTCTACTAACTTTCATCTTCAATTCATCTTAAAACAATGTGGAAGGATACCAACCGACACTATATTTATGAATATGATTGCATATATTGACAAGCATTATGTAGCGTTTGATAGTGAACTGATATTTCAAACTTTTGAAACCTCAGCATTAAATGTCATCTATTTTAAGTCCTGAAATATGTACTATCTCATTTTCTGCTGACTTAGAATTCATGCTTCTTCAGTGACAGTATACAATTGAGAAAGGGCCGAAACTCCTACTATCTAGTAAATTATATTTTCATCAGTACACCTGACAATTTCCTCTTGCATATTGATTATACAATGTTTTCTATTCAAGCACTCTTTGTTTAAAACAGGCCTTCTTTCAAAGGCTATTTTGGTAAATGATTTTGGGTGAAGCTGAAGCTGCATTGTTTATTGCTATTTCAATTCGTTATGAAAGAAATTGAGCAATAATATTGACTCTGGTGGGATTCGAACCCACAGCCTTTGAATGCCTTTTTTAACATTTTCCTAGAAGTCCAATGCGCTATCCATTGCGCCACAGAGCCAACCTGCACCAAGAAACTTTTCAGAAATTCTGAAATAAAATAATGAGCAAGCAACTGATGATCAACTTTACAAAGTTGATAGGATACTATAATCATGGTTACATGTTGAGCATTGCATGGGGAAAAAGATATTCAACATGCCAAACTACATGATACAGTTGGATAAGTCTACTCAAAAGGCCTCTGACGGATAAAATCTTGACAATTTAAAAAACTCCATTTAAGAAGGTTTTGCAATTCTGTCAATGTAATATCTTGTTCATCATGCAATAGAAACTAAAAGAGTACTTCTTCTTAAACATAGCACCCCGCCTGAACAGGGACTTGAACCCTGGACCCTCAGATTAAAAGTCTGATGCTCTACCGACTGAGCTATCCAGGCTCTGCTTACTCTAATCTTCAAATCACATTAAAACAATTTGGAAGGATACCAAGCTTACATTTACTGACAATCATTTATTATTATCATTACATATATTGATAATCAATACGTAGAGTTTTATCATGAATTGATATTTCAAGCTTTTGACATCTCAGCATTATATTTTATCTCTTTAAGTCCTGAAATTTGTACCATCTCATTTTCTGCTGATTCGGAATTCATGCTTCTTCATTGACAATACACAATCAAGAAAGGACCAAAAACTCTTACTGCCTAATACATTATATTTTACTCAGTATACCTGTCAATTTCCTCTTATATGTAGATTATACAATATTTTCTATTCAAGTGGTGTCGGTTGAAAATAGGCCTTCTTTCAAAGGCCATTTTGGTGAATGATTTCAGAGCAAGAAGAAGCTGCATTATTTATTGCAATTTCAATTCATTATAAAAGAAATGTAGGACAACATTGCCTCTGGTGGGATTCAAAACCACAACTTTTGAATGCCTTCTTTACATTACTCTTGAAAGCCAAAGCACTATCCATTGTGCCACAGAGCCAATCTTTTTAGGATGTCGGACAGAAATGATCAAATAAAATAATGAGCTAGCAGCTGCTCATCAACTTTATGAAGTTGTTAGGAATCTATGATCCTGGATTTATGTTGAGCATTGAATAGCAAAAATGATATTCAACATGTCAAACCATACAATGCAGTTGGTTAAGTGTTAAGTCGACTCAAAAGGCATAGCACAGATAAAACAGCAAGGAGTTTAACAACTCCATATAAGAAGGTTTTGCAATTCCCTTAATGTAATATCTTATTCATCAAGCAGTGGAAACTTCAAGAGTGCATCTTCTTAAACATAACACACTGCCTGAACAGGAACTTCAAACCTGGACACTCATATTAAAAGTCTGCTGTGCCACTCACTGAACTATCCAGTGTCTACTAACTTTCATCTTCAATTCATCTTAAAACAATGTGGAAGGATTCCAACCGACACTATATTTATGAATATGATTGCATATATTGACAAGCATTATGTAGCGTTTGATAGTGAACTGATATTTCAAACTTTTGAAACCTCAGCATTAAATGTCATCTATTTTAAGTCCTGAAATATGTACTATCTCATTTTCTGCTGACTTAGAATTCATGCTTCTTCAGTGACAGTATACAATTGAGAAAGGGCCGAAACTCCTACTATCTAGTAAATTATATTTTCATCAGTACACCTGACAATTTCCTCTTGCATATTGATTATACAATGTTTTCTATTCAAGCACTCTTTGTTTAAAACAGGCCTTCTTTCAAAGGCTATTTTGGTAAATGATTTTGGGTGAAGCTGAAGCTGCATTGTTTATTGCTATTTCAATTCGTTATGAAAGAAATTGAGCAATAATATTGACTCTGGTGGGATTCGAACCCACAGCCTTTGAATGCCTTTTTTAACATTTTCCTAGAAGTCCAATGCGCTATCCATTGCGCCACAGAGCCAACCTGCACCAAGAAACTTTTCAGAAATTCTGAAATAAAATAATGAGCAAGCAACTGATGATCAACTTTACAAAGTTGATAGGATACTATAATCATGGTTACATGTTGAGCATTGCATGGGGAAAAAGATATTCAACATGCCAAACTACATGATACAGTTGGATAAGTCTACTCAAAAGGCCTCTGACGGATAAAATCTTGACAATTTAAAAAACTCCATTTAAGAAGGTTTTGCAATTCTGTCAATGTAATATCTTGTTCATCATGCAATAGAAACTAAAAGAGTACTTCTTCTTAAACATAGCACCCCGCCTGAACAGGGACTTGAACCCTGGACCCTCAGATTAAAAGTCTGATGCTCTACCGACTGAGCTATCCAGGCTCTGCTTACTCTAATCTTCAAATCACATTAAAACAATTTGGAAGGATACCAACCTTACATTTACTGACAATCATTTATTATTATCATTACATATATTGATAATCAATATGTAGAGTTTTATCATGAATTGATATTTCAAGCTTTTGACATCTCAGCATTATATTTTATCTCTTTAAGTCCTGAAATTTGTACCATCTCATTTTCTGCTGATTCGGAATTCATGCTTCTTCATTGACAATACACAATTAAGAAAGGACCAAAAACTCTTACTGCCTAATACATTATATTTTACTCAGTCTACCTGTCAATTTCCTCTTATATGTAGATTATACAATATTTTCTATTCAAGTGGTGTCGGTTGAAAAAAGGGCTTCTTTCAAAGGCCATTTTGGTGAATGATTTCAGAGCAAGAAGAAGCTGCATTATTTATTGCAATTTCAATTCATTATAAAAGAAATGTAGGACAACATTGCCTCTGGTGGGATTCAAAACCACAACTTTTGACTGCCTTCTTTACATTACTCTTGAAAGCCAAAGCAGTATCCATTGTGCCACAGAGCCAATCTTTTTAGGATGTCGGACAGAAATGATCAAATAAAATAATGAGCTAGCAGCTGCTCATCAACTTTATAAAGTTGTTAGGAATCTATGATCCTGGATTTATGTTGAGCATTGAATAGCAAAAATGATATTCAACATGTCAAACCATACAATGCAGTTGGTTAAGTGTTAAGTCGACTCAAAAGGCATAGCACAGATAAAACAGCAAGGAGTTTAACAACTCCATATAAGAAGGTTTTGCAATTCCCTTAATGTAATATCTTATTCATCAAGCAGTGGAAACTTCAAGAGTGCATCTTCTTAAACGTAACACACTGCCTGAACAGGAACTTCAAACTTGGACACTCATATTAAAAGTCTGCTGTGCCACTCACTGAACTATCCAGTGTCTACTAACTTTCATCTTCAATTCATCTTAAAACAATGTGGAAGGATACCAACCGACACTACATTTATGAATATGATTGCATATATTGACAAGCATTATGTAGCGTTTGATAGTGAACTGATATTTCAAACTTTTGAAACCTCAGCATTAAATGTCATCTATTTTAAGTCCTGAAATATGTACTATCTCATTTTCTGCTGACTTAGAATTCATGCTTCTTCAGTGACAGTATACAATTGAGAAAGGGCCGAAACTCCTACTATCTAGTAAATTATATTTTCATCAGTACACCTGACAATTTCCTCTTGCATATTGATTATACAATGTTTTCTATTCAAGCACTCTTTGTTTAAAACAGGCCTTCTTTCAAAGGCTATTTTGGTAAATGATTTTGGGTGAAGCTGAAGCTGCATTGTTTATTGCTATTTCAATTCGTTATGAAAGAAATTGAGCAATAATATTGACTCTGGTGGGATTCGAACCCACAGCCTTTGAATGCCTTTTTTAACATTTTCCTAGAAGTCCAATGCGCTATCCATTGCGCCACAGAGCCAACCTGCACCAAGAAACTTTTCAGAAATTCTGAAATAAAATAATGAGCCAGCAACTGATGATCAACTTTACAAAGTTGATAGGATACTATAATCATGGTTACATGTTGAGCATTGCATGGGGAAAAAGATATTCAACATGCCAAACTACATGATACAGTTGGATAAGTCTACTCAAAAGGCCTCTGACGGATAAAATCTTGACAATTTAAAAAACTCCATTTAAGAAGGTTTTGCAATTCTGTCAATGTAATATCTTGTTCATCATGCAATAGAAACTAAAAGAGTACTTCTTCTTAAACATAGCACCCCGCCTGAACAGGGACTTGAACCCTGGACCCTCAGATTAAAAGTCTGATGCTCTACCGACTGAGCTATCCAGGCTCTGCTTACTCTAATCTTCAAATCACATTAAAACAATTTGGAAGGATACCAAGCTTACATTTACTGACAATCATTTATTATTATCATTACATATATTGATAATCAATACGTAGAGTTTTATCATGAATTGATATTTCAAGCTTTTGACATCTCAGCATTATATTTTATCTCTTTAAGTCCTGAAATTTGTACCATCTCATTTTCTGCTGATTCGGAATTCATGCTTCTTCATTGACAATACACAATCAAGAAAGGACCAAAAACTCTTACTGCCTAATACATTATATTTTACTCAGTCTACCTGTCAATTTCCTCTTATATGTAGATTATACAATATTTTCTATTCAAGTGGTGTCGGTTGAAAAAAGGGCTTCTTTCAAAGGCCATTTTGGTGAATGATTTCAGAGCAAGAAGAAGCTGCATTATTTATTGCAATTTCAATTCATTATAAAAGAAATGTAGGACAACATTGCCTCTGGTGGGATTCAAAACCACAACTTTTGACTGCCTTCTTTACATTACTCTTGAAAGCCAAAGCAGTATCCATTGTGCCACAGAGCCAATCTTTTTAGGATGTCGGACAGAAATGATCAAATAAAATAATGAGCTAGCAGCTGCTCATCAACTTTATAAAGTTGTTAGGAATCTATGATCCTGGATTTATGTTGAGCATTGAATAGCAAAAATGATATTCAACATGTCAAACCATACAATGCAGTTGGTTAAGTGTTAAGTCGACTCAAAAGGCATAGCACAGATAAAACAGCAAGGAGTTTAACAACTCCATATAAGAAGGTTTTGCAATTCCCTTAATGTAATATCTTATTCATCAAGCAGTGGAAACTTCAAGAGTGCATCTTCTTAAACATAACACACTGCCTGAACAGGAACTTCAAACCTGGACACTCATATTAAAAGTCTGCTGTGCCACTCACTGAACTATCCAGTGTCTACTAACTTTCATCTTCAATTCATCTTAAAACAATGTGGAAGGATACCAACCGACACTATATTTATGAATATGATTGCATATATTGACAAGCATTATGTAGCGTTTGATAGTGAACTGATATTTCAAACTTTTGAAACCTCAGCATTAAATGTCATCTATTTTAAGTCCTGAAATATGTACTATCTCATTTTCTGCTGACTTAGAATTCATGCTTCTTCAGTGACAGTATACAATTGAGAAAGGGCCGAAACTCCTACTATCTAGTAAATTATATTTTCATCAGTACACCTGACAATTTCCTCTTGCATATTGATTATACAATGTTTTCTATTCAAGCACTCTTTGTTTAAAACAGGCCTTCTTTCAAAGGCTATTTTGGTAAATGATTTTGGGTGAAGCTGAAGCTGCATTGTTTATTGCTATTTCAATTCGTTATGAAAGAAATTGAGCAATAATATTGACTCTGGTGGGATTCGAACCCACAGCCTTTGAATGCCTTTTTTAACATTTTCCTAGAAGTCCAATGCGCTATCCATTGCGCCACAGAGCCAACCTGCACCAAGAAACTTTTCAGAAATTCTGAAATAAAATAATGAGCAAGCAACTGATGATCAACTTTACAAAGTTGATAGGATACTATAATCATGGTTACATGTTGAGCATTGCATGGGGAAAAAGATATTCAACATGCCAAACTACATGATACAGTTGGATAAGTCTACTCAAAAGGCCTCTGACGGATAAAATCTTGACAATTTAAAAAACTCCATTTAAGAAGGTTTTGCAATTCTGTCAATGTAATATCTTGTTCATCATGCAATAGAAACTAAAAGAGTACTTCTTCTTAAACATAGCACCCCGCCTGAACAGGGACTTGAACCCTGGACCCTCAGATTAAAAGTCTGATGCTCTACCGACTGAGCTATCCAGGCTCTGCTTACTCTAATCTTCAAATCACATTAAAACAATTTGGAAGGATACCAAGCTTACATTTACTGACAATCATTTATTATTATCATTACATATATTGATAATCAATACGTAGAGTTTTATCATGAATTGATATTTCAAGCTTTTGACATCTCAGCATTATATTTTATCTCTTTAAGTCCTGAAATTTGTACCATCTCATTTTCTGCTGATTCGGAATTCATGCTTCTTCATTGACAATACACAATCAAGAAAGGACCAAAAACTCTTACTGCCTAATACATTATATTTTACTCAGTATACCTGTCAATTTCCTCTTATATGTAGATTATACAATATTTTCTATTCAAGTGGTGTCGGTTGAAAATAGGCCTTCTTTCAAAGGCCATTTTGGTGAATGATTTCAGAGCAAGAAGAAGCTGCATTATTTATTGCAATTTCAATTCATTATAAAAGAAATGTAGGACAACATTGCCTCTGGTGGGATTCAAAACCACAACTTTTGAATGCCTTCTTTACATTACTCTTGAAAGCCAAAGCACTATCCATTGTGCCACAGAGCCAATCTTTTTAGGATGTCGGACAGAAATGATCAAATAAAATAATGAGCTAGCAGCTGCTCATCAACTTTATGAAGTTGTTAGGAATCTATGATCCTGGATTTATGTTGAGCATTGAATAGCAAAAATGATATTCAACATGTCAAACCATACAATGCAGTTGGTTAAGTGTTAAGTCGACTCAAAAGGCATAGCACAGATAAAACAGCAAGGAGTTTAACAACTCCATATAAGAAGGTTTTGCAATTCCCTTAATGTAATATCTTATTCATCAAGCAGTGGAAACTTCAAGAGTGCATCTTCTTAAACATAACACACTGCCTGAACAGGAACTTCAAACCTGGACACTCATATTAAAAGTCTGCTGTGCCACTCACTGAACTATCCAGTGTCTACTAACTTTCATCTTCAATTCATCTTAAAACAATGTGGAAGGATTCCAACCGACACTATATTTATGAATATGATTGCATATATTGACAAGCATTATGTAGCGTTTGATAGTGAACTGATATTTCAAACTTTTGAAACCTCAGCATTAAATGTCATCTATTTTAAGTCCTGAAATATGTACTATCTCATTTTCTGCTGACTTAGAATTCATGCTTCTTCAGTGACAGTATACAATTGAGAAAGGGCCGAAACTCCTACTATCTAGTAAATTATATTTTCATCAGTACACCTGACAATTTCCTCTTGCATATTGATTATACAATGTTTTCTATTCAAGCACTCTTTGTTTAAAACAGGCCTTCTTTCAAAGGCTATTTTGGTAAATGATTTTGGGTGAAGCTGAAGCTGCATTGTTTATTGCTATTTCAATTCGTTATGAAAGAAATTGAGCAATAATATTGACTCTGGTGGGATTCGAACCCACAGCCTTTGAATGCCTTTTTTAACATTTTCCTAGAAGTCCAATGCGCTATCCATTGCGCCACAGAGCCAACCTGCACCAAGAAACTTTTCAGAAATTCTGAAATAAAATAATGAGCAAGCAACTGATGATCAACTTTACAAAGTTGATAGGATACTATAATCATGGTTACATGTTGAGCATTGCATGGGGAAAAAGATATTCAACATGCCAAACTACATGATACAGTTGGATAAGTCTACTCAAAAGGCCTCTGACGGATAAAATCTTGACAATTTAAAAAACTCCATTTAAGAAGGTTTTGCAATTCTGTCAATGTAATATCTTGTTCATCATGCAATAGAAACTAAAAGAGTACTTCTTCTTAAACATAGCACCCCGCCTGAACAGGGACTTGAACCCTGGACCCTCAGATTAAAAGTCTGATGCTCTACCGACTGAGCTATCCAGGCTCTGCTTACTCTAATCTTCAAATCACATTAAAACAATTTGGAAGGATACCAACCTTACATTTACTGACAATCATTTATTATTATCATTACATATATTGATAATCAATATGTAGAGTTTTATCATGAATTGATATTTCAAGCTTTTGACATCTCAGCATTATATTTTATCTCTTTAAGTCCTGAAATTTGTACCATCTCATTTTCTGCTGATTCGGAATTCATGCTTCTTCATTGACAATACACAATTAAGAAAGGACCAAAAACTCTTACTGCCTAATACATTATATTTTACTCAGTCTACCTGTCAATTTCCTCTTATATGTAGATTATACAATATTTTCTATTCAAGTGGTGTCGGTTGAAAAAAGGGCTTCTTTCAAAGGCCATTTTGGTGAATGATTTCAGAGCAAGAAGAAGCTGCATTATTTATTGCAATTTCAATTCATTATAAAAGAAATGTAGGACAACATTGCCTCTGGTGGGATTCAAAACCACAACTTTTGACTGCCTTCTTTACATTACTCTTGAAAGCCAAAGCAGTATCCATTGTGCCACAGAGCCAATCTTTTTAGGATGTCGGACAGAAATGATCAAATAAAATAATGAGCTAGCAGCTGCTCATCAACTTTATAAAGTTGTTAGGAATCTATGATCCTGGATTTATGTTGAGCATTGAATAGCAAAAATGATATTCAACATGTCAAACCATACAATGCAGTTGGTTAAGTGTTAAGTCGACTCAAAAGGCATAGCACAGATAAAACAGCAAGGAGTTTAACAACTCCATATAAGAAGGTTTTGCAATTCCCTTAATGTAATATCTTATTCATCAAGCAGTGGAAACTTCAAGAGTGCATCTTCTTAAACGTAACACACTGCCTGAACAGGAACTTCAAACTTGGACACTCATATTAAAAGTCTGCTGTGCCACTCACTGAACTATCCAGTGTCTACTAACTTTCATCTTCAATTCATCTTAAAACAATGTGGAAGGATACCAACCGACACTACATTTATGAATATGATTGCATATATTGACAAGCATTATGTAGCGTTTGATAGTGAACTGATATTTCAAACTTTTGAAACCTCAGCATTAAATGTCATCTATTTTAAGTCCTGAAATATGTACTATCTCATTTTCTGCTGACTTAGAATTCATGCTTCTTCAGTGACAGTATACAATTGAGAAAGGGCCGAAACTCCTACTATCTAGTAAATTATATTTTCATCAGTACACCTGACAATTTCCTCTTGCATATTGATTATACAATGTTTTCTATTCAAGCACTCTTTGTTTAAAACAGGCCTTCTTTCAAAGGCTATTTTGGTAAATGATTTTGGGTGAAGCTGAAGCTGCATTGTTTATTGCTATTTCAATTCGTTATGAAAGAAATTGAGCAATAATATTGACTCTGGTGGGATTCGAACCCACAGCCTTTGAATGCCTTTTTTAACATTTTCCTAGAAGTCCAATGCGCTATCCATTGCGCCACAGAGCCAACCTGCACCAAGAAACTTTTCAGAAATTCTGAAATAAAATAATGAGCCAGCAACTGATGATCAACTTTACAAAGTTGATAGGATACTATAATCATGGTTACATGTTGAGCATTGCATGGGGAAAAAGATATTCAACATGCCAAACTACATGATACAGTTGGATAAGTCTACTCAAAAGGCCTCTGACGGATAAAATCTTGACAATTTAAAAAACTCCATTTAAGAAGGTTTTGCAATTCTGTCAATGTAATATCTTGTTCATCATGCAATAGAAACTAAAAGAGTACTTCTTCTTAAACATAGCACCCCGCCTGAACAGGGACTTGAACCCTGGACCCTCAGATTAAAAGTCTGATGCTCTACCGACTGAGCTATCCAGGCTCTGCTTACTCTAATCTTCAAATCACATTAAAACAATTTGGAAGGATACCAAGCTTACATTTACTGACAATCATTTATTATTATCATTACATATATTGATAATCAATACGTAGAGTTTTATCATGAATTGATATTTCAAGCTTTTGACATCTCAGCATTATATTTTATCTCTTTAAGTCCTGAAATTTGTACCATCTCATTTTCTGCTGATTCGGAATTCATGCTTCTTCATTGACAATACACAATTAAGAAAGGACCAAAAACTCTTACTGCCTAATACATTATATTTTACTCAGTCTACCTGTCAATTTCCTCTTATATGTAGATTATACAATATTTTCTATTCAAGTGGTGTCGGTTGAAAAAAGGGCTTCTTTCAAAGGCCATTTTGGTGAATGATTTCAGAGCAAGAAGAAGCTGCATTATTTATTGCAATTTCAATTCATTATAAAAGAAATGTAGGACAACATTGCCTCTGGTGGGATTCAAAACCACAACTTTTGACTGCCTTCTTTACATTACTCTTGAAAGCCAAAGCAGTATCCATTGTGCCACAGAGCCAATCTTTTTAGGATGTCGGACAGAAATGATCAAATAAAATAATGAGCTAGCAGCTGCTCATCAACTTTATAAAGTTGTTAGGAATCTATGATCCTGGATTTATGTTGAGCATTGAATAGCAAAAATGATATTCAACATGTCAAACCATACAATGCAGTTGGTTAAGTGTTAAGTCGACTCAAAAGGCATAGCACAGATAAAACAGCAAGGAGTTTAACAACTCCATATAAGAAGGTTTTGCAATTCCCTTAATGTAATATCTTATTCATCAAGCAGTGGAAACTTCAAGAGTGCATCTTCTTAAACATAACACACTGCCTGAACAGGAACTTCAAACCTGGACACTCATATTAAAAGTCTGCTGTGCCACTCACTGAACTATCCAGTGTCTACTAACTTTCATCTTCAATTCATCTTAAAACAATGTGGAAGGATACCAACCGACACTATATTTATGAATATGATTGCATATATTGACAAGCATTATGTAGCGTTTGATAGTGAACTGATATTTCAAACTTTTGAAACCTCAGCATTAAATGTCATCTATTTTAAGTCCTGAAATATGTACTATCTCATTTTCTGCTGACTTAGAATTCATGCTTCTTCAGTGACAGTATACAATTGAGAAAGGGCCGAAACTCCTACTATCTAGTAAATTATATTTTCATCAGTACACCTGACAATTTCCTCTTGCATATTGATTATACAATGTTTTCTATTCAAGCACTCTTTGTTTAAAACAGGCCTTCTTTCAAAGGCTATTTTGGTAAATGATTTTGGGTGAAGCTGAAGCTGCATTGTTTATTGCTATTTCAATTCGTTATGAAAGAAATTGAGCAATAATATTGACTCTGGTGGGATTCGAACCCACAGCCTTTGAATGCCTTTTTTAACATTTTCCTAGAAGTCCAATGCGCTATCCATTGCGCCACAGAGCCAACCTGCACCAAGAAACTTTTCAGAAATTCTGAAATAAAATAATGAGCAAGCAACTGATGATCAACTTTACAAAGTTGATAGGATACTATAATCATGGTTACATGTTGAGCATTGCATGGGGAAAAAGATATTCAACATGCCAAACTACATGATACAGTTGGATAAGTCTACTCAAAAGGCCTCTGACGGATAAAATCTTGACAATTTAAAAAACTCCATTTAAGAAGGTTTTGCAATTCTGTCAATGTAATATCTTGTTCATCATGCAATAGAAACTAAAAGAGTACTTCTTCTTAAACATAGCACCCCGCCTGAACAGGGACTTGAACCCTGGACCCTCAGATTAAAAGTCTGATGCTCTACCGACTGAGCTATCCAGGCTCTGCTTACTCTAATCTTCAAATCACATTAAAACAATTTGGAAGGATACCAAGCTTACATTTACTGACAATCATTTATTATTATCATTACATATATTGATAATCAATACGTAGAGTTTTATCATGAATTGATATTTCAAGCTTTTGACATCTCAGCATTATATTTTATCTCTTTAAGTCCTGAAATTTGTACCATCTCATTTTCTGCTGATTCGGAATTCATGCTTCTTCATTGACAATACACAATCAAGAAAGGACCAAAAACTCTTACTGCCTAATACATTATATTTTACTCAGTATACCTGTCAATTTCCTCTTATATGTAGATTATACAATATTTTCTATTCAAGTGGTGTCGGTTGAAAATAGGCCTTCTTTCAAAGGCCATTTTGGTGAATGATTTCAGAGCAAGAAGAAGCTGCATTATTTATTGCAATTTCAATTCATTATAAAAGAAATGTAGGACAACATTGCCTCTGGTGGGATTCAAAACCACAACTTTTGAATGCCTTCTTTACATTACTCTTGAAAGCCAAAGCACTATCCATTGTGCCACAGAGCCAATCTTTTTAGGATGTCGGACAGAAATGATCAAATAAAATAATGAGCTAGCAGCTGCTCATCAACTTTATGAAGTTGTTAGGAATCTATGATCCTGGATTTATGTTGAGCATTGAATAGCAAAAATGATATTCAACATGTCAAACCATACAATGCAGTTGGTTAAGTGTTAAGTCGACTCAAAAGGCATAGCACAGATAAAACAGCAAGGAGTTTAACAACTCCATATAAGAAGGTTTTGCAATTCCCTTAATGTAATATCTTATTCATCAAGCAGTGGAAACTTCAAGAGTGCATCTTCTTAAACATAACACACTGCCTGAACAGGAACTTCAAACCTGGACACTCATATTAAAAGTCTGCTGTGCCACTCACTGAACTATCCAGTGTCTACTAACTTTCATCTTCAATTCATCTTAAAACAATGTGGAAGGATTCCAACCGACACTATATTTATGAATATGATTGCATATATTGACAAGCATTATGTAGCGTTTGATAGTGAACTGATATTTCAAACTTTTGAAACCTCAGCATTAAATGTCATCTATTTTAAGTCCTGAAATATGTACTATCTCATTTTCTGCTGACTTAGAATTCATGCTTCTTCAGTGACAGTATACAATTGAGAAAGGGCCGAAACTCCTACTATCTAGTAAATTATATTTTCATCAGTACACCTGACAATTTCCTCTTGCATATTGATTATACAATGTTTTCTATTCAAGCACTCTTTGTTTAAAACAGGCCTTCTTTCAAAGGCTATTTTGGTAAATGATTTTGGGTGAAGCTGAAGCTGCATTGTTTATTGCTATTTCAATTCGTTATGAAAGAAATTGAGCAATAATATTGACTCTGGTGGGATTCGAACCCACAGCCTTTGAATGCCTTTTTTAACATTTTCCTAGAAGTCCAATGCGCTATCCATTGCGCCACAGAGCCAACCTGCACCAAGAAACTTTTCAGAAATTCTGAAATAAAATAATGAGCAAGCAACTGATGATCAACTTTACAAAGTTGATAGGATACTATAATCATGGTTACATGTTGAGCATTGCATGGGGAAAAAGATATTCAACATGCCAAACTACATGATACAGTTGGATAAGTCTACTCAAAAGGCCTCTGACGGATAAAATCTTGACAATTTAAAAAACTCCATTTAAGAAGGTTTTGCAATTCTGTCAATGTAATATCTTGTTCATCATGCAATAGAAACTAAAAGAGTACTTCTTCTTAAACATAGCACCCCGCCTGAACAGGGACTTGAACCCTGGACCCTCAGATTAAAAGTCTGATGCTCTACCGACTGAGCTATCCAGGCTCTGCTTACTCTAATCTTCAAATCACATTAAAACAATTTGGAAGGATACCAACCTTACATTTACTGACAATCATTTATTATTATCATTACATATATTGATAATCAATATGTAGAGTTTTATCATGAATTGATATTTCAAGCTTTTGACATCTCAGCATTATATTTTATCTCTTTAAGTCCTGAAATTTGTACCATCTCATTTTCTGCTGATTCGGAATTCATGCTTCTTCATTGACAATACACAATTAAGAAAGGACCAAAAACTCTTACTGCCTAATACATTATATTTTACTCAGTCTACCTGTCAATTTCCTCTTATATGTAGATTATACAATATTTTCTATTCAAGTGGTGTCGGTTGAAAAAAGGGCTTCTTTCAAAGGCCATTTTGGTGAATGATTTCAGAGCAAGAAGAAGCTGCATTATTTATTGCAATTTCAATTCATTATAAAAGAAATGTAGGACAACATTGCCTCTGGTGGGATTCAAAACCACAACTTTTGACTGCCTTCTTTACATTACTCTTGAAAGCCAAAGCAGTATCCATTGTGCCACAGAGCCAATCTTTTTAGGATGTCGGACAGAAATGATCAAATAAAATAATGAGCTAGCAGCTGCTCATCAACTTTATAAAGTTGTTAGGAATCTATGATCCTGGATTTATGTTGAGCATTGAATAGCAAAAATGATATTCAACATGTCAAACCATACAATGCAGTTGGTTAAGTGTTAAGTCGACTCAAAAGGCATAGCACAGATAAAACAGCAAGGAGTTTAACAACTCCATATAAGAAGGTTTTGCAATTCCCTTAATGTAATATCTTATTCATCAAGCAGTGGAAACTTCAAGAGTGCATCTTCTTAAACGTAACACACTGCCTGAACAGGAACTTCAAACTTGGACACTCATATTAAAAGTCTGCTGTGCCACTCACTGAACTATCCAGTGTCTACTAACTTTCATCTTCAATTCATCTTAAAACAATGTGGAAGGATACCAACCGACACTACATTTATGAATATGATTGCATATATTGACAAGCATTATGTAGCGTTTGATAGTGAACTGATATTTCAAACTTTTGAAACCTCAGCATTAAATGTCATCTATTTTAAGTCCTGAAATATGTACTATCTCATTTTCTGCTGACTTAGAATTCATGCTTCTTCAGTGACAGTATACAATTGAGAAAGGGCCGAAACTCCTACTATCTAGTAAATTATATTTTCATCAGTACACCTGACAATTTCCTCTTGCATATTGATTATACAATGTTTTCTATTCAAGCACTCTTTGTTTAAAACAGGCCTTCTTTCAAAGGCTATTTTGGTAAATGATTTTGGGTGAAGCTGAAGCTGCATTGTTTATTGCTATTTCAATTCGTTATGAAAGAAATTGAGCAATAATATTGACTCTGGTGGGATTCGAACCCACAGCCTTTGAATGCCTTTTTTAACATTTTCCTAGAAGTCCAATGCGCTATCCATTGCGCCACAGAGCCAACCTGCACCAAGAAACTTTTCAGAAATTCTGAAATAAAATAATGAGCAAGCAACTGATGATCAACTTTACAAAGTTGATAGGATACTATAATCATGGTTACATGTTGAGCATTGCATGGGGAAAAAGATATTCAACATGCCAAACTACATGATACAGTTGGATAAGTCTACTCAAAAGGCCTCTGACGGATAAAATCTTGACAATTTAAAAAACTCCATTTAAGAAGGTTTTGCAATTCTGTCAATGTAATATCTTGTTCATCATGCAATAGAAACTAAAAGAGTACTTCTTCTTAAACATAGCACCCCGCCTGAACAGGGACTTGAACCCTGGACCCTCAGATTAAAAGTCTGATGCTCTACCGACTGAGCTATCCAGGCTCTGCTTACACTAATCTTCAAATCACATTAAAACAATTTGGAAGGATACCAAGCTTACATTTACTGACAATCATTTATTATTATCATTACATATATTGATAATCAATACGTAGAGTTTTATCATGAATTGATATTTCAAGCTTTTGACATCTCAGCATTATATTTTATCTCTTTAAGTCCTGAAATTTGTACCATCTCATTTTCTGCTGATTCGGAATTCATGCTTCTTCATTGACAATACACAATCAAGAAAGGACCAAAAACTCTTACTGCCTAATACATTATATTTTACTCAGTATACCTGTCAATTTCCTCTTATATGTAGATTATACAATATTTTCTATTCAAGTGGTGTCGGTTGAAAATAGGCCTTCTTTCAAAGGCCATTTTGGTGAATGATTTCAGAGCAAGAAGAAGCTGCATTATTTATTGCAATTTCAATTCATTATAAAAGAAATGTAGGACAACATTGCCTCTGGTGGGATTCAAAACCACAACTTTTGAATGCCTTCTTTACATTACTCTTGAAAGCCAAAGCACTATCCATTGTGCCACAGAGCCAATCTTTTTAGGATGTCGGACAGAAATGATCAAATAAAATAATGAGCTAGCAGCTGCTCATCAACTTTATGAAGTTGTTAGGAATCTATGATCCTGGATTTATGTTGAGCATTGAATAGCAAAAATGATATTCAACATGTCAAACCATACAATGCAGTTGGTTAAGTGTTAAGTCGACTCAAAAGGCATAGCACAGATAAAACAGCAAGGAGTTTAACAACTCCATATAAGAAGGTTTTGCAATTCCCTTAATGTAATATCTTATTCATCAAGCAGTGGAAACTTCAAGAGTGCATCTTCTTAAACATAACACACTGCCTGAACAGGAACTTCAAACCTGGACACTCATATTAAAAGTCTGCTGTGCCACTCACTGAACTATCCAGTGTCTACTAACTTTCATCTTCAATTCATCTTAAAACAATGTGGAAGGATTCCAACCGACACTATATTTATGAATATGATTGCATATATTGACAAGCATTATGTAGCGTTTGATAGTGAACTGATATTTCAAACTTTTGAAACCTCAGCATTAAATGTCATCTATTTTAAGTCCTGAAATATGTACTATCTCATTTTCTGCTGACTTAGAATTCATGCTTCTTCAGTGACAGTATACAATTGAGAAAGGGCCGAAACTCCTACTATCTAGTAAATTATATTTTCATCAGTACACCTGACAATTTCCTCTTGCATATTGATTATACAATGTTTTCTATTCAAGCACTCTTTGTTTAAAACAGGCCTTCTTTCAAAGGCTATTTTGGTAAATGATTTTGGGTGAAGCTGAAGCTGCATTGTTTATTGCTATTTCAATTCGTTATGAAAGAAATTGAGCAATAATATTGACTCTGGTGGGATTCGAACCCACAGCCTTTGAATGCCTTTTTTAACATTTTCCTAGAAGTCCAATGCGCTATCCATTGCGCCACAGAGCCAACCTGCACCAAGAAACTTTTCAGAAATTCTGAAATAAAATAATGAGCAAGCAACTGATGATCAACTTTACAAAGTTGATAGGATACTATAATCATGGTTACATGTTGAGCATTGCATGGGGAAAAAGATATTCAACATGCCAAACTACATGATACAGTTGGATAAGTCTACTCAAAAGGCCTCTGACGGATAAAATCTTGACAATTTAAAAAACTCCATTTAAGAAGGTTTTGCAATTCTGTCAATGTAATATCTTGTTCATCATGCAATAGAAACTAAAAGAGTACTTCTTCTTAAACATAGCACCCCGCCTGAACAGGGACTTGAACCCTGGACCCTCAGATTAAAAGTCTGATGCTCTACCGACTGAGCTATCCAGGCTCTGCTTACTCTAATCTTCAAATCACATTAAAACAATTTGGAAGGATACCAACCTTACATTTACTGACAATCATTTATTATTATCATTACATATATTGATAATCAATATGTAGAGTTTTATCATGAATTGATATTTCAAGCTTTTGACATCTCAGCATTATATTTTATCTCTTTAAGTCCTGAAATTTGTACCATCTCATTTTCTGCTGATTCGGAATTCATGCTTCTTCATTGACAATACACAATTAAGAAAGGACCAAAAACTCTTACTGCCTAATACATTATATTTTACTCAGTCTACCTGTCAATTTCCTCTTATATGTAGATTATACAATATTTTCTATTCAAGTGGTGTCGGTTGAAAAAAGGGCTTCTTTCAAAGGCCATTTTGGTGAATGATTTCAGAGCAAGAAGAAGCTGCATTATTTATTGCAATTTCAATTCATTATAAAAGAAATGTAGGACAACATTGCCTCTGGTGGGATTCAAAACCACAACTTTTGACTGCCTTCTTTACATTACTCTTGAAAGCCAAAGCAGTATCCATTGTGCCACAGAGCCAATCTTTTTAGGATGTCGGACAGAAATGATCAAATAAAATAATGAGCTAGCAGCTGCTCATCAACTTTATAAAGTTGTTAGGAATCTATGATCCTGGATTTATGTTGAGCATTGAATAGCAAAAATGATATTCAACATGTCAAACCATACAATGCAGTTGGTTAAGTGTTAAGTCGACTCAAAAGGCATAGCACAGATAAAACAGCAAGGAGTTTAACAACTCCATATAAGAAGGTTTTGCAATTCCCTTAATGTAATATCTTATTCATCAAGCAGTGGAAACTTCAAGAGTGCATCTTCTTAAACGTAACACACTGCCTGAACAGGAACTTCAAACTTGGACACTCATATTAAAAGTCTGCTGTGCCACTCACTGAACTATCCAGTGTCTACTAACTTTCATCTTCAATTCATCTTAAAACAATGTGGAAGGATACCAACCGACACTACATTTATGAATATGATTGCATATATTGACAAGCATTATGTAGCGTTTGATAGTGAACTGATATTTCAAACTTTTGAAACCTCAGCATTAAATGTCATCTATTTTAAGTCCTGAAATATGTACTATCTCATTTTCTGCTGACTTAGAATTCATGCTTCTTCAGTGACAGTATACAATTGAGAAAGGGCCGAAACTCCTACTATCTAGTAAATTATATTTTCATCAGTACACCTGACAATTTCCTCTTGCATATTGATTATACAATGTTTTCTATTCAAGCACTCTTTGTTTAAAACAGGCCTTCTTTCAAAGGCTATTTTGGTAAATGATTTTGGGTGAAGCTGAAGCTGCATTGTTTATTGCTATTTCAATTCGTTATGAAAGAAATTGAGCAATAATATTGACTCTGGTGGGATTCGAACCCACAGCCTTTGAATGCCTTTTTTAACATTTTCCTAGAAGTCCAATGCGCTATCCATTGCGCCACAGAGCCAACCTGCACCAAGAAACTTTTCAGAAATTCTGAAATAAAATAATGAGCAAGCAACTGATGATCAACTTTACAAAGTTGATAGGATACTATAATCATGGTTACATGTTGAGCATTGCATGGGGAAAAAGATATTCAACATGCCAAACTACATGATACAGTTGGATAAGTCTACTCAAAAGGCCTCTGACGGATAAAATCTTGACAATTTAAAAAACTCCATTTAAGAAGGTTTTGCAATTCTGTCAATGTAATATCTTGTTCATCATGCAATAGAAACTAAAAGAGTACTTCTTCTTAAACATAGCACCCCGCCTGAACAGGGACTTGAACCCTGGACCCTCAGATTAAAAGTCTGATGCTCTACCGACTGAGCTATCCAGGCTCTGCTTACTCTAATCTTCAAATCACATTAAAACAATTTGGAAGGATACCAAGCTTACATTTACTGACAATCATTTATTATTATCATTACATATATTGATAATCAATACGTAGAGTTTTATCATGAATTGATATTTCAAGCTTTTGACATCTCAGCATTATATTTTATCTCTTTAAGTCCTGAAATTTGTATCATCTCATTTTCTGCTGATTCGGAATTCATGCTTCTTCATTGACAATACACAATCAAGAAAGGACCAAAAACTCTTACTGCCTAATACATTATATTTTACTCAGTATACCTGTCAATTTCCTCTTATATGTAGATTATACAATATTTTCTATTCAAGTGGTGTCGGTTGAAAATAGGCCTTCTTTCAAAGGCCATTTTGGTGAATGATTTCAGAGCAAGAAGAAGCTGCATTATTTATTGCAATTTCAATTCATTATAAAAGAAATGTAGGACAACATTGCCTCTGGTGGGATTCAAAACCACAACTTTTGAATGCCTTCTTTACATTACTCTTGAAAGCCAAAGCACTATCCATTGTGCCACAGAGCCAATCTTTTTAGGATGTCGGACAGAAATGATCAAATAAAATAATGAGCTAGCAGCTGCTCATCAACTTTATGAAGTTGTTAGGAATCTATGATCCTGGATTTATGTTGAGCATTGAATAGCAAAAATGATATTCAACATGTCAAACCATACAATGCAGTTGGTTAAGTGTTAAGTCGACTCAAAAGGCATAGCACAGATAAAACAGCAAGGAGTTTAACAACTCCATATAAGAAGGTTTTGCAATTCCCTTAATGTAATATCTTATTCATCAAGCAGTGGAAACTTCAAGAGTGCATCTTCTTAAACATAACACACTGCCTGAACAGGAACTTCAAACCTGGACACTCATATTAAAAGTCTGCTGTGCCACTCACTGAACTATCCAGTGTCTACTAACTTTCATCTTCAATTCATCTTAAAACAATGTGGAAGGATTCCAACCGACACTATATTTATGAATATGATTGCATATATTGACAAGCATTATGTAGCGTTTGATAGTGAACTGATATTTCAAACTTTTGAAACCTCAGCATTAAATGTCATCTATTTTAAGTCCTGAAATATGTACTATCTCATTTTCTGCTGACTTAGAATTCATGCTTCTTCAGTGACAGTATACAATTGAGAAAGGGCCGAAACTCCTACTATCTAGTAAATTATATTTTCATCAGTACACCTGACAATTTCCTCTTGCATATTGATTATACAATGTTTTCTATTCAAGCACTCTTTGTTTAAAACAGGCCTTCTTTCAAAGGCTATTTTGGTAAATGATTTTGGGTGAAGCTGAAGCTGCATTGTTTATTGCTATTTCAATTCGTTATGAAAGAAATTGAGCAATAATATTGACTCTGGTGGGATTCGAACCCACAGCCTTTGAATGCCTTTTTTAACATTTTCCTAGAAGTCCAATGCGCTATCCATTGCGCCACAGAGCCAACCTGCACCAAGAAACTTTTCAGAAATTCTGAAATAAAATAATGAGCAAGCAACTGATGATCAACTTTACAAAGTTGATAGGATACTATAATCATGGTTACATGTTGAGCATTGCATGGGGAAAAAGATATTCAACATGCCAAACTACATGATACAGTTGGATAAGTCTACTCAAAAGGCCTCTGACGGATAAAATCTTGACAATTTAAAAAACTCCATTTAAGAAGGTTTTGCAATTCTGTCAATGTAATATCTTGTTCATCATGCAATAGAAACTAAAAGAGTACTTCTTCTTAAACATAGCACCCCGCCTGAACAGGGACTTGAACCCTGGACCCTCAGATTAAAAGTCTGATGCTCTACCGACTGAGCTATCCAGGCTCTGCTTACTCTAATCTTCAAATCACATTAAAACAATTTGGAAGGATACCAACCTTACATTTACTGACAATCATTTATTATTATCATTACATATATTGATAATCAATATGTAGAGTTTTATCATGAATTGATATTTCAAGCTTTTGACATCTCAGCATTATATTTTATCTCTTTAAGTCCTGAAATTTGTACCATCTCATTTTCTGCTGATTCGGAATTCATGCTTCTTCATTGACAATACACAATTAAGAAAGGACCAAAAACTCTTACTGCCTAATACATTATATTTTACTCAGTCTACCTGTCAATTTCCTCTTATATGTAGATTATACAATATTTTCTATTCAAGTGGTGTCGGTTGAAAAAAGGGCTTCTTTCAAAGGCCATTTTGGTGAATGATTTCAGAGCAAGAAGAAGCTGCATTATTTATTGCAATTTCAATTCATTATAAAAGAAATGTAGGACAACATTGCCTCTGGTGGGATTCAAAACCACAACTTTTGACTGCCTTCTTTACATTACTCTTGAAAGCCAAAGCAGTATCCATTGTGCCACAGAGCCAATCTTTTTAGGATGTCGGACAGAAATGATCAAATAAAATAATGAGCTAGCAGCTGCTCATCAACTTTATAAAGTTGTTAGGAATCTATGATCCTGGATTTATGTTGAGCATTGAATAGCAAAAATGATATTCAACATGTCAAACCATACAATGCAGTTGGTTAAGTGTTAAGTCGACTCAAAAGGCATAGCACAGATAAAACAGCAAGGAGTTTAACAACTCCATATAAGAAGGTTTTGCAATTCCCTTAATGTAATATCTTATTCATCAAGCAGTGGAAACTTCAAGAGTGCATCTTCTTAAACGTAACACACTGCCTGAACAGGAACTTCAAACTTGGACACTCATATTAAAAGTCTGCTGTGCCACTCACTGAACTATCCAGTGTCTACTAACTTTCATCTTCAATTCATCTTAAAACAATGTGGAAGGATACCAACCGACACTACATTTATGAATATGATTGCATATATTGACAAGCATTATGTAGCGTTTGATAGTGAACTGATATTTCAAACTTTTGAAACCTCAGCATTAAATGTCATCTATTTTAAGTCCTGAAATATGTACTATCTCATTTTCTGCTGACTTAGAATTCATGCTTCTTCAGTGACAGTATACAATTGAGAAAGGGCCGAAACTCCTACTATCTAGTAAATTATATTTTCATCAGTACACCTGACAATTTCCTCTTGCATATTGATTATACAATGTTTTCTATTCAAGCACTCTTTGTTTAAAACAGGCCTTCTTTCAAAGGCTATTTTGGTAAATGATTTTGGGTGAAGCTGAAGCTGCATTGTTTATTGCTATTTCAATTCGTTATGAAAGAAATTGAGCAATAATATTGACTCTGGTGGGATTCGAACCCACAGCCTTTGAATGCCTTTTTTAACATTTTCCTAGAAGTCCAATGCGCTATCCATTGCGCCACAGAGCCAACCTGCACCAAGAAACTTTTCAGAAATTCTGAAATAAAATAATGAGCAAGCAACTGATGATCAACTTTACAAAGTTGATAGGATACTATAATCATGGTTACATGTTGAGCATTGCATGGGGAAAAAGATATTCAACATGCCAAACTACATGATACAGTTGGATAAGTCTACTCAAAAGGCCTCTGACGGATAAAATCTTGACAATTTAAAAAACTCCATTTAAGAAGGTTTTGCAATTCTGTCAATGTAATATCTTGTTCATCATGCAATAGAAACTAAAAGAGTACTTCTTCTTAAACATAGCACCCCGCCTGAACAGGGACTTGAACCCTGGACCCTCAGATTAAAAGTCTGATGCTCTACCGACTGAGCTATCCAGGCTCTGCTTACACTAATCTTCAAATCACATTAAAACAATTTGGAAGGATACCAAGCTTACATTTACTGACAATCATTTATTATTATCATTACATATATTGATAATCAATACGTAGAGTTTTATCATGAATTGATATTTCAAGCTTTTGACATCTCAGCATTATATTTTATCTCTTTAAGTCCTGAAATTTGTACCATCTCATTTTCTGCTGATTCGGAATTCATGCTTCTTCATTGACAATACACAATCAAGAAAGGACCAAAAACTCTTACTGCCTAATACATTATATTTTACTCAGTATACCTGTCAATTTCCTCTTATATGTAGATTATACAATATTTTCTATTCAAGTGGTGTCGGTTGAAAATAGGCCTTCTTTCAAAGGCCATTTTGGTGAATGATTTCAGAGCAAGAAGAAGCTGCATTATTTATTGCAATTTCAATTCATTATAAAAGAAATGTAGGACAACATTGCCTCTGGTGGGATTCAAAACCACAACTTTTGAATGCCTTCTTTACATTACTCTTGAAAGCCAAAGCACTATCCATTGTGCCACAGAGCCAATCTTTTTAGGATGTCGGACAGAAATGATCAAATAAAATAATGAGCTAGCAGCTGCTCATCAACTTTATGAAGTTGTTAGGAATCTATGATCCTGGATTTATGTTGAGCATTGAATAGCAAAAATGATATTCAACATGTCAAACCATACAATGCAGTTGGTTAAGTGTTAAGTCGACTCAAAAGGCATAGCACAGATAAAACAGCAAGGAGTTTAACAACTCCATATAAGAAGGTTTTGCAATTCCCTTAATGTAATATCTTATTCATCAAGCAGTGGAAACTTCAAGAGTGCATCTTCTTAAACATAACACACTGCCTGAACAGGAACTTCAAACCTGGACACTCATATTAAAAGTCTGCTGTGCCACTCACTGAACTATCCAGTGTCTACTAACTTTCATCTTCAATTCATCTTAAAACAATGTGGAAGGATTCCAACCGACACTATATTTATGAATATGATTGCATATATTGACAAGCATTATGTAGCGTTTGATAGTGAACTGATATTTCAAACTTTTGAAACCTCAGCATTAAATGTCATCTATTTTAAGTCCTGAAATATGTACTATCTCATTTTCTGCTGACTTAGAATTCATGCTTCTTCAGTGACAGTATACAATTGAGAAAGGGCCGAAACTCCTACTATCTAGTAAATTATATTTTCATCAGTACACCTGACAATTTCCTCTTGCATATTGATTATACAATGTTTTCTATTCAAGCACTCTTTGTTTAAAACAGGCCTTCTTTCAAAGGCTATTTTGGTAAATGATTTTGGGTGAAGCTGAAGCTGCATTGTTTATTGCTATTTCAATTCGTTATGAAAGAAATTGAGCAATAATATTGACTCTGGTGGGATTCGAACCCACAGCCTTTGAATGCCTTTTTTAACATTTTCCTAGAAGTCCAATGCGCTATCCATTGCGCCACAGAGCCAACCTGCACCAAGAAACTTTTCAGAAATTCTGAAATAAAATAATGAGCAAGCAACTGATGATCAACTTTACAAAGTTGATAGGATACTATAATCATGGTTACATGTTGAGCATTGCATGGGGAAAAAGATATTCAACATGCCAAACTACATGATACAGTTGGATAAGTCTACTCAAAAGGCCTCTGACGGATAAAATCTTGACAATTTAAAAAACTCCATTTAAGAAGGTTTTGCAATTCTGTCAATGTAATATCTTGTTCATCATGCAATAGAAACTAAAAGAGTACTTCTTCTTAAACATAGCACCCCGCCTGAACAGGGACTTGAACCCTGGACCCTCAGATTAAAAGTCTGATGCTCTACCGACTGAGCTATCCAGGCTCTGCTTACTCTAATCTTCAAATCACATTAAAACAATTTGGAAGGATACCAACCTTACATTTACTGACAATCATTTATTATTATCATTACATATATTGATAATCAATATGTAGAGTTTTATCATGAATTGATATTTCAAGCTTTTGACATCTCAGCATTATATTTTATCTCTTTAAGTCCTGAAATTTGTACCATCTCATTTTCTGCTGATTCGGAATTCATGCTTCTTCATTGACAATACACAATTAAGAAAGGACCAAAAACTCTTACTGCCTAATACATTATATTTTACTCAGTCTACCTGTCAATTTCCTCTTATATGTAGATTATACAATATTTTCTATTCAAGTGGTGTCGGTTGAAAAAAGGGCTTCTTTCAAAGGCCATTTTGGTGAATGATTTCAGAGCAAGAAGAAGCTGCATTATTTATTGCAATTTCAATTCATTATAAAAGAAATGTAGGACAACATTGCCTCTGGTGGGATTCAAAACCACAACTTTTGACTGCCTTCTTTACATTACTCTTGAAAGCCAAAGCAGTATCCATTGTGCCACAGAGCCAATCTTTTTAGGATGTCGGACAGAAATGATCAAATAAAATAATGAGCTAGCAGCTGCTCATCAACTTTATAAAGTTGTTAGGAATCTATGATCCTGGATTTATGTTGAGCATTGAATAGCAAAAATGATATTCAACATGTCAAACCATACAATGCAGTTGGTTAAGTGTTAAGTCGACTCAAAAGGCATAGCACAGATAAAACAGCAAGGAGTTTAACAACTCCATATAAGAAGGTTTTGCAATTCCCTTAATGTAATATCTTATTCATCAAGCAGTGGAAACTTCAAGAGTGCATCTTCTTAAACGTAACACACTGCCTGAACAGGAACTTCAAACTTGGACACTCATATTAAAAGTCTGCTGTGCCACTCACTGAACTATCCAGTGTCTACTAACTTTCATCTTCAATTCATCTTAAAACAATGTGGAAGGATACCAACCGACACTACATTTATGAATATGATTGCATATATTGACAAGCATTATGTAGCGTTTGATAGTGAACTGATATTTCAAACTTTTGAAACCTCAGCATTAAATGTCATCTATTTTAAGTCCTGAAATATGTACTATCTCATTTTCTGCTGACTTAGAATTCATGCTTCTTCAGTGACAGTATACAATTGAGAAAGGGCCGAAACTCCTACTATCTAGTAAATTATATTTTCATCAGTACACCTGACAATTTCCTCTTGCATATTGATTATACAATGTTTTCTATTCAAGCACTCTTTGTTTAAAACAGGCCTTCTTTCAAAGGCTATTTTGGTAAATGATTTTGGGTGAAGCTGAAGCTGCATTGTTTATTGCTATTTCAATTCGTTATGAAAGAAATTGAGCAATAATATTGACTCTGGTGGGATTCGAACCCACAGCCTTTGAATGCCTTTTTTAACATTTTCCTAGAAGTCCAATGCGCTATCCATTGCGCCACAGAGCCAACCTGCACCAAGAAACTTTTCAGAAATTCTGAAATAAAATAATGAGCAAGCAACTGATGATCAACTTTACAAAGTTGATAGGATACTATAATCATGGTTACATGTTGAGCATTGCATGGGGAAAAAGATATTCAACATGCCAAACTACATGATACAGTTGGATAAGTCTACTCAAAAGGCCTCTGACGGATAAAATCTTGACAATTTAAAAAACTCCATTTAAGAAGGTTTTGCAATTCTGTCAATGTAATATCTTGTTCATCATGCAATAGAAACTAAAAGAGTACTTCTTCTTAAACATAGCACCCCGCCTGAACAGGGACTTGAACCCTGGACCCTCAGATTAAAAGTCTGATGCTCTACCGACTGAGCTATCCAGGCTCTGCTTACTCTAATCTTCAAATCACATTAAAACAATTTGGAAGGATACCAAGCTTACATTTACTGACAATCATTTATTATTATCATTACATATATTGATAATCAATACGTAGAGTTTTATCATGAATTGATATTTCAAGCTTTTGACATCTCAGCATTATATTTTATCTCTTTAAGTCCTGAAATTTGTACCATCTCATTTTCTGCTGATTCGGAATTCATGCTTCTTCATTGACAATACACAATCAAGAAAGGACCAAAAACTCTTACTGCCTAATACATTATATTTTACTCAGTATACCTGTCAATTTCCTCTTATATGTAGATTATACAATATTTTCTATTCAAGTGGTGTCGGTTGAAAATAGGCCTTCTTTCAAAGGCCATTTTGGTGAATGATTTCAGAGCAAGAAGAAGCTGCATTATTTATTGCAATTTCAATTCATTATAAAAGAAATGTAGGACAACATTGCCTCTGGTGGGATTCAAAACCACAACTTTTGAATGCCTTCTTTACATTACTCTTGAAAGCCAAAGCACTATCCATTGTGCCACAGAGCCAATCTTTTTAGGATGTCGGACAGAAATGATCAAATAAAATAATGAGCTAGCAGCTGCTCATCAACTTTATGAAGTTGTTAGGAATCTATGATCCTGGATTTATGTTGAGCATTGAATAGCAAAAATGATATTCAACATGTCAAACCATACAATGCAGTTGGTTAAGTGTTAAGTCGACTCAAAAGGCATAGCACAGATAAAACAGCAAGGAGTTTAACAACTCCATATAAGAAGGTTTTGCAATTCCCTTAATGTAATATCTTATTCATCAAGCAGTGGAAACTTCAAGAGTGCATCTTCTTAAACATAACACACTGCCTGAACAGGAACTTCAAACCTGGACACTCATATTAAAAGTCTGCTGTGCCACTCACTGAACTATCCAGTGTCTACTAACTTTCATCTTCAATTCATCTTAAAACAATGTGGAAGGATTCCAACCGACACTATATTTATGAATATGATTGCATATATTGACAAGCATTATGTAGCGTTTGATAGTGAACTGATATTTCAAACTTTTGAAACCTCAGCATTAAATGTCATCTATTTTAAGTCCTGAAATATGTACTATCTCATTTTCTGCTGACTTAGAATTCATGCTTCTTCAGTGACAGTATACAATTGAGAAAGGGCCGAAACTCCTACTATCTAGTAAATTATATTTTCATCAGTACACCTGACAATTTCCTCTTGCATATTGATTATACAATGTTTTCTATTCAAGCACTCTTTGTTTAAAACAGGCCTTCTTTCAAAGGCTATTTTGGTAAATGATTTTGGGTGAAGCTGAAGCTGCATTGTTTATTGCTATTTCAATTCGTTATGAAAGAAATTGAGCAATAATATTGACTCTGGTGGGATTCGAACCCACAGCCTTTGAATGCCTTTTTTAACATTTTCCTAGAAGTCCAATGCGCTATCCATTGCGCCACAGAGCCAACCTGCACCAAGAAACTTTTCAGAAATTCTGAAATAAAATAATGAGCAAGCAACTGATGATCAACTTTACAAAGTTGATAGGATACTATAATCATGGTTACATGTTGAGCATTGCATGGGGAAAAAGATATTCAACATGCCAAACTACATGATACAGTTGGATAAGTCTACTCAAAAGGCCTCTGACGGATAAAATCTTGACAATTTAAAAAACTCCATTTAAGAAGGTTTTGCAATTCTGTCAATGTAATATCTTGTTCATCATGCAATAGAAACTAAAAGAGTACTTCTTCTTAAACATAGCACCCCGCCTGAACAGGGACTTGAACCCTGGACCCTCAGATTAAAAGTCTGATGCTCTACCGACTGAGCTATCCAGGCTCTGCTTACTCTAATCTTCAAATCACATTAAAACAATTTGGAAGGATACCAACCTTACATTTACTGACAATCATTTATTATTATCATTACATATATTGATAATCAATATGTAGAGTTTTATCATGAATTGATATTTCAAGCTTTTGACATCTCAGCATTATATTTTATCTCTTTAAGTCCTGAAATTTGTACCATCTCATTTTCTGCTGATTCGGAATTCATGCTTCTTCATTAACAATACACAATTAAGAAAGGACCAAAAACTCTTACTGCCTAATACATTATATTTTACTCAGTCTACCTGTCAATTTCCTCTTATATGTAGATTATACAATATTTTCTATTCAAGTGGTGTCGGTTGAAAAAAGGGCTTCTTTCAAAGGCCATTTTGGTGAATGATTTCAGAGCAAGAAGAAGCTGCATTATTTATTGCAATTTCAATTCATTATAAAAGAAATGTAGGACAACATTGCCTCTGGTGGGATTCAAAACCACAACTTTTGACTGCCTTCTTTACATTACTCTTGAAAGCCAAAGCAGTATCCATTGTGCCACAGAGCCAATCTTTTTAGGATGTCGGACAGAAATGATCAAATAAAATAATGAGCTAGCAGCTGCTCATCAACTTTATAAAGTTGTTAGGAATCTATGATCCTGGATTTATGTTGAGCATTGAATAGCAAAAATGATATTCAACATGTCAAACCATACAATGCAGTTGGTTAAGTGTTAAGTCGACTCAAAAGGCATAGCACAGATAAAACAGCAAGGAGTTTAACAACTCCATATAAGAAGGTTTTGCAATTCCCTTAATGTAATATCTTATTCATCAAGCAGTGGAAACTTCAAGAGTGCATCTTCTTAAACGTAACACACTGCCTGAACAGGAACTTCAAACTTGGACACTCATATTAAAAGTCTGCTGTGCCACTCACTGAACTATCCAGTGTCTACTAACTTTCATCTTCAATTCATCTTAAAACAATGTGGAAGGATACCAACCGACACTACATTTATGAATATGATTGCATATATTGACAAGCATTATGTAGCGTTTGATAGTGAACTGATATTTCAAACTTTTGAAACCTCAGCATTAAATGTCATCTATTTTAAGTCCTGAAATATGTACTATCTCATTTTCTGCTGACTTAGAATTCATGCTTCTTCAGTGACAGTATACAATTGAGAAAGGGCCGAAACTCCTACTATCTAGTAAATTATATTTTCATCAGTACACCTGACAATTTCCTCTTGCATATTGATTATACAATGTTTTCTATTCAAGCACTCTTTGTTTAAAACAGGCCTTCTTTCAAAGGCTATTTTGGTAAATGATTTTGGGTGAAGCTGAAGCTGCATTGTTTATTGCTATTTCAATTCGTTATGAAAGAAATTGAGCAATAATATTGACTCTGGTGGGATTCGAACCCACAGCCTTTGAATGCCTTTTTTAACATTTTCCTAGAAGTCCAATGCGCTATCCATTGCGCCACAGAGCCAACCTGCACCAAGAAACTTTTCAGAAATTCTGAAATAAAATAATGAGCAAGCAACTGATGATCAACTTTACAAAGTTGATAGGATACTATAATCATGGTTACATGTTGAGCATTGCATGGGGAAAAAGATATTCAACATGCCAAACTACATGATACAGTTGGATAAGTCTACTCAAAAGGCCTCTGACGGATAAAATCTTGACAATTTAAAAAACTCCATTTAAGAAGGTTTTGCAATTCTGTCAATGTAATATCTTGTTCATCATGCAATAGAAACTAAAAGAGTACTTCTTCTTAAACATAGCACCCCGCCTGAACAGGGACTTGAACCCTGGACCCTCAGATTAAAAGTCTGATGCTCTACCGACTGAGCTATCCAGGCTCTGCTTACTCTAATCTTCAAATCACATTAAAACAATTTGGAAGGATACCAAGCTTACATTTACTGACAATCATTTATTATTATCATTACATATATTGATAATCAATACGTAGAGTTTTATCATGAATTGATATTTCAAGCTTTTGACATCTCAGCATTATATTTTATCTCTTTAAGTCCTGAAATTTGTACCATCTCATTTTCTGCTGATTCGGAATTCATGCTTCTTCATTGACAATACACAATCAAGAAAGGACCAAAAACTCTTACTGCCTAATACATTATATTTTACTCAGTATACCTGTCAATTTCCTCTTATATGTAGATTATACAATATTTTCTATTCAAGTGGTGTCGGTTGAAAATAGGCCTTCTTTCAAAGGCCATTTTGGTGAATGATTTCAGAGCAAGAAGAAGCTGCATTATTTATTGCAATTTCAATTCATTATAAAAGAAATGTAGGACAACATTGCCTCTGGTGGGATTCAAAACCACAACTTTTGAATGCCTTCTTTACATTACTCTTGAAAGCCAAAGCACTATCCATTGTGCCACAGAGCCAATCTTTTTAGGATGTCGGACAGAAATGATCAAATAAAATAATGAGCTAGCAGCTGCTCATCAACTTTATGAAGTTGTTAGGAATCTATGATCCTGGATTTATGTTGAGCATTGAATAGCAAAAATGATATTCAACATGTCAAACCATACAATGCAGTTGGTTAAGTGTTAAGTCGACTCAAAAGGCATAGCACAGATAAAACAGCAAGGAGTTTAACAACTCCATATAAGAAGGTTTTGCAATTCCCTTAATGTAATATCTTATTCATCAAGCAGTGGAAACTTCAAGAGTGCATCTTCTTAAACATAACACACTGCCTGAACAGGAACTTCAAACCTGGACACTCATATTAAAAGTCTGCTGTGCCACTCACTGAACTATCCAGTGTCTACTAACTTTCATCTTCAATTCATCTTAAAACAATGTGGAAGGATTCCAACCGACACTATATTTATGAATATGATTGCATATATTGACAAGCATTATGTAGCGTTTGATAGTGAACTGATATTTCAAACTTTTGAAACCTCAGCATTAAATGTCATCTATTTTAAGTCCTGAAATATGTACTATCTCATTTTCTGCTGACTTAGAATTCATGCTTCTTCAGTGACAGTATACAATTGAGAAAGGGCCGAAACTCCTACTATCTAGTAAATTATATTTTCATCAGTACACCTGACAATTTCCTCTTGCATATTGATTATACAATGTTTTCTATTCAAGCACTCTTTGTTTAAAACAGGCCTTCTTTCAAAGGCTATTTTGGTAAATGATTTTGGGTGAAGCTGAAGCTGCATTGTTTATTGCTATTTCAATTCGTTATGAAAGAAATTGAGCAATAATATTGACTCTGGTGGGATTCGAACCCACAGCCTTTGAATGCCTTTTTTAACATTTTCCTAGAAGTCCAATGCGCTATCCATTGCGCCACAGAGCCAACCTGCACCAAGAAACTTTTCAGAAATTCTGAAATAAAATAATGAGCAAGCAACTGATGATCAACTTTACAAAGTTGATAGGATACTATAATCATGGTTACATGTTGAGCATTGCATGGGGAAAAAGATATTCAACATGCCAAACTACATGATACAGTTGGATAAGTCTACTCAAAAGGCCTCTGACGGATAAAATCTTGACAATTTAAAAAACTCCATTTAAGAAGGTTTTGCAATTCTGTCAATGTAATATCTTGTTCATCATGCAATAGAAACTAAAAGAGTACTTCTTCTTAAACATAGCACCCCGCCTGAACAGGGACTTGAACCCTGGACCCTCAGATTAAAAGTCTGATGCTCTACCGACTGAGCTATCCAGGCTCTGCTTACTCTAATCTTCAAATCACATTAAAACAATTTGGAAGGATACCAACCTTGCATTTACTGACAATCATTTATTATTATCATTACATATATTGATAATCAATATGTAGAGTTTTATCATGAATTGATATTTCAAGCTTTTGACATCTCAGCATTATATTTTATCTCTTTAAGTCCTGAAATTTGTACCATCTCATTTTCTGCTGATTCGGAATTCATGCTTCTTCATTGACAATACACAATTAAGAAAGGACCAAAAACTCTTACTGCCTAATACATTATATTTTACTCAGTCTACCTGTCAATTTCCTCTTATATGTAGATTATACAATATTTTCTATTCAAGTGGTGTCGGTTGAAAAAAGGGCTTCTTTCAAAGGCCATTTTGGTGAATGATTTCAGAGCAAGAAGAAGCTGCATTATTTATTGCAATTTCAATTCATTATAAAAGAAATGTAGGACAACATTGCCTCTGGTGGGATTCAAAACCACAACTTTTGACTGCCTTCTTTACATTACTCTTGAAAGCCAAAGCAGTATCCATTGTGCCACAGAGCCAATCTTTTTAGGATGTCGGACAGAAATGATCAAATAAAATAATGAGCTAGCAGCTGCTCATCAACTTTATAAAGTTGTTAGGAATCTATGATCCTGGATTTATGTTGAGCATTGAATAGCAAAAATGATATTCAACATGTCAAACCATACAATGCAGTTGGTTAAGTGTTAAGTCGACTCAAAAGGCATAGCACAGATAAAACAGCAAGGAGTTTAACAACTCCATATAAGAAGGTTTTGCAATTCCCTTAATGTAATATCTTATTCATCAAGCAGTGGAAACTTCAAGAGTGCATCTTCTTAAACGTAACACACTGCCTGAACAGGAACTTCAAACTTGGACACTCATATTAAAAGTCTGCTGTGCCACTCACTGAACTATCCAGTGTCTACTAACTTTCATCTTCAATTCATCTTAAAACAATGTGGAAGGATACCAACCGACACTACATTTATGAATATGATTGCATATATTGACAAGCATTATGTAGCGTTTGATAGTGAACTGATATTTCAAACTTTTGAAACCTCAGCATTAAATGTCATCTATTTTAAGTCCTGAAATATGTACTATCTCATTTTCTGCTGACTTAGAATTCATGCTTCTTCAGTGACAGTATACAATTGAGAAAGGGCCGAAACTCCTACTATCTAGTAAATTATATTTTCATCAGTACACCTGACAATTTCCTCTTGCATATTGATTATACAATGTTTTCTATTCAAGCACTCTTTGTTTAAAACAGGCCTTCTTTCAAAGGCTATTTTGGTAAATGATTTTGGGTGAAGCTGAAGCTGCATTGTTTATTGCTATTTCAATTCGTTATGAAAGAAATTGAGCAATAATATTGACTCTGGTGGGATTCGAACCCACAGCCTTTGAATGCCTTTTTTAACATTTTCCTAGAAGTCCAATGCGCTATCCATTGCGCCACAGAGCCAACCTGCACCAAGAAACTTTTCAGAAATTCTGAAATAAAATAATGAGCAAGCAACTGATGATCAACTTTACAAAGTTGATAGGATACTATAATCATGGTTACATGTTGAGCATTGCATGGGGAAAAAGATATTCAACATGCCAAACTACATGATACAGTTGGATAAGTCTACTCAAAAGGCCTCTGACGGATAAAATCTTGACAATTTAAAAAACTCCATTTAAGAAGGTTTTGCAATTCTGTCAATGTAATATCTTGTTCATCATGCAATAGAAACTAAAAGAGTACTTCTTCTTAAACATAGCACCCCGCCTGAACAGGGACTTGAACCCTGGACCCTCAGATTAAAAGTCTGATGCTCTACCGACTGAGCTATCCAGGCTCTGCTTACTCTAATCTTCAAATCACATTAAAACAATTTGGAAGGATACCAAGCTTACATTTACTGACAATCATTTATTATTATCATTACATATATTGATAATCAATACGTAGAGTTTTATCATGAATTGATATTTCAAGCTTTTGACATCTCAGCATTATATTTTATCTCTTTAAGTCCTGAAATTTGTACCATCTCATTTTCTGCTGATTCGGAATTCATGCTTCTTCATTGACAATACACAATCAAGAAAGGACCAAAAACTCTTACTGCCTAATACATTATATTTTACTCAGTATACCTGTCAATTTCCTCTTATATGTAGATTATACAATATTTTCTATTCAAGTGGTGTCGGTTGAAAATAGGCCTTCTTTCAAAGGCCATTTTGGTGAATGATTTCAGAGCAAGAAGAAGCTGCATTATTTATTGCAATTTCAATTCATTATAAAAGAAATGTAGGACAACATTGCCTCTGGTGGGATTCAAAACCACAACTTTTGAATGCCTTCTTTACATTACTCTTGAAAGCCAAAGCACTATCCATTGTGCCACAGAGCCAATCTTTTTAGGATGTCGGACAGAAATGATCAAATAAAATAATGAGCTAGCAGCTGCTCATCAACTTTATGAAGTTGTTAGGAATCTATGATCCTGGATTTATGTTGAGCATTGAATAGCAAAAATGATATTCAACATGTCAAACCATACAATGCAGTTGGTTAAGTGTTAAGTCGACTCAAAAGGCATAGCACAGATAAAACAGCAAGGAGTTTAACAACTCCATATAAGAAGGTTTTGCAATTCCCTTAATGTAATATCTTATTCATCAAGCAGTGGAAACTTCAAGAGTGCATCTTCTTAAACATAACACACTGCCTGAACAGGAACTTCAAACCTGGACACTCATATTAAAAGTCTGCTGTGCCACTCACTGAACTATCCAGTGTCTACTAACTTTCATCTTCAATTCATCTTAAAACAATGTGGAAGGATTCCAACCGACACTATATTTATGAATATGATTGCATATATTGACAAGCATTATGTAGCGTTTGATAGTGAACTGATATTTCAAACTTTTGAAACCTCAGCATTAAATGTCATCTATTTTAAGTCCTGAAATATGTACTATCTCATTTTCTGCTGACTTAGAATTCATGCTTCTTCAGTGACAGTATACAATTGAGAAAGGGCCGAAACTCCTACTATCTAGTAAATTATATTTTCATCAGTACACCTGACAATTTCCTCTTGCATATTGATTATACAATGTTTTCTATTCAAGCACTCTTTGTTTAAAACAGGCCTTCTTTCAAAGGCTATTTTGGTAAATGATTTTGGGTGAAGCTGAAGCTGCATTGTTTATTGCTATTTCAATTCGTTATGAAAGAAATTGAGCAATAATATTGACTCTGGTGGGATTCGAACCCACAGCCTTTGAATGCCTTTTTTAACATTTTCCTAGAAGTCCAATGCGCTATCCATTGCGCCACAGAGCCAACCTGCACCAAGAAACTTTTCAGAAATTCTGAAATAAAATAATGAGCAAGCAACTGATGATCAACTTTACAAAGTTGATAGGATACTATAATCATGGTTACATGTTGAGCATTGCATGGGGAAAAAGATATTCAACATGCCAAACTACATGATACAGTTGGATAAGTCTACTCAAAAGGCCTCTGACGGATAAAATCTTGACAATTTAAAAAACTCCATTTAAGAAGGTTTTGCAATTCTGTCAATGTAATATCTTGTTCATCATGCAATAGAAACTAAAAGAGTACTTCTTCTTAAACATAGCACCCCGCCTGAACAGGGACTTGAACCCTGGACCCTCAGATTAAAAGTCTGATGCTCTACCGACTGAGCTATCCAGGCTCTGCTTACTCTAATCTTCAAATCACATTAAAACAATTTGGAAGGATACCAACCTTGCATTTACTGACAATCATTTATTATTATCATTACATATATTGATAATCAATATGTAGAGTTTTATCATGAATTGATATTTCAAGCTTTTGACATCTCAGCATTATATTTTATCTCTTTAAGTCCTGAAATTTGTACCATCTCATTTTCTGCTGATTCGGAATTCATGCTTCTTCATTGACAATACACAATTAAGAAAGGACCAAAAACTCTTACTGCCTAATACATTATATTTTACTCAGTCTACCTGTCAATTTCCTCTTATATGTAGATTATACAATATTTTCTATTCAAGTGGTGTCGGTTGAAAAAAGGGCTTCTTTCAAAGGCCATTTTGGTGAATGATTTCAGAGCAAGAAGAAGCTGCATTATTTATTGCAATTTCAATTCATTATAAAAGAAATGTAGGACAACATTGCCTCTGGTGGGATTCAAAACCACAACTTTTGACTGCCTTCTTTACATTACTCTTGAAAGCCAAAGCAGTATCCATTGTGCCACAGAGCCAATCTTTTTAGGATGTCGGACAGAAATGATCAAATAAAATAATGAGCTAGCAGCTGCTCATCAACTTTATAAAGTTGTTAGGAATCTATGATCCTGGATTTATGTTGAGCATTGAATAGCAAAAATGATATTCAACATGTCAAACCATACAATGCAGTTGGTTAAGTGTTAAGTCGACTCAAAAGGCATAGCACAGATAAAACAGCAAGGAGTTTAACAACTCCATATAAGAAGGTTTTGCAATTCCCTTAATGTAATATCTTATTCATCAAGCAGTGGAAACTTCAAGAGTGCATCTTCTTAAACGTAACACACTGCCTGAACAGGAACTTCAAACTTGGACACTCATATTAAAAGTCTGCTGTGCCACTCACTGAACTATCCAGTGTCTACTAACTTTCATCTTCAATTCATCTTAAAACAATGTGGAAGGATACCAACCGACACTACATTTATGAATATGATTGCATATATTGACAAGCATTATGTAGCGTTTGATAGTGAACTGATATTTCAAACTTTTGAAACCTCAGCATTAAATGTCATCTATTTTAAGTCCTGAAATATGTACTATCTCATTTTCTGCTGACTTAGAATTCATGCTTCTTCAGTGACAGTATACAATTGAGAAAGGGCCGAAACTCCTACTATCTAGTAAATTATATTTTCATCAGTACACCTGACAATTTCCTCTTGCATATTGATTATACAATGTTTTCTATTCAAGCACTCTTTGTTTAAAACAGGCCTTCTTTCAAAGGCTATTTTGGTAAATGATTTTGGGTGAAGCTGAAGCTGCATTGTTTATTGCTATTTCAATTCGTTATGAAAGAAATTGAGCAATAATATTGACTCTGGTGGGATTCGAACCCACAGCCTTTGAATGCCTTTTTTAACATTTTCCTAGAAGTCCAATGCGCTATCCATTGCGCCACAGAGCCAACCTGCACCAAGAAACTTTTCAGAAATTCTGAAATAAAATAATGAGCAAGCAACTGATGATCAACTTTACAAAGTTGATAGGATACTATAATCATGGTTACATGTTGAGCATTGCATGGGGAAAAAGATATTCAACATGCCAAACTACATGATACAGTTGGATAAGTCTACTCAAAAGGCCTCTGACGGATAAAATCTTGACAATTTAAAAAACTCCATTTAAGAAGGTTTTGCAATTCTGTCAATGTAATATCTTGTTCATCATGCAATAGAAACTAAAAGAGTACTTCTTCTTAAACATAGCACCCCGCCTGAACAGGGACTTGAACCCTGGACCCTCAGATTAAAAGTCTGATGCTCTACCGACTGAGCTATCCAGGCTCTGCTTACTCTAATCTTCAAATCACATTAAAACAATTTGGAAGGATACCAACCTTACATTTACTGACAATCATTTATTATTATCATTACATATATTGATAATCAATATGTAGAGTTTTATCATGAATTGATATTTCAAGCTTTTGACATCTCAGCATTATATTTTATCTCTTTAAGTCCTGAAATTTGTACCATCTCATTTTCTGCTGATTCGGAATTCATGCTTCTTCATTGACAATACACAATTAAGAAAGGACCAAAAACTCTTACTGCCTAATACATTATATTTTACTCAGTCTACCTGTCAATTTCCTCTTATATGTAGATTATACAATATTTTCTATTCAAGTGGTGTCGGTTGAAAAAAGGGCTTCTTTCAAAGGCCATTTTGGTGAATGATTTCAGAGCAAGAAGAAGCTGCATTATTTATTGCAATTTCAATTCATTATAAAAGAAATGTAGGACAACATTGCCTCTGGTGGGATTCAAAACCACAACTTTTGAATGCCTTCTTTACATTACTCTTGAAAGCCAAAGCACTATCCATTGTGCCACAGAGCCAATCTTTTTAGGAGGTCGGACAGAAATGATCAAATAAAATAATGAGCTAGCAGCTGCTCATCAACTTTATGAAGTTGGTAGGAATCTATGATCCTGGATTTATGTTGAGCATTGAATAGCAAAAATGATATTCAACATGTCAAACCATACAATGCAGTTGGTTAAGTGTTAAGTCGACTCAAAAGGCATAGCACAGATAAAACAGCAAGGAGTTTAACAACTCCATATAAGAAGGTTTTGCAATTCCCTTAATGTAATATCTTATTCATCAAGCAGTGGAAACTTCAAGAGTGCATCTTCTTAAACATAACACACTGCCTGAACAGGAACTTCAAACCTGGACACTCATATTAAAAGTCTGCTGTGCCACTCACTGAACTATCCAGTGTCTACTAACTTTCATCTTCAATTCATCTTAAAACAATGTGGAAGGATACCAACCGACACTATATTTATGAATATGATTGCATATATTGACAAGCATTATGTAGCGTTTGATAGTGAACTGATATTTCAAACTTTTGAAACCTCAGCATTAAATGTCATCTATTTTAAGTCCTGAAATATGTACTATCTCATTTTCTGCTGACTTAGAATTCATGCTTCTTCAGTGACAGTATACAATTGAGAAAGGGCCGAAACTCCTACTATCTAGTAAATTATATTTTCATCAGTACACCTGACAATTTCCTCTTGCATATTGATTATACAATGTTTTCTATTCAAGCACTCTTTGTTTAAAACAGGCCTTCTTTCAAAGGCTATTTTGGTAAATGATTTTGGGTGAAGCTGAAGCTGCATTGTTTATTGCTATTTCAATTCGTTATGAAAGAAATTGAGCAATAATATTGACTCTGGTGGGATTCGAACCCACAGCCTTTGAATGCCTTTTTTAACATTTTCCTAGAAGTCCAATGCGCTATCCATTGCGCCACAGAGCCAACCTGCACCAAGAAACTTTTCAGAAATTCTGAAATAAAATAATGAGCAAGCAACTGATGATCAACTTTACAAAGTTGATAGGATACTATAATCATGGTTACATGTTGAGCATTGCATGGGGAAAAAGATATTCAACATGCCAAACTACATGATACAGTTGGATAAGTCTACTCAAAAGGCCTCTGACGGATAAAATCTTGACAATTTAAAAAACTCCATTTAAGAAGGTTTTGCAATTCTGTCAATGTAATATCTTGTTCATCATGCAATAGAAACTAAAAGAGTACTTCTTCTTAAACATAGCACCCCGCCTGAACAGGGACTTGAACCCTGGACCCTCAGATTAAAAGTCTGATGCTCTATCGACTGAGCTATCCAGGCTCTGCTTACTCTAATCTTCAAATCACATTAAAACAATTTGGAAGGATACCAACCTTACATTTACTGACAATCATTTATTATTATCATTACATATATTGATAATCAATATGTAGAGTTTTATCATGAATTGATATTTCAAGCTTTTGACATCTCAGCATTATATTTTATCTCTTTAAGTCCTGAAATTTGTACCATCTCATTTTCTGCTGATTCGGAATTCATGCTTCTTCATTGACAATACACAATTAAGAAAGGACCAAAAACTCTTACTGCCTAATACATTATATTTTACTCAGTCTACCTGTCAATTTCCTCTTATATGTAGATTATACAATATTTTCTATTCAAGTGGTGTCGGTTGAAAAAAGGGCTTCTTTCAAAGGCCATTTTGGTGAATGATTTCAGAGCAAGAAGAAGCTGCATTATTTATTGCAATTTCAATTCATTATAAAAGAAATGTAGGACAACATTGCCTCTGGTGGGATTCAAAACCACAACTTTTGACTGCCTTCTTTACATTACTCTTGAAAGCCAAAGCAGTATCCATTGTGCCACAGAGCCAATCTTTTTAGGATGTCGGACAGAAATGATCAAATAAAATAATGAGCTAGCAGCTGCTCATCAACTTTATAAAGTTGTTAGGAATCTATGATCCTGGATTTATGTTGAGCATTGAATAGCAAAAATGATATTCAACATGTCAAACCATACAATGCAGTTGGTTAAGTGTTAAGTCGACTCAAAAGGCATAGCACAGATAAAACAGCAAGGAGTTTAACAACTCCATATAAGAAGGTTTTGCAATTCCCTTAATGTAATATCTTATTCATCAAGCAGTGGAAACTTCAAGAGTGCATCTTCTTAAACATAACACACTGCCTGAACAGGAACTTCAAACCTGGACACTCATATTAAAAGTCTGCTGTGCCACTCACTGAACTATCCAGTGTCTACTAACTTTCATCTTCAATTCATCTTAAAACAATGTGGAAGGATACCAACCGACACTACATTTATGAATATGATTGCATATATTGACAAGCATTATGTAGCGTTTGATAGTGAACTGATATTTCAAACTTTTGAAACCTCAGCATTAAATGTCATCTATTTTAAGTCCTGAAATATGTACTATCTCATTTTCTGCTGACTTAGAATTCATGCTTCTTCAGTGACAGTATACAATTGAGAAAGGGCCGAAACTCCTACTATCTAGTAAATTATATTTTCATCAGTACACCTGACAATTTCCTCTTGCATATTGATTATACAATGTTTTCTATTCAAGCACTCTTTGTTTAAAACAGGCCTTCTTTCAAAGGCTATTTTGGTAAATGATTTTGGGTGAAGCTGAAGCTGCATTGTTTATTGCTATTTCAATTCGTTATGAAAGAAATTGAGCAATAATATTGACTCTGGTGGGATTCGAACCCACAGCCTTTGAATGCCTTTTTTAACATTTTCCTAGAAGTCCAATGCGCTATCCATTGCGCCACAGAGCCAACCTGCACCAAGAAACTTTTCAGAAATTCTGAAATAAAATAATGAGCAAGCAACTGATGATCAACTTTACAAAGTTGATAGGATACTATAATCATGGTTACATGTTGAGCATTGCATGGGGAAAAAGATATTCAACATGCCAAACTACATGATACAGTTGGATAAGTCTACTCAAAAGGCCTCTGACGGATAAAATCTTGACAATTTAAAAAACTCCATTTAAGAAGGTTTTGCAATTCTGTCAATGTAATATCTTGTTCATCATGCAATAGAAACTAAAAGAGTACTTCTTCTTAAACATAGCACCCCGCCTGAACAGGGACTTGAACCCTGGACCCTCAGATTAAAAGTCTGATGCTCTATCGACTGAGCTATCCAGGCTCTGCTTACTCTAATCTTCAAATCACATTAAAACAATTTGGAAGGATACCAACCTTACATTTACTGACAATCATTTATTATTATCATTACATATATTGATAATCAATATGTAGAGTTTTATCATGAATTGATATTTCAAGCTTTTGACATCTCAGCATTATATTTTATCTCTTTAAGTCCTGAAATTTGTACCATCTCATTTTCTGCTGATTCGGAATTCATGCTTCTTCATTGACAATACACAATTAAGAAAGGACCAAAAACTCTTACTGCCTAATACATTATATTTTACTCAGTCTACCTGTCAATTTCCTCTTATATGTAGATTATACAATATTTTCTATTCAAGTGGTGTCGGTTGAAAAAAGGGCTTCTTTCAAAGGCCATTTTGGTGAATGATTTCAGAGCAAGAAGAAGCTGCATTATTTATTGCAATTTCAATTCATTATAAAAGAAATGTAGGACAACATTGCCTCTGGTGGGATTCAAAACCACAACTTTTGACTGCCTTCTTTACATTACTCTTGAAAGCCAAAGCAGTATCCATTGTGCCACAGAGCCAATCTTTTTAGGATGTCGGACAGAAATGATCAAATAAAATAATGAGCTAGCAGCTGCTCATCAACTTTATAAAGTTGTTAGGAATCTATGATCCTGGATTTATGTTGAGCATTGAATAGCAAAAATGATATTCAACATGTCAAACCATACAATGCAGTTGGTTAAGTGTTAAGTCGACTCAAAAGGCATAGCACAGATAAAACAGCAAGGAGTTTAACAACTCCATATAAGAAGGTTTTGCAATTCCCTTAATGTAATATCTTATTCATCAAGCAGTGGAAACTTCAAGAGTGCATCTTCTTAAACGTAACACACTGCCTGAACAGGAACTTCAAACTTGGACACTCATATTAAAAGTCTGCTGTGCCACTCACTGAACTATCCAGTGTCTACTAACTTTCATCTTCAATTCATCTTAAAACAATGTGGAAGGATACCAACCGACACTACATTTATGAATATGATTGCATATATTGACAAGCATTATGTAGCGTTTGATAGTGAACTGATATTTCAAACTTTTGAAACCTCAGCATTAAATGTCATCTATTTTAAGTCCTGAAATATGTACTATCTCATTTTCTGCTGACTTAGAATTCATGCTTCTTCAGTGACAGTATACAATTGAGAAAGGGCCGAAACTCCTACTATCTAGTAAATTATATTTTCATCAGTACACCTGACAATTTCCTCTTGCATATTGATTATACAATGTTTTCTATTCAAGCACTCTTTGTTTAAAACAGGCCTTCTTTCAAAGGCTATTTTGGTAAATGATTTTGGGTGAAGCTGAAGCTGCATTGTTTATTGCTATTTCAATTCGTTATGAAAGAAATTGAGCAATAATATTGACTCTGGTGGGATTCGAACCCACAGCCTTTGAATGCCTTTTTTAACATTTTCCTAGAAGTCCAATGCGCTATCCATTGCGCCACAGAGCCAACCTGCACCAAGAAACTTTTCAGAAATTCTGAAATAAAATAATGAGCAAGCAACTGATGATCAACTTTACAAAGTTGATAGGATACTATAATCATGGTTACATGTTGAGCATTGCATGGGGAAAAAGATATTCAACATGCCAAACTACATGATACAGTTGGATAAGTCTACTCAAAAGGCCTCTGACGGATAAAATCTTGACAATTTAAAAAACTCCATTTAAGAAGGTTTTGCAATTCTGTCAATGTAATATCTTGTTCATCATGCAATAGAAACTAAAAGAGTACTTCTTCTTAAACATAGCACCCCGCCTGAACAGGGACTTGAACCCTGGACCCTCAGATTAAAAGTCTGATGCTCTACCGACTGAGCTATCCAGGCTCTGCTTACTCTAATCTTCAAATCACATTAAAACAATTTGGAAGGATACCAAGCTTACATTTACTGACAATCATTTATTATTATCATTACATATATTGATAATCAATACGTAGAGTTTTATCATGAATTGATATTTCAAGCTTTTGACATCTCAGCATTATATTTTATCTCTTTAAGTCCTGAAATTTGTACCATCTCATTTTCTGCTGATTCGGAATTCATGCTTCTTCATTGACAATACACAATCAAGAAAGGACCAAAAACTCTTACTGCCTAATACATTATATTTTACTCAGTATACCTGTCAATTTCCTCTTATATGTAGATTATACAATATTTTCTATTCAAGTGGTGTCGGTTGAAAATAGGCCTTCTTTCAAAGGCCATTTTGGTGAATGATTTCAGAGCAAGAAGAAGCTGCATTATTTATTGCAATTTCAATTCATTATAAAAGAAATGTAGGACAACATTGCCTCTGGTGGGATTCAAAACCACAACTTTTGAATGCCTTCTTTACATTACTCTTGAAAGCCAAAGCACTATCCATTGTGCCACAGAGCCAATCTTTTTAGGATGTCGGACAGAAATGATCAAATAAAATAATGAGCTAGCAGCTGCTCATCAACTTTATGAAGTTGTTAGGAATCTATGATCCTGGATTTATGTTGAGCATTGAATAGCAAAAATGATATTCAACATGTCAAACCATACAATGCAGTTGGTTAAGTGTTAAGTCGACTCAAAAGGCATAGCACAGATAAAACAGCAAGGAGTTTAACAACTCCATATAAGAAGGTTTTGCAATTCCCTTAATGTAATATCTTATTCATCAAGCAGTGGAAACTTCAAGAGTGCATCTTCTTAAACATAACACACTGCCTGAACAGGAACTTCAAACCTGGACACTCATATTAAAAGTCTGCTGTGCCACTCACTGAACTATCCAGTGTCTACTAACTTTCATCTTCAATTCATCTTAAAACAATGTGGAAGGATTCCAACCGACACTATATTTATGAATATGATTGCATATATTGACAAGCATTATGTAGCGTTTGATAGTGAACTGATATTTCAAACTTTTGAAACCTCAGCATTAAATGTCATCTATTTTAAGTCCTGAAATATGTACTATCTCATTTTCTGCTGACTTAGAATTCATGCTTCTTCAGTGACAGTATACAATTGAGAAAGGGCCGAAACTCCTACTATCTAGTAAATTATATTTTCATCAGTACACCTGACAATTTCCTCTTGCATATTGATTATACAATGTTTTCTATTCAAGCACTCTTTGTTTAAAACAGGCCTTCTTTCAAAGGCTATTTTGGTAAATGATTTTGGGTGAAGCTGAAGCTGCATTGTTTATTGCTATTTCAATTCGTTATGAAAGAAATTGAGCAATAATATTGACTCTGGTGGGATTCGAACCCACAGCCTTTGAATGCCTTTTTTAACATTTTCCTAGAAGTCCAATGCGCTATCCATTGCGCCACAGAGCCAACCTGCACCAAGAAACTTTTCAGAAATTCTGAAATAAAATAATGAGCAAGCAACTGATGATCAACTTTACAAAGTTGATAGGATACTATAATCATGGTTACATGTTGAGCATTGCATGGGGAAAAAGATATTCAACATGCCAAACTACATGATACAGTTGGATAAGTCTACTCAAAAGGCCTCTGACGGATAAAATCTTGACAATTTAAAAAACTCCATTTAAGAAGGTTTTGCAATTCTGTCAATGTAATATCTTGTTCATCATGCAATAGAAACTAAAAGAGTACTTCTTCTTAAACATAGCACCCCGCCTGAACAGGGACTTGAACCCTGGACCCTCAGATTAAAAGTCTGATGCTCTACCGACTGAGCTATCCAGGCTCTGCTTACTCTAATCTTCAAATCACATTAAAACAATTTGGAAGGATACCAACCTTGCATTTACTGACAATCATTTATTATTATCATTACATATATTGATAATCAATATGTAGAGTTTTATCATGAATTGATATTTCAAGCTTTTGACATCTCAGCATTATATTTTATCTCTTTAAGTCCTGAAATTTGTACCATCTCATTTTCTGCTGATTCGGAATTCATGCTTCTTCATTGACAATACACAATTAAGAAAGGACCAAAAACTCTTACTGCCTAATACATTATATTTTACTCAGTCTACCTGTCAATTTCCTCTTATATGTAGATTATACAATATTTTCTATTCAAGTGGTGTCGGTTGAAAAAAGGGCTTCTTTCAAAGGCCATTTTGGTGAATGATTTCAGAGCAAGAAGAAGCTGCATTATTTATTGCAATTTCAATTCATTATAAAAGAAATGTAGGACAACATTGCCTCTGGTGGGATTCAAAACCACAACTTTTGACTGCCTTCTTTACATTACTCTTGAAAGCCAAAGCAGTATCCATTGTGCCACAGAGCCAATCTTTTTAGGATGTCGGACAGAAATGATCAAATAAAATAATGAGCTAGCAGCTGCTCATCAACTTTATAAAGTTGTTAGGAATCTATGATCCTGGATTTATGTTGAGCATTGAATAGCAAAAATGATATTCAACATGTCAAACCATACAATGCAGTTGGTTAAGTGTTAAGTCGACTCAAAAGGCATAGCACAGATAAAACAGCAAGGAGTTTAACAACTCCATATAAGAAGGTTTTGCAATTCCCTTAATGTAATATCTTATTCATCAAGCAGTGGAAACTTCAAGAGTGCATCTTCTTAAACGTAACACACTGCCTGAACAGGAACTTCAAACTTGGACACTCATATTAAAAGTCTGCTGTGCCACTCACTGAACTATCCAGTGTCTACTAACTTTCATCTTCAATTCATCTTAAAACAATGTGGAAGGATACCAACCGACACTACATTTATGAATATGATTGCATATATTGACAAGCATTATGTAGCGTTTGATAGTGAACTGATATTTCAAACTTTTGAAACCTCAGCATTAAATGTCATCTATTTTAAGTCCTGAAATATGTACTATCTCATTTTCTGCTGACTTAGAATTCATGCTTCTTCAGTGACAGTATACAATTGAGAAAGGGCCGAAACTCCTACTATCTAGTAAATTATATTTTCATCAGTACACCTGACAATTTCCTCTTGCATATTGATTATACAATGTTTTCTATTCAAGCACTCTTTGTTTAAAACAGGCCTTCTTTCAAAGGCTATTTTGGTAAATGATTTTGGGTGAAGCTGAAGCTGCATTGTTTATTGCTATTTCAATTCGTTATGAAAGAAATTGAGCAATAATATTGACTCTGGTGGGATTCGAACCCACAGCCTTTGAATGCCTTTTTTAACATTTTCCTAGAAGTCCAATGCGCTATCCATTGCGCCACAGAGCCAACCTGCACCAAGAAACTTTTCAGAAATTCTGAAATAAAATAATGAGCAAGCAACTGATGATCAACTTTACAAAGTTGATAGGATACTATAATCATGGTTACATGTTGAGCATTGCATGGGGAAAAAGATATTCAACATGCCAAACTACATGATACAGTTGGATAAGTCTACTCAAAAGGCCTCTGACGGATAAAATCTTGACAATTTAAAAAACTCCATTTAAGAAGGTTTTGCAATTCTGTCAATGTAATATCTTGTTCATCATGCAATAGAAACTAAAAGAGTACTTCTTCTTAAACATAGCACCCCGCCTGAACAGGGACTTGAACCCTGGACCCTCAGATTAAAAGTCTGATGCTCTACCGACTGAGCTATCCAGGCTCTGCTTACTCTAATCTTCAAATCACATTAAAACAATTTGGAAGGATACCAACCTTACATTTACTGACAATCATTTATTATTATCATTACATATATTGATAATCAATATGTAGAGTTTTATCATGAATTGATATTTCAAGCTTTTGACATCTCAGCATTATATTTTATCTCTTTAAGTCCTGAAATTTGTACCATCTCATTTTCTGCTGATTCGGAATTCATGCTTCTTCATTGACAATACACAATTAAGAAAGGACCAAAAACTCTTACTGCCTAATACATTATATTTTACTCAGTCTACCTGTCAATTTCCTCTTATATGTAGATTATACAATATTTTCTATTCAAGTGGTGTCGGTTGAAAAAAGGGCTTCTTTCAAAGGCCATTTTGGTGAATGATTTCAGAGCAAGAAGAAGCTGCATTATTTATTGCAATTTCAATTCATTATAAAAGAAATGTAGGACAACATTGCCTCTGGTGGGATTCAAAACCACAACTTTTGAATGCCTTCTTTACATTACTCTTGAAAGCCAAAGCACTATCCATTGTGCCACAGAGCCAATCTTTTTAGGAGGTCGGACAGAAATGATCAAATAAAATAATGAGCTAGCAGCTGCTCATCAACTTTATGAAGTTGGTAGGAATCTATGATCCTGGATTTATGTTGAGCATTGAATAGCAAAAATGATATTCAACATGTCAAACCATACAATGCAGTTGGTTAAGTGTTAAGTCGACTCAAAAGGCATAGCACAGATAAAACAGCAAGGAGTTTAACAACTCCATATAAGAAGGTTTTGCAATTCCCTTAATGTAATATCTTATTCATCAAGCAGTGGAAACTTCAAGAGTGCATCTTCTTAAACATAACACACTGCCTGAACAGGAACTTCAAACCTGGACACTCATATTAAAAGTCTGCTGTGCCACTCACTGAACTATCCAGTGTCTACTAACTTTCATCTTCAATTCATCTTAAAACAATGTGGAAGGATACCAACCGACACTATATTTATGAATATGATTGCATATATTGACAAGCATTATGTAGCGTTTGATAGTGAACTGATATTTCAAACTTTTGAAACCTCAGCATTAAATGTCATCTATTTTAAGTCCTGAAATATGTACTATCTCATTTTCTGCTGACTTAGAATTCATGCTTCTTCAGTGACAGTATACAATTGAGAAAGGGCCGAAACTCCTACTATCTAGTAAATTATATTTTCATCAGTACACCTGACAATTTCCTCTTGCATATTGATTATACAATGTTTTCTATTCAAGCACTCTTTGTTTAAAACAGGCCTTCTTTCAAAGGCTATTTTGGTAAATGATTTTGGGTGAAGCTGAAGCTGCATTGTTTATTGCTATTTCAATTCGTTATGAAAGAAATTGAGCAATAATATTGACTCTGGTGGGATTCGAACCCACAGCCTTTGAATGCCTTTTTTAACATTTTCCTAGAAGTCCAATGCGCTATCCATTGCGCCACAGAGCCAACCTGCACCAAGAAACTTTTCAGAAATTCTGAAATAAAATAATGAGCAAGCAACTGATGATCAACTTTACAAAGTTGATAGGATACTATAATCATGGTTACATGTTGAGCATTGCATGGGGAAAAAGATATTCAACATGCCAAACTACATGATACAGTTGGATAAGTCTACTCAAAAGGCCTCTGACGGATAAAATCTTGACAATTTAAAAAACTCCATTTAAGAAGGTTTTGCAATTCTGTCAATGTAATATCTTGTTCATCATGCAATAGAAACTAAAAGAGTACTTCTTCTTAAACATAGCACCCCGCCTGAACAGGGACTTGAACCCTGGACCCTCAGATTAAAAGTCTGATGCTCTATCGACTGAGCTATCCAGGCTCTGCTTACTCTAATCTTCAAATCACATTAAAACAATTTGGAAGGATACCAACCTTACATTTACTGACAATCATTTATTATTATCATTACATATATTGATAATCAATATGTAGAGTTTTATCATGAATTGATATTTCAAGCTTTTGACATCTCAGCATTATATTTTATCTCTTTAAGTCCTGAAATTTGTACCATCTCATTTTCTGCTGATTCGGAATTCATGCTTCTTCATTGACAATACACAATTAAGAAAGGACCAAAAACTCTTACTGCCTAATACATTATATTTTACTCAGTCTACCTGTCAATTTCCTCTTATATGTAGATTATACAATATTTTCTATTCAAGTGGTGTCGGTTGAAAAAAGGGCTTCTTTCAAAGGCCATTTTGGTGAATGATTTCAGAGCAAGAAGAAGCTGCATTATTTATTGCAATTTCAATTCATTATAAAAGAAATGTAGGACAACATTGCCTCTGGTGGGATTCAAAACCACAACTTTTGACTGCCTTCTTTACATTACTCTTGAAAGCCAAAGCAGTATCCATTGTGCCACAGAGCCAATCTTTTTAGGATGTCGGACAGAAATGATCAAATAAAATAATGAGCTAGCAGCTGCTCATCAACTTTATAAAGTTGTTAGGAATCTATGATCCTGGATTTATGTTGAGCATTGAATAGCAAAAATGATATTCAACATGTCAAACCATACAATGCAGTTGGTTAAGTGTTAAGTCGACTCAAAAGGCATAGCACAGATAAAACAGCAAGGAGTTTAACAACTCCATATAAGAAGGTTTTGCAATTCCCTTAATGTAATATCTTATTCATCAAGCAGTGGAAACTTCAAGAGTGCATCTTCTTAAACATAACACACTGCCTGAACAGGAACTTCAAACCTGGACACTCATATTAAAAGTCTGCTGTGCCACTCACTGAACTATCCAGTGTCTACTAACTTTCATCTTCAATTCATCTTAAAACAATGTGGAAGGATACCAACCGACACTACATTTATGAATATGATTGCATATATTGACAAGCATTATGTAGCGTTTGATAGTGAACTGATATTTCAAACTTTTGAAACCTCAGCATTAAATGTCATCTATTTTAAGTCCTGAAATATGTACTATCTCATTTTCTGCTGACTTAGAATTCATGCTTCTTCAGTGACAGTATACAATTGAGAAAGGGCCGAAACTCCTACTATCTAGTAAATTATATTTTCATCAGTACACCTGACAATTTCCTCTTGCATATTGATTATACAATGTTTTCTATTCAAGCACTCTTTGTTTAAAACAGGCCTTCTTTCAAAGGCTATTTTGGTAAATGATTTTGGGTGAAGCTGAAGCTGCATTGTTTATTGCTATTTCAATTCGTTATGAAAGAAATTGAGCAATAATATTGACTCTGGTGGGATTCGAACCCACAGCCTTTGAATGCCTTTTTTAACATTTTCCTAGAAGTCCAATGCGCTATCCATTGCGCCACAGAGCCAACCTGCACCAAGAAACTTTTCAGAAATTCTGAAATAAAATAATGAGCAAGCAACTGATGATCAACTTTACAAAGTTGATAGGATACTATAATCATGGTTACATGTTGAGCATTGCATGGGGAAAAAGATATTCAACATGCCAAACTACATGATACAGTTGGATAAGTCTACTCAAAAGGCCTCTGACGGATAAAATCTTGACAATTTAAAAAACTCCATTTAAGAAGGTTTTGCAATTCTGTCAATGTAATATCTTGTTCATCATGCAATAGAAACTAAAAGAGTACTTCTTCTTAAACATAGCACCCCGCCTGAACAGGGACTTGAACCCTGGACCCTCAGATTAAAAGTCTGATGCTCTACCGACTGAGCTATCCAGGCTCTGCTTACTCTAATCTTCAAATCACATTAAAACAATTTGGAAGGATACCAACCTTGCATTTACTGACAATCATTTATTATTATCATTACATATATTGATAATCAATATGTAGAGTTTTATCATGAATTGATATTTCAAGCTTTTGACATCTCAGCATTATATTTTATCTCTTTAAGTCCTGAAATTTGTACCATCTCATTTTCTGCTGATTCGGAATTCATGCTTCTTCATTGACAATACACAATTAAGAAAGGACCAAAAACTCTTACTGCCTAATACATTATATTTTACTCAGTCTACCTGTCAATTTCCTCTTATATGTAGATTATACAATATTTTCTATTCAAGTGGTGTCGGTTGAAAAAAGGGCTTCTTTCAAAGGCCATTTTGGTGAATGATTTCAGAGCAAGAAGAAGCTGCATTATTTATTGCAATTTCAATTCATTATAAAAGAAATGTAGGACAACATTGCCTCTGGTGGGATTCAAAACCACAACTTTTGACTGCCTTCTTTACATTACTCTTGAAAGCCAAAGCAGTATCCATTGTGCCACAGAGCCAATCTTTTTAGGATGTCGGACAGAAATGATCAAATAAAATAATGAGCTAGCAGCTGCTCATCAACTTTATAAAGTTGTTAGGAATCTATGATCCTGGATTTATGTTGAGCATTGAATAGCAAAAATGATATTCAACATGTCAAACCATACAATGCAGTTGGTTAAGTGTTAAGTCGACTCAAAAGGCATAGCACAGATAAAACAGCAAGGAGTTTAACAACTCCATATAAGAAGGTTTTGCAATTCCCTTAATGTAATATCTTATTCATCAAGCAGTGGAAACTTCAAGAGTGCATCTTCTTAAACGTAACACACTGCCTGAACAGGAACTTCAAACTTGGACACTCATATTAAAAGTCTGCTGTGCCACTCACTGAACTATCCAGTGTCTACTAACTTTCATCTTCAATTCATCTTAAAACAATGTGGAAGGATACCAACCGACACTACATTTATGAATATGATTGCATATATTGACAAGCATTATGTAGCGTTTGATAGTGAACTGATATTTCAAACTTTTGAAACCTCAGCATTAAATGTCATCTATTTTAAGTCCTGAAATATGTACTATCTCATTTTCTGCTGACTTAGAATTCATGCTTCTTCAGTGACAGTATACAATTGAGAAAGGGCCGAAACTCCTACTATCTAGTAAATTATATTTTCATCAGTACACCTGACAATTTCCTCTTGCATATTGATTATACAATGTTTTCTATTCAAGCACTCTTTGTTTAAAACAGGCCTTCTTTCAAAGGCTATTTTGGTAAATGATTTTGGGTGAAGCTGAAGCTGCATTGTTTATTGCTATTTCAATTCGTTATGAAAGAAATTGAGCAATAATATTGACTCTGGTGGGATTCGAACCCACAGCCTTTGAATGCCTTTTTTAACATTTTCCTAGAAGTCCAATGCGCTATCCATTGCGCCACAGAGCCAACCTGCACCAAGAAACTTTTCAGAAATTCTGAAATAAAATAATGAGCAAGCAACTGATGATCAACTTTACAAAGTTGATAGGATACTATAATCATGGTTACATGTTGAGCATTGCATGGGGAAAAAGATATTCAACATGCCAAACTACATGATACAGTTGGATAAGTCTACTCAAAAGGCCTCTGACGGATAAAATCTTGACAATTTAAAAAACTCCATTTAAGAAGGTTTTGCAATTCTGTCAATGTAATATCTTGTTCATCATGCAATAGAAACTAAAAGAGTACTTCTTCTTAAACATAGCACCCCGCCTGAACAGGGACTTGAACCCTGGACCCTCAGATTAAAAGTCTGATGCTCTACCGACTGAGCTATCCAGGCTCTGCTTACTCTAATCTTCAAATCACATTAAAACAATTTGGAAGGATACCAACCTTACATTTACTGACAATCATTTATTATTATCATTACATATATTGATAATCAATATGTAGAGTTTTATCATGAATTGATATTTCAAGCTTTTGACATCTCAGCATTATATTTTATCTCTTTAAGTCCTGAAATTTGTACCATCTCATTTTCTGCTGATTCGGAATTCATGCTTCTTCATTGACAATACACAATTAAGAAAGGACCAAAAACTCTTACTGCCTAATACATTATATTTTACTCAGTCTACCTGTCAATTTCCTCTTATATGTAGATTATACAATATTTTCTATTCAAGTGGTGTCGGTTGAAAAAAGGGCTTCTTTCAAAGGCCATTTTGGTGAATGATTTCAGAGCAAGAAGAAGCTGCATTATTTATTGCAATTTCAATTCATTATAAAAGAAATGTAGGACAACATTGCCTCTGGTGGGATTCAAAACCACAACTTTTGAATGCCTTCTTTACATTACTCTTGAAAGCCAAAGCACTATCCATTGTGCCACAGAGCCAATCTTTTTAGGAGGTCGGACAGAAATGATCAAATAAAATAATGAGCTAGCAGCTGCTCATCAACTTTATGAAGTTGGTAGGAATCTATGATCCTGGATTTATGTTGAGCATTGAATAGCAAAAATGATATTCAACATGTCAAACCATACAATGCAGTTGGTTAAGTGTTAAGTCGACTCAAAAGGCATAGCACAGATAAAACAGCAAGGAGTTTAACAACTCCATATAAGAAGGTTTTGCAATTCCCTTAATGTAATATCTTATTCATCAAGCAGTGGAAACTTCAAGAGTGCATCTTCTTAAACATAACACACTGCCTGAACAGGAACTTCAAACCTGGACACTCATATTAAAAGTCTGCTGTGCCACTCACTGAACTATCCAGTGTCTACTAACTTTCATCTTCAATTCATCTTAAAACAATGTGGAAGGATACCAACCGACACTATATTTATGAATATGATTGCATATATTGACAAGCATTATGTAGCGTTTGATAGTGAACTGATATTTCAAACTTTTGAAACCTCAGCATTAAATGTCATCTATTTTAAGTCCTGAAATATGTACTATCTCATTTTCTGCTGACTTAGAATTCATGCTTCTTCAGTGACAGTATACAATTGAGAAAGGGCCGAAACTCCTACTATCTAGTAAATTATATTTTCATCAGTACACCTGACAATTTCCTCTTGCATATTGATTATACAATGTTTTCTATTCAAGCACTCTTTGTTTAAAACAGGCCTTCTTTCAAAGGCTATTTTGGTAAATGATTTTGGGTGAAGCTGAAGCTGCATTGTTTATTGCTATTTCAATTCGTTATGAAAGAAATTGAGCAATAATATTGACTCTGGTGGGATTCGAACCCACAGCCTTTGAATGCCTTTTTTAACATTTTCCTAGAAGTCCAATGCGCTATCCATTGCGCCACAGAGCCAACCTGCACCAAGAAACTTTTCAGAAATTCTGAAATAAAATAATGAGCAAGCAACTGATGATCAACTTTACAAAGTTGATAGGATACTATAATCATGGTTACATGTTGAGCATTGCATGGGGAAAAAGATATTCAACATGCCAAACTACATGATACAGTTGGATAAGTCTACTCAAAAGGCCTCTGACGGATAAAATCTTGACAATTTAAAAAACTCCATTTAAGAAGGTTTTGCAATTCTGTCAATGTAATATCTTGTTCATCATGCAATAGAAACTAAAAGAGTACTTCTTCTTAAACATAGCACCCCGCCTGAACAGGGACTTGAACCCTGGACCCTCAGATTAAAAGTCTGATGCTCTATCGACTGAGCTATCCAGGCTCTGCTTACTCTAATCTTCAAATCACATTAAAACAATTTGGAAGGATACCAACCTTACATTTACTGACAATCATTTATTATTATCATTACATATATTGATAATCAATATGTAGAGTTTTATCATGAATTGATATTTCAAGCTTTTGACATCTCAGCATTATATTTTATCTCTTTAAGTCCTGAAATTTGTACCATCTCATTTTCTGCTGATTCGGAATTCATGCTTCTTCATTGACAATACACAATTAAGAAAGGACCAAAAACTCTTACTGCCTAATACATTATATTTTACTCAGTCTACCTGTCAATTTCCTCTTATATGTAGATTATACAATATTTTCTATTCAAGTGGTGTCGGTTGAAAAAAGGGCTTCTTTCAAAGGCCATTTTGGTGAATGATTTCAGAGCAAGAAGAAGCTGCATTATTTATTGCAATTTCAATTCATTATAAAAGAAATGTAGGACAACATTGCCTCTGGTGGGATTCAAAACCACAACTTTTGACTGCCTTCTTTACATTACTCTTGAAAGCCAAAGCAGTATCCATTGTGCCACAGAGCCAATCTTTTTAGGATGTCGGACAGAAATGATCAAATAAAATAATGAGCTAGCAGCTGCTCATCAACTTTATAAAGTTGTTAGGAATCTATGATCCTGGATTTATGTTGAGCATTGAATAGCAAAAATGATATTCAACATGTCAAACCATACAATGCAGTTGGTTAAGTGTTAAGTCGACTCAAAAGGCATAGCACAGATAAAACAGCAAGGAGTTTAACAACTCCATATAAGAAGGTTTTGCAATTCCCTTAATGTAATATCTTATTCATCAAGCAGTGGAAACTTCAAGAGTGCATCTTCTTAAACATAACACACTGCCTGAACAGGAACTTCAAACCTGGACACTCATATTAAAAGTCTGCTGTGCCACTCACTGAACTATCCAGTGTCTACTAACTTTCATCTTCAATTCATCTTAAAACAATGTGGAAGGATACCAACCGACACTACATTTATGAATATGATTGCATATATTGACAAGCATTATGTAGCGTTTGATAGTGAACTGATATTTCAAACTTTTGAAACCTCAGCATTAAATGTCATCTATTTTAAGTCCTGAAATATGTACTATCTCATTTTCTGCTGACTTAGAATTCATGCTTCTTCAGTGACAGTATACAATTGAGAAAGGGCCGAAACTCCTACTATCTAGTAAATTATATTTTCATCAGTACACCTGACAATTTCCTCTTGCATATTGATTATACAATGTTTTCTATTCAAGCACTCTTTGTTTAAAACAGGCCTTCTTTCAAAGGCTATTTTGGTAAATGATTTTGGGTGAAGCTGAAGCTGCATTGTTTATTGCTATTTCAATTCGTTATGAAAGAAATTGAGCAATAATATTGACTCTGGTGGGATTCGAACCCACAGCCTTTGAATGCCTTTTTTAACATTTTCCTAGAAGTCCAATGCGCTATCCATTGCGCCACAGAGCCAACCTGCACCAAGAAACTTTTCAGAAATTCTGAAATAAAATAATGAGCAAGCAACTGATGATCAACTTTACAAAGTTGATAGGATACTATAATCATGGTTACATGTTGAGCATTGCATGGGGAAAAAGATATTCAACATGCCAAACTACATGATACAGTTGGATAAGTCTACTCAAAAGGCCTCTGACGGATAAAATCTTGACAATTTAAAAAACTCCATTTAAGAAGGTTTTGCAATTCTGTCAATGTAATATCTTGTTCATCATGCAATAGAAACTAAAAGAGTACTTCTTCTTAAACATAGCACCCCGCCTGAACAGGGACTTGAACCCTGGACCCTCAGATTAAAAGTCTGATGCTCTATCGACTGAGCTATCCAGGCTCTGCTTACTCTAATCTTCAAATCACATTAAAACAATTTGGAAGGATACCAACCTTACATTTACTGACAATCATTTATTATTATCATTACATATATTGATAATCAATATGTAGAGTTTTATCATGAATTGATATTTCAAGCTTTTGACATCTCAGCATTATATTTTATCTCTTTAAGTCCTGAAATTTGTACCATCTCATTTTCTGCTGATTCGGAATTCATGCTTCTTCATTGACAATACACAATTAAGAAAGGACCAAAAACTCTTACTGCCTAATACATTATATTTTACTCAGTCTACCTGTCAATTTCCTCTTATATGTAGATTATACAATATTTTCTATTCAAGTGGTGTCGGTTGAAAAAAGGGCTTCTTTCAAAGGCCATTTTGGTGAATGATTTCAGAGCAAGAAGAAGCTGCATTATTTATTGCAATTTCAATTCATTATAAAAGAAATGTAGGACAACATTGCCTCTGGTGGGATTCAAAACCACAACTTTTGACTGCCTTCTTTACATTACTCTTGAAAGCCAAAGCAGTATCCATTGTGCCACAGAGCCAATCTTTTTAGGATGTCGGACAGAAATGATCAAATAAAATAATGAGCTAGCAGCTGCTCATCAACTTTATAAAGTTGTTAGGAATCTATGATCCTGGATTTATGTTGAGCATTGAATAGCAAAAATGATATTCAACATGTCAAACCATACAATGCAGTTGGTTAAGTGTTAAGTCGACTCAAAAGGCATAGCACAGATAAAACAGCAAGGAGTTTAACAACTCCATATAAGAAGGTTTTGCAATTCCCTTAATGTAATATCTTATTCATCAAGCAGTGGAAACTTCAAGAGTGCATCTTCTTAAACATAACACACTGCCTGAACAGGAACTTCAAACCTGGACACTCATATTAAAAGTCTGCTGTGCCACTCACTGAACTATCCAGTGTCTACTAACTTTCATCTTCAATTCATCTTAAAACAATGTGGAAGGATACCAACCGACACTATATTTATGAATATGATTGCATATATTGACAAGCATTATGTAGCGTTTGATAGTGAACTGATATTTCAAACTTTTGAAACCTCAGCATTAAATGTCATCTATTTTAAGTCCTGAAATATGTACTATCTCATTTTCTGCTGACTTAGAATTCATGCTTCTTCAGTGACAGTATACAATTGAGAAAGGGCCGAAACTCCTACTATCTAGTAAATTATATTTTCATCAGTACACCTGACAATTTCCTCTTGCATATTGATTATACAATGTTTTCTATTCAAGCACTCTTTGTTTAAAACAGGCCTTCTTTCAAAGGCTATTTTGGTAAATGATTTTGGGTGAAGCTGAAGCTGCATTGTTTATTGCTATTTCAATTCGTTATGAAAGAAATTGAGCAATAATATTGACTCTGGTGGGATTCGAACCCACAGCCTTTGAATGCCTTTTTTAACATTTTCCTAGAAGTCCAATGCGCTATCCATTGCGCCACAGAGCCAACCTGCACCAAGAAACTTTTCAGAAATTCTGAAATAAAATAATGAGCAAGCAACTGATGATCAACTTTACAAAGTTGATAGGATACTATAATCATGGTTACATGTTGAGCATTGCATGGGGAAAAAGATATTCAACATGCCAAACTACATGATACAGTTGGATAAGTCTACTCAAAAGGCCTCTGACGGATAAAATCTTGACAATTTAAAAAACTCCATTTAAGAAGGTTTTGCAATTCTGTCAATGTAATATCTTGTTCATCATGCAATAGAAACTAAAAGAGTACTTCTTCTTAAACATAGCACCCCGCCTGAACAGGGACTTGAACCCTGGACCCTCAGATTAAAAGTCTGATGCTCTATCGACTGAGCTATCCAGGCTCTGCTTACTCTAATCTTCAAATCACATTAAAACAATTTGGAAGGATACCAACCTTACATTTACTGACAATCATTTATTATTATCATTACATATATTGATAATCAATATGTAGAGTTTTATCATGAATTGATATTTCAAGCTTTTGACATCTCAGCATTATATTTTATCTCTTTAAGTCCTGAAATTTGTACCATCTCATTTTCTGCTGATTCGGAATTCATGCTTCTTCATTGACAATACACAATTAAGAAAGGACCAAAAACTCTTACTGCCTAATACATTATATTTTACTCAGTCTACCTGTCAATTTCCTCTTATATGTAGATTATACAATATTTTCTATTCAAGTGGTGTCGGTTGAAAAAAGGGCTTCTTTCAAAGGCCATTTTGGTGAATGATTTCAGAGCAAGAAGAAGCTGCATTATTTATTGCAATTTCAATTCATTATAAAAGAAATGTAGGACAACATTGCCTCTGGTGGGATTCAAAACCACAACTTTTGACTGCCTTCTTTACATTACTCTTGAAAGCCAAAGCAGTATCCATTGTGCCACAGAGCCAATCTTTTTAGGATGTCGGACAGAAATGATCAAATAAAATAATGAGCTAGCAGCTGCTCATCAACTTTATAAAGTTGTTAGGAATCTATGATCCTGGATTTATGTTGAGCATTGAATAGCAAAAATGATATTCAACATGTCAAACCATACAATGCAGTTGGTTAAGTGTTAAGTCGACTCAAAAGGCATAGCACAGATAAAACAGCAAGGAGTTTAACAACTCCATATAAGAAGGTTTTGCAATTCCCTTAATGTAATATCTTATTCATCAAGCAGTGGAAACTTCAAGAGTGCATCTTCTTAAACATAACACACTGCCTGAACAGGAACTTCAAACCTGGACACTCATATTAAAAGTCTGCTGTGCCACTCACTGAACTATCCAGTGTCTACTAACTTTCATCTTCAATTCATCTTAAAACAATGTGGAAGGATACCAACCGACACTACATTTATGAATATGATTGCATATATTGACAAGCATTATGTAGCGTTTGATAGTGAACTGATATTTCAAACTTTTGAAACCTCAGCATTAAATGTCATCTATTTTAAGTCCTGAAATATGTACTATCTCATTTTCTGCTGACTTAGAATTCATGCTTCTTCAGTGACAGTATACAATTGAGAAAGGGCCGAAACTCCTACTATCTAGTAAATTATATTTTCATCAGTACACCTGACAATTTCCTCTTGCATATTGATTATACAATGTTTTCTATTCAAGCACTCTTTGTTTAAAACAGGCCTTCTTTCAAAGGCTATTTTGGTAAATGATTTTGGGTGAAGCTGAAGCTGCATTGTTTATTGCTATTTCAATTCGTTATGAAAGAAATTGAGCAATAATATTGACTCTGGTGGGATTCGAACCCACAGCCTTTGAATGCCTTTTTTAACATTTTCCTAGAAGTCCAATGCGCTATCCATTGCGCCACAGAGCCAACCTGCACCAAGAAACTTTTCAGAAATTCTGAAATAAAATAATGAGCAAGCAACTGATGATCAACTTTACAAAGTTGATAGGATACTATAATCATGGTTACATGTTGAGCATTGCATGGGGAAAAAGATATTCAACATGCCAAACTACATGATACAGTTGGATAAGTCTACTCAAAAGGCCTCTGACGGATAAAATCTTGACAATTTAAAAAACTCCATTTAAGAAGGTTTTGCAATTCTGTCAATGTAATATCTTGTTCATCATGCAATAGAAACTAAAAGAGTACTTCTTCTTAAACATAGCACCCCGCCTGAACAGGGACTTGAACCCTGGACCCTCAGATTAAAAGTCTGATGCTCTATCGACTGAGCTATCCAGGCTCTGCTTACTCTAATCTTCAAATCACATTAAAACAATTTGGAAGGATACCAACCTTACATTTACTGACAATCATTTATTATTATCATTACATATATTGATAATCAATATGTAGAGTTTTATCATGAATTGATATTTCAAGCTTTTGACATCTCAGCATTATATTTTATCTCTTTAAGTCCTGAAATTTGTACCATCTCATTTTCTGCTGATTCGGAATTCATGCTTCTTCATTGACAATACACAATTAAGAAAGGACCAAAAACTCTTACTGCCTAATACATTATATTTTACTCAGTCTACCTGTCAATTTCCTCTTATATGTAGATTATACAATATTTTCTATTCAAGTGGTGTCGGTTGAAAAAAGGGCTTCTTTCAAAGGCCATTTTGGTGAATGATTTCAGAGCAAGAAGAAGCTGCATTATTTATTGCAATTTCAATTCATTATAAAAGAAATGTAGGACAACATTGCCTCTGGTGGGATTCAAAACCACAACTTTTGACTGCCTTCTTTACATTACTCTTGAAAGCCAAAGCAGTATCCATTGTGCCACAGAGCCAATCTTTTTAGGATGTCGGACAGAAATGATCAAATAAAATAATGAGCTAGCAGCTGCTCATCAACTTTATAAAGTTGTTAGGAATCTATGATCCTGGATTTATGTTGAGCATTGAATAGCAAAAATGATATTCAACATGTCAAACCATACAATGCAGTTGGTTAAGTGTTAAGTCGACTCAAAAGGCATAGCACAGATAAAACAGCAAGGAGTTTAACAACTCCATATAAGAAGGTTTTGCAATTCCCTTAATGTAATATCTTATTCATCAAGCAGTGGAAACTTCAAGAGTGCATCTTCTTAAACATAACACACTGCCTGAACAGGAACTTCAAACCTGGACACTCATATTAAAAGTCTGCTGTGCCACTCACTGAACTATCCAGTGTCTACTAACTTTCATCTTCAATTCATCTTAAAACAATGTGGAAGGATACCAACCGACACTATATTTATGAATATGATTGCATATATTGACAAGCATTATGTAGCGTTTGATAGTGAACTGATATTTCAAACTTTTGAAACCTCAGCATTAAATGTCATCTATTTTAAGTCCTGAAATATGTACTATCTCATTTTCTGCTGACTTAGAATTCATGCTTCTTCAGTGACAGTATACAATTGAGAAAGGGCCGAAACTCCTACTATCTAGTAAATTATATTTTCATCAGTACACCTGACAATTTCCTCTTGCATATTGATTATACAATGTTTTCTATTCAAGCACTCTTTGTTTAAAACAGGCCTTCTTTCAAAGGCTATTTTGGTAAATGATTTTGGGTGAAGCTGAAGCTGCATTGTTTATTGCTATTTCAATTCGTTATGAAAGAAATTGAGCAATAATATTGACTCTGGTGGGATTCGAACCCACAGCCTTTGAATGCCTTTTTTAACATTTTCCTAGAAGTCCAATGCGCTACCCATTGCGCCACAGAGCCAACCTGCACCAAGAAACTTTTCAGAAATTCTGAAATAAAATAATGAGCAAGCAACTGATGATCAACTTTACAAAGTTGATAGGATACTATAATCATGGTTACATGTTGAGCATTGCATGGGGAAAAAGATATTCAACATGCCAAACTACATGATACAGTTGGATAAGTCTACTCAAAAGGCCTCTGACGGATAAAATCTTGACAATTTAAAAAACTCCATTTAAGAAGGTTTTGCAATTCTGTCAATGTAATATCTTGTTCATCATGCAATAGAAACTAAAAGAGTACTTCTTCTTAAACATAGCACCCCGCCTGAACAGGGACTTGAACCCTGGACCCTCAGATTAAAAGTCTGAAGCTCTACCGACTGAGCTATCCAGGCTCTGCTTACTCTAATCTTCAAATCACATTAAAACAATTTGGAAGGATACCAAGCTTACATTTACTGACAATCATTTATTATTATCATTACATATATTGATAATCAATACGTAGAGTTTTATCATGAATTGATATTTCAAGCTTTTGACATCTCAGCATTATATTTTATCTCTTTAAGTCCTGAAATTTGTACCATCTCATTTTCTGCTGATTCGGAATTCATGCTTCTTCATTGACAATACACAATCAAGAAAGGACCAAAAACTCTTACTGCCTAATACATTATATTTTACTCAGTATACCTGTCAATTTCCTCTTATATGTAGATTATACAATATTTTCTATTCAAGTGGTGTCGGTTGAAAATAGGCCTTCTTTCAAAGGCCATTTTGGTGAATGATTTCAGAGCAAGAAGAAGCTGCATTATTTATTGCAATTTCAATTCATTATAAAAGAAATGTAGGACAACATTGCCTCTGGTGGGATTCAAAACCACAACTTTTGACTGCCTTCTTTACATTACTCTTGAAAGCCAAAGCAGTATCCATTGTGCCACAGAGCCAATCTTTTTAGGAGGTCGGACAGAAATGATCAAATAAAATAATGAGCTAGCAGCTGCTCATCAACTTTATAAAGTTGGTAGGAATCTATGATCCTGGATTTATGTTGAGCATTGAATAGCAAAAATGATATTCAACATGTCAAACCATACAATGCAGTTGGTTAAGTGTTAAGTCGACTCAAAAGGCATAGCACAGATAAAACAGCAAGGAGTTTAACAACTCCATATAAGAAGGTTTTGCAATTCCCTTAATGTAATATCTTATTCATCAAGCAGTGGAAACTTCAAGAGTGCATCTTCTTAAACATAACACACTGCCTGAACAGGAACTTCAAACCTGGACACTCATATTAAAAGTCTGCTGTGCCACTCACTGAACTATCCAGTGTCTACTAACTTTCATCTTCAATTCATCTTAAAACAATGTGGAAGGATACCAACCGACACTACATTTATGAATATGATTGCATATATTGACAAGCATTATGTAGCGTTTGATAGTGAACTGATATTTCAAACTTTTGAAACCTCAGCATTAAATGTCATCTATTTTAAGTCCTGAAATATGTACTATCTCATTTTCTGCTGACTTAGAATTCATGCTTCTTCAGTGACAGTATACAATTGAGAAAGGGCCGAAACTCCTACTATCTAGTAAATTATATTTTCATCAGTACACCTGACAATTTCCTCTTGCATATTGATTATACAATGTTTTCTATTCAAGCACTCTTTGTTTAAAACAGGCCTTCTTTCAAAGGCTATTTTGGTAAATGATTTTGGGTGAAGCTGAAGCTGCATTGTTTATTGCTATTTCAATTCGTTATGAAAGAATTTGAGCAATAATATTGACTCTGGTGGGATTCGAACCCACAGCCTTTGAATGCCTTTTTTAACATTTTCCTAGAAGTCCAATGCGCTATCCATTGCGCCACAGAGCCAACCTGCACCAAGAAACTTTTCAGAAATTCTGAAATAAAATAATGAGCAAGCAACTGATGATCAACTTTACAAAGTTGATAGGATACTATAATCATGGTTACATGTTGAGCATTGCATGGGGAAAAAGATATTCAACATGCCAAACTACATGATACAGTTGGATAAGTCTACTCAAAAGGCCTCTGACGGATAAAATCTTGACAATTTAAAAAACTCCATTTAAGAAGGTTTTGCAATTCTGTCAATGTAATATCTTGTTCATCATGCAATAGAAACTAAAAGAGTACTTCTTCTTAAACATAGCACCCCGCCTGAACAGGGACTTGAACCCTGGACCCTCAGATTAAAAGTCTGATGCTCTACCGACTGAGCTATCCAGGCTCTGCTTACTCTAATCTTCAAATCACATTAAAACAATTTGGAAGGATACCAACCTTACATTTACTGACAATCATTTATTATTATCATTACATATATTGATAATCAATATGTAGAGTTTTATCATGAATTGATATTTCAAGCTTTTGACATCTCAGCATTATATTTTATCTCTTTAAGTCCTGAAATTTGTACCATCTCATTTTCTGCTGATTCGGAATTCATGCTTCTTCATTGACAATACACAATTAAGAAAGGACCAAAAACTCTTACTGCCTAATACATTATATTTTACTCAGTCTACCTGTCAATTTCCTCTTATATGTAGATTATACAATATTTTCTATTCAAGTGGTGTCGGTTGAAAAAAGGGCTTCTTTCAAAGGCCATTTTGGTGAATGATTTCAGAGCAAGAAGAAGCTGCATTATTTATTGCAATTTCAATTCATTATAAAAGAAATGTAGGACAACATTGCCTCTGGTGGGATTCAAAACCACAACTTTTGACTGCCTTCTTTACATTACTCTTGAAAGCCAAAGCAGTATCCATTGTGCCACAGAGCCAATCTTTTTAGGATGTCGGACAGAAATGATCAAATAAAATAATGAGCTAGCAGCTGCTCATCAACTTTATAAAGTTGTTAGGAATCTATGATCCTGGATTTATGTTGAGCATTGAATAGCAAAAATGATATTCAACATGTCAAACCATACAATGCAGTTGGTTAAGTGTTAAGTCGACTCAAAAGGCATAGCACAGATAAAACAGCAAGGAGTTTAACAACTCCATATAAGAAGGTTTTGCAATTCCCTTAATGTAATATCTTATTCATCAAGCAGTGGAAACTTCAAGAGTGCATCTTCTTAAACATAACACACTGCCTGAACAGGAACTTCAAACCTGGACACTCATATTAAAAGTCTGCTGTGCCACTCACTGAACTATCCAGTGTCTACTAACTTTCATCTTCAATTCATCTTAAAACAATGTGGAAGGATACCAACCGACACTATATTTATGAATATGATTGCATATATTGACAAGCATTATGTAGCGTTTGATAGTGAACTGATATTTCAAACTTTTGAAACCTCAGCATTAAATGTCATCTATTTTAAGTCCTGAAATATGTACTATCTCATTTTCTGCTGACTTAGAATTCATGCTTCTTCAGTGACAGTATACAATTGAGAAAGGGCCGAAACTCCTACTATCTAGTAAATTATATTTTCATCAGTACACCTGACAATTTCCTCTTGCATATTGATTATACAATGTTTTCTATTCAAGCACTCTTTGTTTAAAACAGGCCTTCTTTCAAAGGCTATTTTGGTAAATGATTTTGGGTGAAGCTGAAGCTGCATTGTTTATTGCTATTTCAATTCGTTATGAAAGAAATTGAGCAATAATATTGACTCTGGTGGGATTCGAACCCACAGCCTTTGAATGCCTTTTTTAACATTTTCCTAGAAGTCCAATGCGCTATCCATTGCGCCACAGAGCCAACCTGCACCAAGAAACTTTTCAGAAATTCTGAAATAAAATAATGAGCAAGCAACTGATGATCAACTTTACAAAGTTGATAGGATACTATAATCATGGTTACATGTTGAGCATTGCATGGGGAAAAAGATATTCAACATGCCAAACTACATGATACAGTTGGATAAGTCTACTCAAAAGGCCTCTGACGGATAAAATCTTGACAATTTAAAAAACTCCATTTAAGAAGGTTTTGCAATTCTGTCAATGTAATATCTTGTTCATCATGCAATAGAAACTAAAAGAGTACTTCTTCTTAAACATAGCACCCCGCCTGAACAGGGACTTGAACCCTGGACCCTCAGATTAAAAGTCTGATGCTCTATCGACTGAGCTATCCAGGCTCTGCTTACTCTAATCTTCAAATCACATTAAAACAATTTGGAAGGATACCAACCTTACATTTACTGACAATCATTTATTATTATCATTACATATATTGATAATCAATATGTAGAGTTTTATCATGAATTGATATTTCAAGCTTTTGACATCTCAGCATTATATTTTATCTCTTTAAGTCCTGAAATTT